>NC_083714.1:107273898-107581398 GCF_033118175.1 Dama dama
GCCTCCTCCGCGGATCTGGTTCCAGTGGAGCTTCACGGACGCAGAGATGGAAATCCCGAGGATGCTCCCGGCTCGCGGGATGCGACAAGGCGGCGGGGCTGGTAGCCCCGAAGGCGGCGGCCGGATCCGCGGAGGTCCTGACCTGCGGGCCGGTCAGGCCCCGGCGCGCCGCCTCCTGCTGCTCCGGGGCCCCCAAGATGGCGGGCCCGGGCGGCGGCGTGAGGAGGCCAGCGCGGCTTCTTCGTGCCCAGGCCCGGGCCCGAGCCCGTTGGCGCTGAGGCCAGATCACGCTAGCGGCTGTGGCAGCGGCGGTGGCGGCGGCGATGACTTCTTCCTGGTGCTGCTGGACCCGGTGGGTGGAGACGTAGATACCGCGGGCGCTGGCCAGGCCACAGGGCCCGTGTGGAGGGAGGAGGCCGGGCTGGGCCCAAGGCTTCTGGGGGGCGAAAGCGGCGCGAACCCCGAGGGCCGCCCTGCGCTCGGCCCCAGCTGCCTGTCGGCTATCCCCGCTCCAGTCCCGGCCCTGGCCCCGATCCCTGCTCCAGGCCTGGGCCCTGCCGCGGCCTTCGCAGGCACTGTCACCATTCACAACCAAAACCTGCTGTTGCGCTTGGAGAACGGCGTCCTCACTCTAGCCACGCCCCCACCACAGCCCGGGGGTCTGATAGCCCCGCAAGCTGGGATCCCGCACGCCGCGCAGCCTGGAGACTGTCCGGAGCTGCCGCCCGACCTCCTGCTGGCGGAGCGGGCAGAACCTGCGCCTGCCCCAGCGCCTGAGGAGGAGGCGGAGGGCCCGGCTGCTCTTGAGAGCCCCCGCGGGCCGCCAGGCCCTGGCCAGGGCGTGTTGCTGTACCTGTGTCCTGAGGTGCAGTGCGGACAAACCTTTGCCAAGAAGCACCAGCTGAAGGTGCACCTGCTGACACACAGCAGCAGCCAGGGCCAGCGGCCCTTCAAGTGCCCCCTGGGTGGTTGCGGGTGGACCTTCACCACCTCCTACAAGCTCAAGAGGCACCTGCAGTCACACGACAAACTGAGGCCCTTTGGCTGCCCAGCAGAGGGCTGTGGCAAGAGCTTCACCACCGTGTATAACCTCAAAGCACACATGAAGGGCCACGAGCAGGAGAACTCATTCAAATGTGAGGTGTGTGAGGAGACCTTCCCCACGCAGGCCAAACTCAGCGCCCACCAGCGCAGCCACTTCGAGCCTGAGAGGCCCTACCAGTGTGCGTTTTCCAGCTGCAAGAAGACATTTATCACAGTGAGTGCCCTGTTTTCCCATAACCGCGCCCACTTCAGGGAACAGGAACTCTTTTCCTGTTCCTTTCCCGGCTGCAGTAAACAGTATGACAAGGCTTGTAGGCTGAAAATTCACCTTCGGAGCCACACTGGTGAGAGACCGTTCCTTTGTGACTTTGAGGGCTGTGGCTGGAACTTCACTAGCATGTCCAAACTCCTAAGGCACAAACGGAAGCACGACGACGACCGGAGGTTCATGTGCCCCGTGGAAGGGTGTGGGAAATCTTTCACAAGGGCTGAACATCTGAAAGGCCACAGCATAACCCACCTGGGCACGAAGCCTTTTGTGTGCCCGGTGGAAGGTTGCTGTGCCAGGTTCTCTGCTCGCAGTAGTCTCTACATTCACTCCAAGAAACACTTGCAGGATGTGGACACTTGGAAAAGCCGATGCCCAGTCGCCACTTGTAATAAACTCTTCACGTCCAAGCACAGCATGAAGACCCACATGGCCAAAAGGCACAACCTGCGCCAGGATCTCTTAGCTCAGCTGGAAGCTGCAAATTCTCTTACACCCAGCAGTGAACTTACCAGCCAGGGGCAGAGTGACCTCAGTGATGCTGAGCTTGTGTCTCTCTTCTCTGATGTGCCTGGTAATAGTTCTGCTGCAGTACTGGACACGGCATTGGTGAACTCTGGGATCTTGACTATTGATGTGGCTTCTGTGAACTCAACTCTGGCAGGAAACCTCCCTGCTAATAATAATAATTCCTTAGGGCAGGCGGTGGACCCTCAGGCCTTGATGGCCACCAGTGACCTTCCTCAAAGTTTGGATACCTCACTGTTCTTTGGAACGACAGCAGCAGGTTTTCAGCAGGGTCCCTTAGATATGGATGATGTCTCAAGTCTAAGTGCAGGGCCGTTGGCATCTCTGAGTTCTTTGGCTGTGAAAAACTCGAGTCAAGAGCCCCAAGCTTTGACCCCTAGTAGTAAGCTAACAGTAGACACAGATGCTCTGACTCCTTCAAGCACCCTTTGTGAAAACAGTGTCTCAGAACTTCTGCCACCAACCAAAACTGAATGGAATGTACATCCTGACTCTGACTTCTTTGCACAGGAGGAAGAAACCCAGTTTGGATTCTCCAATCCAGCAGGAAACCATGGGTCTCAGAAAGAAACAGATCTTATCACAGTGACTGGCAGCTCATTTTTGGTATGAACTAAACTCTGTTCATTCCTTGCCACATGGCTTACTTTTATTGATGACACTCAATTTTGAGAATATTCTGGACTGAATGCTTAAATACAGTCATTTCTTATAGGTCTGAAGAAGAACAGAGCCCTGGGCTACAAGTTTGGAGATTTAAATCCTGATCTTGAGTCTGGAACTTGCGGGTTGTGTGACCTTGAACAAGTCACTTATCCTATCTGAGCCTTAATTTCCTTATTTATAAGATGAAGTGGTTTGAATAGATTGTTTCTAAGGTCTTTTCAACTCTATGATTCCTTGATAATATGCTTCTTTCCTTAAAAAAAATTAGAACATTTTTTCAGTGATGTTGCATGTGCTTTTTTCAAACATGCATAATATACACATAATATAATGAACATTCATGTACATGAGACCCAACTTCAGCTATTATCAATTCATGAATATTCTTGTTTATCTAATCTCCATTCATACCCTCTTCCAGTATTATTTTGAAATAAATACAAGGTATCACATAATTTCAACCATAAATATGCAATATATAGTTCTGAAAAGCATGGGCTCTTTTGGAAAAATCTTCAATTCCATTATCATACTTAAAGTTAGCAGTAATTCCTTGATACTGTCAGCATTCCAACTTATAATTGTCTCATAAGTGCTATTTGTTGTTAACATTTAAACAGTTAGAATCCGAGTAAGCCTCTTAAGTGTCTTTTTAATCTGTATGTTACCCTGTTGTCTCTTTGCATTTAATTCATTGAAGAAAGGTTATTTCACATGTAGAGCTTGTCATAGTCTTAAGTCTTGGTGATTATATCCATGTGGTGTCACATTCCTCTACACTCTATTTCCTTAATTCGGTGTTTGGATCTAGAGACTTGGTCAGAATGGGAATATGATTTGGGGGCCATGAATGTTTCATGTGTTGTGTTTTTTTGGCATGTGGCACAAAATGTCTGGTTTTCATTTGCAGCTGCCAGTGATCAGTGCATTAATTCATAATTACCTTTGCTTCTGATAGCATGAATTGTTCTTGTAGAGTTACTATTAGTGGAGGAAGAAATGCTGCTGAAGGCATATATAAAAATTCATTAGAAATATATTCAATGACAAAATATTTTCTTGAAGATAGAACTAACAAGGAGAAAAAGGTAACCAAAAATGTGTTGACTCTGCTCACCATTTATCTTCCTCGTCTCTTTTGATGATGAGAAGGTTTGTTTTTATAGAAATTGCCAGTCAGAACTTTGACATGAAACAGCATGTGCTTGCTTAGTTACTCATTTGTGTCTGACTCTGCGACCTCATGGACTGTAGCCCGCCAGGCTCCTCTGTCCATGGGATTTTCCATGGCAAGAATACTGGAGTGGGTAGCCATTCCCTTCTCCAGGTTATCTTCCTGACCCCGGTCTCAAACCTGGGTCTCCTGTATTGCAGGCAGTTTCTTTACCATCTGAGCCACTAGGGAAGCCTGACATGAAACAGAACTGGGGTCAGATTCATGTTGAATAAGTGGCCTTGAATAAATTAGTTTCACTAAGCTTCAGATTCCTAGCTGTCAAATGATCATAGCAATGCACATACATAGCTAACACACCTGGGACTTTTAATTCTTTCCAGTTTTTAATAGGTAAGGAAAAATATTACATGCTTTGGCTTATCTTGTTGAATTTATACAGTCCTTTTACCCTCTCAATCCTCCTAACTATAAAGAAGAAATTGGGATAATTAGATCCTGTTCCTGTCTAGACAATAAGGTTTGTGAGAGTTAGGGTGAAGCAAGATGGGGAAATCTCTTTATTCCCTCCACTATTTTATTTCCTCCCCTCCAGGAATTTCTGTGGCTAATGCCAGAAGTGGAAATATTACTCACAGGTATATCTGCATCCCTATTCATTAGACCAATCTGTCACCATCTTTGCTCTCTTTCAGAGTTAGACTTTGCTGTAACTGCAAAATCACTTGTGCATGAAATTGATAATGCAGCAGAGAAAGTTTCTTCCTCTCTGTGGTTTGAAGAGCTCATTGCATTTTCCCAGAGTTGAAAGGAAAGGTTGAAGCTGAATATTGTGTAAAATGTTTGTCTTACATGAGTGTGGCATTTTGAATTTTGTGGAATATCTTCACAACTGTTGTTCAGAGCAACCCCGTGTGGTGGTTTTGACACAGTCTGCTGTGACTCATGTCATTTTAGCAAATGCACATTCCAAATGGACTTTGGCTAGTGACTGACAGTTCTATATATAGCTTAAAACAAAGAAGATAAATTCTTTTCACCTCTCCCTTCCCACTCCTCCAAGTTTCATGATTTATTACTGTGTCATAACTAGCTGCTAATTTCCACTTTAATTGGTTTCTGTTACTTTGTGTTTACTTTCTCCCCCGTGCTTGTAAGTGCATTCCAGCCCTTGCCATGCCTTACTTTTTGTTTTTTAATGGATAGATCTCTTCTTGCCACTATTCCTCAGATCTCCTCATAGACATTTTCTTCTATTGATAACATTTGCTGAGTGTACACTGCAGTTGTGTGCATAGTAAGAAGTTATTTTCTGAGCTTAAATAATCCTGTGTGTATATATATGACTCAGATGATATAAGACATTATTTTCTATATTGTGCAGACAAGAAATGGATTTCTGTTTCATTATTTCCATTTTTAAGAAGTTTTTGCCAAGGAGTTCAGTTAAACTCTTTATTTGCTGTAGTGTACTAGCCCAGTAGTGTTTGCATGTGAATGTCCATGGACGACATTTATTGTAGCGCTTTGGAAGTGCACCCAAAAATTGTCACTTTGAAATGTTTATGTACTGTGTGTAAGGGGGTATACACACACATCCACATAAATATATTTTTAAAGTGGTTTTATTCATTTAGTGGTAAAAAGTAGACATACTTTTGTAAATCAGAAAAGTGATCAGAATTTCATTGTGTCTACTCAGTGTTTTCTCTCTTTGCTTTAGAAATATTTGTATTCATAAAGCACATTTAAAAATATTGTAATTCATTAAGGACTCTTAAATTGACCACTATATTGCATATCTGGCAGTTAACGTGTGTCGAGGATTGGAATGAACACACAAGTAGCGAACATCAAATAAATTACTTACATATGAAGAGAATTTATACTGTGATTTCTTTTTTTGAATTCCTTAAACCAAGTTCCGTCCAATAAAAAAATTACTATACTTTTTCCTGCTCATTGAATTTTCAAAGGACAGATGTTAACTTTCCTCATGGGTTCACAGGATTTCATTGAACAAATTTGTTCAAATAATTCCCTTTCAACTCCATTTTCTAAAAAAACGGTGGACCTTTTTATACTTTAAAGGTATGAAGTTGAATTTCTGTTGTTGATGGTTTAAAATTGCCATCACTCCTTTTAAATAATTGTACACATTTTAATTTAATCCTATTTCCTTTCTGCTTCTCCTCCATTTGGTTTATTAAAAAATTTTCCAGTTAGAAGCATAATAATATAATGGCTTAAAACAGGTTTATTTCTGGGTACTCTATTGATCATGTTAAAAATATATTGGCCTTGGCATTTTTACCAAGTAATGTAATGAATATAACACAATGCTGAATAGCAGGAGTTAATTATGGGTAAATTATGAAATTTATTTGTCTCTTCATGTTCTTATCCAGGAGGCATATAAGAAGGCAATTTATTAACTGGAGGTACCACTGTATTTATTCCAAGTTAATAAATACTTATTAAGCATCATTGTGCAAAATACAATGTAACATATTAAGGGCTCAATGAGAAGAGTAATATTCAACTCTGACGTTTGCAAAGATTACAGTTGATGGGAGACAGAAAAAAGATTAAATGGAGAAGAGAAACAGGAAAATTTAATTTGGTACCAAACTGACTGGCAGGTGAAAAAAGAAAAGCAGTAAGAATAATGAGTTTATTCTGAACACAGATGAGAGCCAGTGAACATGTTTAAATACAGGAGTCAGATCATGAAAATGATATCTTAGAGCATTAATATAATGGAAGTGTATGATGTGGATTAGACGGTGCATGTGTGCAGGCTAAGTTGCTTTAGTTATGTCCAACTCTGTGTGACCCTATGATCTGGAGCCCACCAGGCTCCTCTGTCCATGGGATTTTCCAGGCAGAAATACTGGAGTGGGTTGCCATACTCTCCTCCAGGGGACCTTACCAAACCAGGGATCGAACCCGCATCTCTTATGCCTCCTGCATTGGCAGGTGGGTTCTTTATCACTAGTGACACCTGGGAAGCCTGAATTAGATGGTAGAGACTGAATAGAAAACCAGTGAGAAAGCTTTTGCAACAGTGCAGGTGTTCTATGATGACACATGAACCCTGGACTAGATGTTGTCAGTGAGAAATGACAAGTAGGAACACACATTAGGGAGATAGCTAGCATCATAGAAAATTAGAAATAACTCAAGTTTCCTTGGGGACTGTAATAATCATTTTCACTTAACAGTGAAGTAAGTAAGAAAGTCTTTTTTGGAAATAAGTGTGTTAAGATGGTGTTTAGCTAAATGATAATTTTAAAATAATTGTTATTCCTGCATAAATTATCCATATTGTGCTTTATGTGCTTTCTAAACAGCAACTGAGGGCCACTTCCTCTTTCTTAGTTCCCTCAGGCATTCTTAGAACTACCTATACAGTTCTGATCCTTTTATTTCCCTTTCAATTATGAGAGGCCTCTTCACCTTGTCTTGAGTGAGACACTGAACAACATGGTTACTATTTAGTTTACATGGCTATTGAGAACTTGAAATGGGCCTATTATGAATTAAGACTGAATTTTTAATTAAATTTAATTTAAATTGAATCTGAAACAGTTTAAAATATTTTCTATTAAACACAACTTTACTGTTTTAGTAGGATTAAATTTCACTTTAATTATTGAAATTTTAACATCCAAATTGAGATGTACTGTAAAATACAAACATAATTTTGAAGGCTTAGTAAACAAAAATATTTCATAGTATTTTTTATTGATTGCACATTGAATAATATTTGAATATTTTTCAGTTTTATTGAGGTATAATTGACAATAAAATTGTAAAATATTTAAAATGTACATTGTGGTGGTTTGATATTTGTATACATTGTGAGAGGTGTTAACTAACTAGACCCTATTCCTAGGGTCTAGTTAGTTAACACACCCATCAAGTTACATATTTATTCATTTTTGAGGGGTGAGAACATTATATTTTAAGTATACTTGCTTAAAGTAATATAACAGTAAAATTAATCCTAATCATTTTTTACTTTTAAAAATGTGGGTATAGGAAATTTTAAATTATGCATTATAGCAATTAAAATGTTTTAAAAATTAAAAGCTACAGATATTACTCTTATTAAGTTTCTATTGGAAAGCACCAATCTGGATGTAACATTACCTCTCCAGACTACTCCGCATCAAAATGAGTTATTCAATCTCTGCTGTGCATTGAGTATCTTTTCTACTACTGTGCTTAAGGTTTAGTAGTTATTCTATTATATATTTAGGGTAAAATGATTTAAGTATTATCACAGACTCTGCCACAATTTGATGAATTGTTACTATGAATTTGAGTGATTCTTCATGAAAATTTTATTTTCTGAAGTGAGTTTTACCTGCATTTGTCTCAGTTGGAACAGGCTAGTAGTAGAATCATCAAAGTCCAACATGACTGGATCTTTGTGAGATTGGCTTGTTGCTCCGTAGCCAGAGTTACATCTGTCACTAGAGAAAATTGAGAGGCAAGTGGTGGCATAAGAATGTAGTCATGAGAACCCCTATCATTGTCTTTCCATTTTATAATTGGTTTATACACTAAAGAGATAACCTTAAAAAGAGTGGAAGAAAAATAGTGAAAAATCAAAGAAGGAGCATGAATTAGGAATTAGGCTGTATTTAATGGTAAATTTGCTTTACCTACATTGTCCCAGATTGTCAACTAATTTTCATTCTTTTTAATTGCTAACATTTAAAACTACATAAAACCCTTTTAACTGTCAGTTTTTTCTAAAGAAAGAAGCCTAACCATATTTTAAAAGAAAGCATACAGTGATCTAAAAGCACCAACAGTCTCTGACCCTTAATACCATCCTTTATATAAGTTTACCAAGGCGCATGCTAAGTCACTTCAGTTGTGTCTGACTCTTTGTGACCCTATGAACTGTAGCCCACTGGACTCCTCTATCCATGGGATTCTACAGGCAAGAATACTGGAGTGGGTTGCCATGCCCTCCTCCAGGGAATCTTCTCGACCCAGGGTCTGAACCCATGTCTCCTGCAGCTCCTGCATTGCAGGAAGATTCTTTACCACTGAGCCACCAGGGAAATCCATTTACCAAGGTACCAATCAGCAGTTATGTATTGAGTATGTAATATGTGAAGCATTCTGAGGTATTATACCTAAGTATGCTTCACTAATCCATTAATAAATATTTTACCTCTTAAGTACCTCTTATGTGACAAGCATTGTCCTTATGTTCAAAGACATGATCTAGGTGGGAAATTAGTAAAATCAATATATAATAGAATTCTAAAGAGGTACCTTATAGATTTTACCAGAGTAAGATGTATCATTTTAAGTGGATGTACTAGAAGTGATTCTAGAGAATTTATACATTTTTAAAAATTTATTTTTAATTGAAGGATAATTGCTTTATAATACTGTGTTGATTTCTGCCATACATCAATGTGAATCAGCCATAGGTATACTATGTCCCCTCCTTCTTGACTCCTTCCCACCTCCACCATCCCAACACTCTAGGTTGTTACAGAGCCCTAGTTTAAGTTCCCTGAGTCATACAGAAAGTTCTCATTGGATATCTATTTTACATATGGTAGTGTATATGTTTCCATGTTAATCTCTCTATTCACGCACCTCTCCTTCCTGTCCCCATCCCCGTGTCCATAAGTCTGTTATCCATGCCCGCATCTCCACTGCTGCCCTGCAAATAGGTTCATTGGTACTGTCTTTCTAGATTACATATATATGTATTATTGTATGATGTTTGTTTTTCTGACTTACTTCAGTCTGTATAACAGGCTCTAGGTTCATCCACCTCATTAGAACTGACTCAAATGCATTCTTTTTTATAGCTGGGTAATATTCCATTGTGTACATGTAACGCAGCTTCTTTATCCATTCAGTTCATCTGTCAGTGGACATCTAGGTTGCTTCCAAGTCCTCATTATTGTACATAGTGCTGCAGTGAACACTGGGGTATGTGTTTTTCAATTTTCTTTCCTCAGGGTATATTCCTAGTAGTGGGATTACTGGGTCATATGGTAGTTTTATTCCTAGTTATTTAAGGAATCTCCATACTGTCATCCATAGTGGCTGTATTAATTCACATTCCCGCCAACTGCAAGAGGGTTCCCTTTTCTCCACACCTTCTTTAGCATTTATTTTTTGTGGCTTTTTTGATGATGGTCATTCTGACCAGTGTGTGGTGGTACCTAATAGTAGTTTTGATTTGAATTTCTCTAATAATGAATGATGTTGAGCATCTTTTCATGTGATTACTAGTGATCTGTATGTCTTCTTTGGAGAAATGTGTGTTTAGGTCTTTTGCCCACTTTTTTATTGGGTTGTTTGTTTTTTCTGGTATTGAGTTGTATGAGCCACATATATTTTGGAGATTAATTCTTTGTCAGTTATTTCACTTGCTATTATTTTCTCCCATTCTGAGAGTTTGCTTTTCACCTTTTTTATAGTTTCCTTTGCTTTGCAAAAACTTTTAGGTTAAATTAGGTCCCACTTGTTTATTTCAATTACTCTAGGAGGTGGGTCATAGAGGATCTTGCTGTGATTTATGTTATACAGTGTTCTACCCATGTTTTCCTTTATAGAGCTTTATAGTTTCTGGTCTTACATTTGGATCTTTAATCTACGTTGAGTTTATCTTTATGTATGGTATTAGGAAATATTCTAATTTCATTCTTCTATGTGTAATTGTCCAGTTTTTACAGCAAAACTTATTGAAGTAACTATCTTTACCCAGTCTATATTCTTGCCTCCTTTGTCAAAGATAAGGTGCACATAGCTGTGTGTGTTTATCTCTGGGTTTTCTATTGTATCCCAATGTTCTATATTTCTGTTTTTGTGCCAATATAATACTGTCTTGATGACTGTAACTTTGTAGTATAATCAGGAAGGTTGATTCCTCCAGCTCTGTTTTTCTTTCTCAAGATTGCTTTGGCTATCCAGGGTCCTTTGCATTTCCATATGAAATGTAAAAGCTTTTGTTCTAATTCTGTGAAAAATGCCATTGGCAATGTGATATGGATTTCATTAAATCTGTAGATTGCATTTCATAGTATAGTCACATTCATGGTATTGATTCTTACAATCCAGGAACATAAGATATGTCTCCATTTGTCATCTTTGATTTCTTTCATCAGTGTCTTATAGTTTTCTGTATACAGCTCTTTTGTTTTCTTCAGTTCAGTTCAGTCACTGAGTCATGTCTGACTCTTTGCGACCCCATGAATCGCAGCGCACCAGGCCTCCCTGTCCATCACAAACTCCTGGAGTTTACTCAAACCCATGTCCTTCGAGTCGGTAATGCCATCCAACCATCTCATCCCCTGTCGTCCCCTTCTCCTCCTGCCCCCAATCCCTCCCAGCATCAGGGTCTTTTCCAATGACTCAACTCTTCCCATGAGGTAGCCAAAGTACTGGAGTTTCAGCTTCAGCATCAGTCCTTCCAGGGAACACCCAGGACTTACCTCCTTCAGGATGGACTGGTTGGATCTCCTTGCAGTCCAAGGGACTCTCAAGAGTCTTCTCCAACACCACAGTTCAAAAGCATCCATTTTTCGGCCCTCAGCTTTCTTCACAGTCCAACTCTCACATCCATACATGACCACTGGAAAAACCATAGCCTTGACCAGACGGACCTTTGTTGGCAAAGTAATGTCTCTGCTTTTTAATATGCTATCTAGGTTGGTCATCACTTTCCTTCCAAGGAGTAAGCATCTTTAAATTTCATGGCTGCAGTCACCATCTGCAGTGATTTTGGAGCCCCCAAAAATAAAGTCTGACACTGTTTCCACTGTTTCCCCATCTATTTCCCATGAGGTGATGGGACCAGATGCCATGATCTTAGTTTTCTGAATGTTAAGCTTTAACCCAACTTTTTCACTCTCCTCTTTAACTTTCATCAAAAGGCTTTTTAGTTCTTCTTCACTTTCTGCCATAAGGGTGGTGTCATCTGCATATCTGAGGTCATTGATATTTCTCCCGGCCATCTTGATTCCAGCTTGTGCTTCTTCCAGCCCAGCGTTTTTCATGGTGTGCTCTGCATAGAAGTTAAATAAGCTGGGTGACAATATACAGACTTGACGTACTCCTTTTCCTATTTGGAACCAGTCTGTTGTTCCATGTCCAGTTCTAACTGTTGCTTCTTGACCTGCATACAGGTTTCTCAAGAGGCAGGTCAGGTGGTCTGGTATTCCCATCTCTTGAAGAATTTTCCACAGTTTATTGTGATCCACACAGTCGAAGGCTTTGGTGTAGTCAATAAAGCAGAAATAGATGTTTTTCTGGAACTCTCTTGCTTTCTCAATGATCCAGCAGATATTGGCAATTTGATCTCTGGTTCCTCTGCCTTTTCTAAAACCAGCTTGACCATCTGGAAGTTCACGGTTCATGTATTGCTGAAGCCTGACTTTGAGAATTTTGAGCATTACTTTACTAGTGTGTGAGATGAGTGCAATTGTGCGGTAGTTTGAGCATTCTTTGAGATTGCCTTTCTTAGGGATTGGAATGTAAAGTGACCTTTTCCAGTCCTGTGGCCACTCCTGAGTTTTCCAAATTTGCTGGCATATTGAGTGCAGCACTTTCACAGCATCATCTTCCAGGATTTGAAATAGCTCAACTGGAATTCCATCACCTCCAATAGCTTTGTTCATAGTGATGTTTTCTAAGGCCCACTTGACTTCACATTCCAGGATGTCTGGCTCTGGGTGAGTGATCACACCACTGTGATTATCTGCGTCGTGAACATCTTTTTTGTACAGTTTCTGTGTATTCTTGCCACCTCTTTTTGATATCTTCTGCTTCTGTTAGGTCCATACCATTTGTTTTCTTAGGTAGGTTTATTCCTCGATATTTTATTCTGTTTTGTTTCAATGGTAAATGAGATTGAATCCTTAAGTTCTCTTTTTGATTTATCATTGTTAGTGTATAGGAATGCAACTGATTTCTGTGTATTGATTTTGTGTCCTGCAACTTTGCTAAATTAACTGATTAGCTCTAGTAATTTTGTGATAGTATCTTCAGGGTTTTCTTTGTATAGTGTCATGTAGTCTCCAAACAGTGAGAATTTTACTTCTTTTCCATTCTGGATTCCCTTTATTTCTTTTTCTTCTCTGATTGCCCTAGCTAGGACTTTCAAAACTATGTTGAACAATAGTGGTGAGAGTGGGCATCCTTCTTTTTTCCTGATTTTAGAAGGAATGTTTTCAGTTTTTCACCATTGAGAAAATGTTTGCTGTGGGATTATTGTATATGGCCTTTATTATGTTGAGGTAGGTTCTTTCTATGCCCATTTTTTGAAGTTTTTATTGTTAATAATGAGTGCTGAATTGTATTGAAACATTTTTCTGCATCTATTGAGATTGTTGTTGTTCAGTCACTTCATGTGCAACTTTTTTTGACCTCATGAACTGCAGCACGCCAGACTTCCTGCTCCTTCACTATCTCCCAGAGTTTGCCCTAACTCATGTCCATTTAGTCTTTATATTGTTTTATCTTTTAATTAGTTAATATGGTGCATCACACTGATTGATTTGCGTATGTTAAAAAATCCTTGCATACCTGGGATAAACCCGACTTGATCATGGTGTATGATCTTTATAATGTGTGGTTGTATTCTTTTTGCTAGAATTTTGTTGAGGATTTTCACATTTATGTTCATCCATGATATTGGCCTGTAATTTTCTTTTTTGTGGCATCTATGTTTGGTTTCAGTATCAGGGTAATGGTCATTTCATATAATGAGTTTGGGAGTTTCCTTCCTCTGCAATTTTCTGGAAGCATTTGAGCAGGATAAGTGTTAGTTTTTCTCTAAATTTTTAATAGAATTCGCCTGTGAAGTCATCTGGCCCTGGGCTTTTGTTGTTGGAAGATTTTTTAATTCCAGTTTCAATTTCCATACTTGTGATTCATCTGTTCATATTTTCTATTTCTTCCTGGTTCAGTTTTGGAAGTTGATACTTTTCTAAGAATTTGTCCATTTCTTCCAAGTTGTCAGTTTTACTGGCATATAGTTGCTCGCAGTAGTCTCTTATGATCCTTTGTATTTCTCCATTGTCTGTTGTAACTTCTTTTTCACTTCTAATTTTATTGGTTTGAGTTTTCTCCCTTGTTTCCTTGATGAGCCTGGTTAACAGTTTGCCAATTTTGTTTATCTTCTCAAAGAACTAGCTTTTCGTTTTATTGATCCTTGCTATAGTCTCCATTTCTTTAACTTATTTCTTCTCTGATCTTTATGATTTCTTTATTTCTACTAACTTTGTGTTTTTGTTGTTGTTGTTCTTGGTTTGTTTTTCTATATCTAGTTGCTTTAGGTATAAGATTAGGTTGTTTATTTGATATTTCTCTTTTTTTCTTCAGGTAGGCTTGAATTGCTATAAACTTCCCTCTTGGTACTGCTTTTACTATATCCCATAGGTTTTGAGTTTTGTTTTCATTGTCACTTTTTTCCAGGCATATTTTGATTTTCTTTTTGATTTCTTCTGTGATCTGTTGTTTATTCAGAAGTTTATTGGTTAGCCTCCATCTGTTTTTCTTTTTCATGCTTTTTTTTTCCTGTAGTTATTATCTAGTCTTAATAGTGTTGTGATCAGAAAAGATGTTTGAAATTATTTCAATTTTTTAAACTTTACCAAGGCTTTATTTGTGGCCCAGGATGTGATCTATCCTGGAGAATGTTCTATGTGTACTTGAGAAAAAAGTGAAATCTATTATCTTAGAGTGAAGTGCAATATAGATATAAATTAGGTCCAACTGGTCCAATTTATCATTTAAAGCTTGTGTTTCCTTACTAATTTCCTTTCTGGATGATCTGTCCACTGGTGTGAGTGGGATATTAAAGTCTACCACTACTAATGTGTTACTGTCAATTTTCCCTTTGATATTCATTAAATTAAATTATCAGGGCTTCCCTGCTAGCTCAGTTGGTAAAGAATCTGCCTGAAATGCAGGAGACCTTGGTTCGATTCTTAGGTCAGGAATATCCACTGGAGAAGGAATAGCCTACCCAGTCCAGTATTCTTGGGCTTCCCTTGTGGCTCAGCTGGTAAAGAATCTGCCTTCAATGCGGGACACCTGGGTTCGATTCCTGGGTTGGGACAATGCCCTGGAGAAAGGAAAGGCTACCCACTCCCGTATTCTGGCCTGGAGAATTCCATAGACTGTATAGTCTATAGGGTTGCAAAGAGTCAGACATGACCGAGCAACTTTCACACTTTCACACTGAGGTGCTCCTATGTTGGGTGCATATATATTTATAATTGTTTTGTCTTCTTCTAGGAATGACCCCTTGATCATTATGTAGTGTCCTTCTTTGTCTCTTGTAATGGTCTTTAAAGTCAGTTTTATCTGTTATGAATATTGCTGCTCCCGCTTTCTTTTGATCTCCATTTTCAGTGAGTACCTTTCTCCAACCCTTCACTTTCAGTCCATATGTGTCCCTAGGTTTGAGGTGGGTCTCTTGCAGACAACATATGTAGGTGTCTTTTTTTTTTTTTTAATCCATTCAGCCAATCTGTGTCTTTTGGTTAGAGCATTTTTTATTGTTCTGGGTTTGGTTTATAGGTCTTTTCTGTGTTCCCTGTCTAGAGAAGTTCCTTTAGCATTTGTTGAAGAGCTGGTTTGGTGGTGCTGAATTCTCTTAGTTTTTGGTTGCCTGTAAAGCCTTTGATTTCTCATTCAAACCCGAATGAGATCCTTTCTGGATAGAGTATTCTTCACTGTAGGTTTTTTTCCTTTGATCACTTTAAGTATAACCTGCCATTCCCTTCTGGGCTGAAGTTTTACTGAAAGATAGCTGTTAACCTTGTGGGGATCTCCTTGTATGCTTTTTTTGTTGCTTTACCCTTGCTTCTTTTAACATTTTTTTCTTTGTGTTTAATTTTTGTTAGTTCATTAATATGTCTTTGCATGTCTCTGTATGGGACCCTCTACTTCTGGACTTGTGTGACTATTTCCTTCCCCATTTTAGGGAAGTTTTTGTCTATAAACTCCTCAAATGTTTTCTCATGCCCTGTCCTTTTGTCTTCTGGGACTCCTATAATTCAAATGTTTGGGTGCTTAATGTTGTACCAGAGTCTCCAAGACTGTCCTCATTTCTTTTTATTCTTTATTCCACTCTGCTTCAGTTATTCCCACCATTTTATCTTCCAGCTCATTTATCCTTTCTTCTGCCTTATTTACTCTAATGTGGGTTCCCTCCAATGTATTTTTAATCTAAACAGTGGAAACAGTGACAGATTTTATTTTGGGGGACTCCAAAATCACTGCAGATGGTGACTGCAGCCATGAAATTAAAAGATACTTAAGCCTTGGAAGAAAAGTTATGACCAACCTAGACAGCATATTAAAAAGCAGTGACATTACTTTACATTACTAACAAAGGTCTGTCGAGCCAAAGGTATGTTTTTTTTTTTTTTTCCAGTAGTCATGTATGGATGTGAGAGTTGGACTGTAAAGAAAGCTGAGCGTCGAAGAATCGATGCTCTGAAACTGTGGTGTTGGAGAAGACTCTTGAGAATCCCCTGGACTCCAAGGAGATCCAACCAGTCCATCCTAAAGGAAATAAGTCTTGAATATTCATTGGAAGGACTGATGTTGAGGCTGAAACTCCAATACTTTGGCCACCTGATTCAAAGAGCTGACTCATTTGAAAAGATCCTGATGCTGGGAAAGATTGAAGGCGAGAGGAGAAGGGGATGACAGAGGATGAGATGGTTAGATGGCATCACCGGCTCAATGGGCATGAGTTTGAGTAAACTCTGGGAGTTAGTGATGGAAAGGGAGGCCTGGCATGCTGCAGTCCATGGGGTTGAAAAGAGTCTGACACGACTGAGCAACTGAATGGAAATGATTGTATTGTTGATTGTTTAATTCTTTTAGGTCATTTTAAAACATTTCTTACTCTTTTCAATCCATGCCTCCAGTCTACTTCCCATACCTCCATTTTGTTTTCAAGATTTTTGATCATCTTTACTATTATTATTATTATTATTATTATAAATTCTCCTCAAGGTAGACTCCTTATTTCCTCCTCATTTGTTAGGTTTGGGGAGATTTTACCTTGTTCGTTCACCTGCTACATAGTTCTCTATCTTTCCATTTTGTTTACGTTACTGTGTTTGGGGGTCTCCTTTCTGAGGTTTCAGTTCAGTTCAGTTCAGTCACTCAGTCGTGTCCGACTCTTTGTGACCCCATGAATTGCAGCATGCCAGGCTTCCCTGTCCATCACAAACTCCCGGAGTTTACTCTAACTCATGCCCATAGAGTCGGTGATGCCATCCAACCATCTCATCCCCTGTCGTCCCCTTCTCCTCCTGCCCCGAATCCCTCCCAGCATCAGGGTCTTTTCCAATGACTCAACTCTTCCCATGAGGTGGCCAAAGTACTGGAGTTTCAGCTTCAGCATCAGTCCTCCCAATGAACACCCAGGACTTACCTCCTTCAGGATGGACTGGTTGGATCTCCTTGTAGTCCAAGGGACTCTCAAGAGTCTCCTCCAACACCACAGTTCAAAAGCATCAATTTTTCGGCACTCAGCTTTCTTCACAGTCCAACACTCACATCCATACATGACCACTGGAAAAACCATAGCCTTGACCAGACGGACCTTTGTTGGCAAAGTAATGTCTCTGCTTTTAAATATGCTATCTAGGTTGGTCATAACTTTCCTTCCAAGGAATAAGCATCTTTAAATTTCATGGCTGACTTCACTCTGTATAATGGGCTCCAGTTTCATCCATCTCATTAGAACTGGTTCAAATGAATTCTTTTTAACGGCTGAGTAATATTCCATGGTGTATATGTACCACAGCTTCCTTATCCATTCATCTGATGATGGGCATCTAGGTTGCTTCCATGTCCTGGCTATTATAAACAGTGCTGCGATGAACATTACAGAACAGACTTTTGAACTCTGTGGGAGAAGGTGAGGGTGGGATGTTGCGAAAGAACAGCATGTATATTATCTATGGTGAAACAGATCACCAGCCCAGGTGGGATGCATGAGACAAGTGCTCGAGCCTGGTGCACTAGGAAGACCCAGAGGAATCGGGTGGAGAGGGAGGTGGGAGGGGGGATCGGGATGGGGAATACGTGTAAATCTATTGCTGATTCATGTCAATGTATGACAAAACCCACTGAAAAAATAAATAAAATAATAAAAAAAAATTTCATGGCTGCAGTCACCATCTGCAGTGATTTTGGAGCCCCCAAAAATAAAGTCTGACACTGTTTCCACTGTTTCCCCATCTATTTGCCATGAGGTGATGGGACCAGATGCCATGATCTTAGTTTTCTGAATGTTAAGCTTTAACCCAACTTTTTCACTCTCCTCTTTAACTTTCATCAAGAGGCATTTTAGTTCCTATTCACTTTCTGTGATAAGGGTGGTGTCATCTGCATAACTGAGGTTATTGATATTTCTTGATCCAGCTTGTGCTTCTTCCAGCCCAGCGTTTCTCATGGTGTACTCTGCATAGAAGTTAAATAAGCTGGGTGACAATATACAGACTTGACGTACTCCTTTTCCTATTTGGAACCAGTGTTGTTCCATGTCCAGTTCTAACTGTTGCTTCTTGATCTGCATACAGGTTTCTCAAGAGACAGATCAGGCGGTCTGGTATTCCCATCTCCTTCAGAATTTTCCAGTTTATTGTGATACACAGTCGAAGGCTTTGGTGTAGTCAATAAAGCAGAAATAGATGTTTTTCTGGAACTCTCTTGCTTTCTCGATGATCCAGCGGATATTGGCAATTTGATCTCTGGTTCCTCTGCCTTTTCTAAAACCAGCTTGACCATCTGGAAGTTCACGGTTCACATATTGCTGAAGCCTGACTTTGAGAATTTTGAGCATTACTTTACTAGTGTGTGAGATGAGTGCAATTGTGCGGTAGTTTGAGCATTCTTTGAGATTGCCTTTCTTAGGGATTGGAATGTAAAGTGACCTTTTCCAGTCCTGTGGCCACTCCTGAGTTTTCCAAATTTGCTGGCATATTGAGTGCAGCACTTTCACAGCATCATCTTCCAGGATTTGAAATAGCTCAACTGGAATTCCATCACCTCCAATAGCTTTGTTCATAGTGATGTTTTCTAAGGCCCACTTGACTTCACATTCCAGGATGTCTGGCTCTGGGTGAGTGATCACACCTTTGCGATTATCTGGGTCATGAAGATCTTTTCTGTACAGTTCTTCTGTGTATTCTTGCCACCTCTTCTTAATATCTTCTGCTTCTGTTAGGTCCATACCATTTCTGTCCTTTATTGAGCCCATTTTTGCATGAAATGTTCCCTTGGTATATCTAATTTTCTTGAAGAGATCTCTAGTCTTTCCCATTCTGTTGTTTTCCTCTGTTTCTTTGCATTGATTGCTGAGGAAGGCTTTCTTATCTCTCCTGGATATTCTTTGGAACTATGCATTCAAATGGGAATATCTTTCCTTTTCTCCTTTGCTTTTAGCTTCTCTTCATTTCACAGCTATTTGTAAGGCCTCCTCAGACAAACATTTTCACTTTTTGCATTTCTTTTCCATGGGTATGGTCTTGATCCCTGTCTCCTGTACAATGTCATGAACCTCCGTCCATAGTTCATCAGGCTGTCTATCAGATCTAGTCCCTTAAATCTATTTCTCACTTCCACTGTATAGTCATAAGGGATTTGATTTAGGTCATACCTGAATGGTCTCATGGTTATCCCTACTCTCTTCAGTTTAAGTCTGAATTTGGCAGTAAGGAGTTCATGATCTGAGCCACAGTCAGCTCCCAATCTTGCTTTTGCTGACTGTATATAGCTTCTCCATCTTTGGCTGCAAAGAATATAATCAATCTGATTTTGGTGTTGACCATCTGGTGATGTCCATGTGTAGAGTCTTCTCTTGTGTTGTTGGAAGAGGGTGTTTGCTATGACTAGTGTGTTCTCTTGACAAAACTCTATTAGCCTTTGCCCTGCTTCATTCTGTACTCCAAGGCCACATTTGCCTGTTACTCCAGGTGTTTCTTGACTTCCTACCTTTGCATTCCAGTCCCCTATAATGAAAAGGACATGTTTTTTTTGGGTGTTAGTTCTAAAAGGTCTTGTAAGTCTTCATAGAACCGTTCAACTTCAGCTTCTTCAGCATTACTGGTTGGGGCATAGGCTTGGATTACCATAATATTGAATGGTTTGCCTTGGAAACGAACAGAGATCATTCTGTCATTTTTGAGATTGCATCCAAGTACTGCATTTTGGACTCTTGTTGACTATGATGGCTGCTCCATTTCTTCTAAGGGATTCCTGCCCACAGTAGTAGATATAATGGTCATCTGAGTTAAATTCACCCATTCCAGTCCATTTTAGTTCGCTGATTCCTAAAATGTCGACATTCACTCTTTCCATCTCGTGTTTGACCACTTCCAATTTGCCTGGATTCATGGACTTAACATTCCAGGTTCCTATGCAATATTGCTCTTTACAGCATCGGTCCTTGCTTCTATCACCAGTCCCATCCATAACTGGGCATTGTTTTTGCTTTGGCTCTGTCCTTTCATTCTCTCTGGAGTTATTTCTCCACTGATCTCCAGTAGCATATTGGGCACCTACCTACCTGGGGAGTTTCTCTTTCAGTATCGTATCATTTTGCCTTCTCAAACTGTTCATGGGGTTCTCAAGGCAAGAATACTGAAGTGGTTTGCCATTCCCTTCTCCAGTGGACCACATTCTGTCAGACCTCTCCACCATGATCCGACCATCTTTGGTGGCCCCACATGGTATGGCTTAGTTTCATTGAGTTAGACAAGACTGTGGTCCTGTGATCAAGTTGGCTAGTTTTCTGTGATTATGGTTTTAGTGTGTCTGCCCTCTGATGCCCTCTTGCAACACCTACCATCTTACTTGGGTTTCTCTTACCTTGGATATGGGGTATCTCTTCACGGCTGCTCCAGCAAAGCGCAGCCGCTGCTCCTAACCTTGGACGAGGGGTATCTTCTCATGGCCGCCCCTACTGACCTGGAATGTGGAGTAGCTCCTCTCGGCCCTCCTGCGCCCCTGCAGCAACTGCTCCTTGGAGGTGAGGTAGCTCCTCTCTGGCGGGGCCCCTGACCTCCAGGGTGGGGTAGTTCCTCTCGGCCACCGCTCCTGCACTGTCAAGCTTGTAATTCCTCTTAATTGTGGATTCTGCCCCCCATAGGTGGGGTTGGACCAGTGCATTGTGTAGTTTGCTTGACTGGGGATGTGTGCCTGTGTTCCATTGGATGGAGCTGGATTTCATCTCTCTGAATGGCAGTGCTGTGTCCACTAGTGTTTTGAGGTGTCTATGGGTTTGGTATGGTTTTGGGCTGCCTGTCTGCTAATGTGCAGTGTTGTGTTCCTGTTTTGCTGAGGGATTGGCATGGGGCGGGGGGCGGGGGGGAGGTCCTGCTTGCTGGTGCTTGGGTGGAGCTTGGTCTCAGTGTAGATATAGAGGCCTTTGGGTGGGCTCTTGTCTATTAATTTTCCATCGATTCGGGAGTTGTCTGATGTTCCAAAGTCCTGCAGTTGAGGCTCCTCCCTCTGGGGTTCAAATCTAACCTCTTACAGTAGCATCATGATTTCTCAGGCCACACAGCACAATTGACAACAAAACCCCTGGGTTAATGAGAACAGCCAGGAACACCTAAAGAGGTTGACAGATTTGTATAAAGAACAGAAGTGTGAGAAAGGAGAAGAAGGTGGTATAAAAGGACAAAGGGGAGAGTCAAAAGGGAAAAGAGCACTGAAAGGGGATAATCAAACCCCTAAGTGGATGTGGGAACTAAAAATTAGACTCTCAAAGATGCAAAATTAATAACAAAATATCAAAAAGCAAAAATTAAAAAGCTAGAATAAAATTAGATTCTAAAAAAAGTAGAAAATCATAAAAATATCAAACAAAAGCATAAAAAATAAGGAATTTATTTAAAAAATAAAGTGTTTTTCACTTCTTACAAAAGGTAAAAATAGGTTATAAAAAATAAAAATTAAATGAATCATAAAGCACCATATTATTTTGGGTGCCAAGATGGCAGAGGAATGTGACGGGGAAACTACTTTCTCCCAGAAAAAAATTCATGAAAAGATCATTTAAATGTTGAGCAACTTCCACAAAACAACTTCTGAATGCTGGTGGAGGATACCAGGCACTCAGAAAAGCAGCACAATCTCTTTCAAAGGAGGTAGGACAAAATATAAAAGACAAAAACAGAGACAAAGGATTTAGGGATGGAGACCTGTCCTGGGGAGGAAGTCGTGAAGGAGGAGAAGTTTACACACAATAGGAAACCCTCTCACAGGTATGTCAGTGAGGAGCTTTGGTATCTCAGAAGGCAACATAACTGGGGGGAAAAAAAGAAAACCCACAGATTATGTGCCTAATTGTAAATACTTGCAGAGAAGCGGCTCATGTGATGGCGTCTGCCAGCAAATGGAGGCTGGGCAGTGAGGCATGGGCTGCATCATTGGTCTTTAGGGTAAGGATTGTACTTGAATGCCCTGAGGACAATCTGAGGGAGCTAATGTGACATAGCAACCCAAACTGTGGGATCATCAGAGAGACCAAAAAAAAAAAAAAAACCTTTCCTGCAAAAGGCTCTAACACCACAGCATTCTAACCTGGAGCACTCACAGAACAAAGAATTGTGCCCTAGCAAATACCAAAGGAGAGTAAGCCAGCTGCTCTTTAAGGCCCTCCCTCCCTGGAAGCAGGTGTGCAACAGCCAGTGCCAGGGCTGCTACAGTCTCGGCCCCAGAGACCACTTCTTCCATCAAACTGTGAACAGGCTGCCGGTGATTAATGACATCTTGCTCTGATCCTGGAAAGTTCATATCTGCCATGACTGTCATAGCCTGAGATCAGCTCTCCAGAGGAGACATACAGCACACCTGGGACTGTACCCTCACTGTGCACATGGGAAACTAAGCAGCCAGGACTGGGGAGGTGCATAAGATGCACGGCCTACCTAGAATAGTATGCTCGCCAAGCACCTAGTCACCTGAGTGGCTTGGACCTGGGAAGGGCAAAAACCGCACAGCCTATCTGGGTCTGTGCCCTTGCAGAGCACCCTGGAGCCTGAGCAGTGTGGACCCAGGAAGTACACACTGCCTTGGGCTGTGGCAAACTCAGTGTAGTCCATCCACTTCGAGCACTTCCCACATATGCCAGCAGCATTTGTTTGCAGTGCCCCTTTCTCCCCACAAAACAACTGAAAAGTGAGCCTAAATAAGTGGCCACCTTTGCCCTGAAGAGACTTTTAAACAGAGGAAGCCAAAATAAACAAAGAAAGGGGAGCCGCCCCAGAAGTGACAGGTGCAACAGATTAAAACTCTACAGTTAATGCTAAGACTGTGCATTAGATGGTGAACGATAGACCTTGACAACAAGTACAAACTTTAACAAGGAACTATCTGACACTGAACTGACCCCACACTGCCCACAACAGTCCCAGAGAAATTCCTAGATAATTTTTTACTATTATCACTTTTTATTTATTTATTTATTTTATTATTTTTTTAATTAGTTCTTTATTATTCCTTTAATTTTCATTTTTGTAGCCAGGTTTTACCTTTCTAAAACCTACTACTTTAAAACAAATTATATATATATTATATAATTATATATATTATATAAATATATAATATAATATATATAATCAATCATGAAAATTAATATATATATTAACTATATATAATTATATAATATATTTAATATATAATATATAATTATATATAACATATATATTATATATATTATATTATTAGTATATATATAATATATATATATTTTACCTTTCTAAAACCTACTACTTTAAAACAAATTATATATATATAATATATAATATAATATATTAATATATTAATTAATATATTATTAATATAATAACTATTATACTTAATATATAATTATAATATAATATAATATATAATTTGTTTTAAATTATATATATAATTTGTTTTAAATTTGTTTTGTATTAAAAAATTAATTATAATTTATTATAAAATTTATATATATATAAAATATAAATATATGAAATATATAAAAATTAATTATAATTATAATTAAAATATAAAAATATATTTTAAAAATTAATTAATATATTATTAATATAATAACTATTATAATCAATATATAATTATAATATAATATATATAATATATATTATATAATTATATTTATATAATATAAATATTAATTAATATTATATATAATATAAATATAATTATAATTATTATAATTAATATATATTATATTATATTATATAATGATAATATAGAATGATCTCAGTTAATTCCCAAAGCAAACAATTCAATATCACAGTAATTCAAGGCTAGGCCCCAACCACTGATACAAAAGAAGCTGATGTTGACCTGTTCTATTAAGACCTACAATGCATTATAGAACTAACTCCAAAAAAGATTTCCTTTTCATCATAGGATATTGGAATACAAAAGTAGGAAGTCAAGAGGAAGAAAGGAATAGAAAGTCAGTAGGAAGAAAAGAGTAACAGTCAAGTTTGGCTTTGTAGTAGAAAATGAAGCAGCGCAGAGACTAACAGACTTTTGCCAAGAAAACATGCTGTTCTAAATTGCTCAGTCATGTCTGATTCTTTGCAAACCCATAGTTGTAGCCCACCAGGCTCCTCTGTCCACGGGATTTCCCAGGCAAGAATACTGGAGTGGGTTTCCATTCCCTTCTCCAGGGAATCTTCACAAGCCAGGGATCGAACCCAGGTCTCCTACTTGACAGGCAGATTCTTTACTGCTGAGCTACAGCAGTGGTAAGAGAATATACTGATCATAGCAAACACCCTTTTCCAACAACCCAAGAGACAACTTTACACATGGACATCACCAGATTGTCAATACCAAATCAGATTGATTATGTTCTTTGCAGTCAAAGATGGAGAAGTTCTATACTATCAGTAAAAATGAGACTTGGAGCTGACTGGGGCCCAGATCATGAGCTCCTTACTGCAAATTCAGTCTGAAATTGCAGAAAGTACGGAAAACCATTCAGATATGACCTAAATAAAATCTCTTATGATTATACAGTAGAAATGAAGAATAAAGTTAAGGGATTAGATCTTGTAGACAGAGTACCTGAAGAACTATGGATGGAGATTCATATAACTGTACAGGAGGCATTGACCAAAACCATCCCAAAGAAAAAGAAATACAAGAAGGCAAAGTGGTTGTCTGAGGAAGCTTTACAAATAGCTGAGGAAAGAAGAGATGTGAAAGGGAAGGGGAAAAGGGAAACATATACCCAACTGAATATAGAGTTGCAGAGAATGGCAAGGAAAGAGAAGCGTTTCTTAAATTAACAATACAAAGAAACAGAGGCAAATAGAGTAGGAAAGACTAGAGATCTCATCAAGAAAATTAGAGATACCAAGGGGACATTTCATTCAAGGATAGGCATGATAAAAGACAGAAGTGGAAAGAATGTAACAGAAGCAGAAGAGATTAAGTGGCAAAAACATATAGAAGGACTATACAAAAAAGGTTTTAATGACCCACATAACCATGATGGTGTAGTCACTCACCTACAGCCAGACACTGTGGAGTGTGAAGTCAAGGGGACCTTAGGAAGCATTACTACAAACAAAGCTATGGAGGCGATAGAATTCTAGCTGAATTGTTTAAAATCCTAATAGATGATTCTATTAAAGTGCTTTACTAAATATGTCAGCAAAATTGGAAAACTCAGCAGTGGCCACAAGACTGGAAAAGATCAGTTTTCACCCCAATTCCAAAGAAGGGCAATGCCAAAGAATGTTCAAACTACCATACAATTGTGCTTATTTCACACACTAGCAAGTTTATCCTGGAGAAGGCAATGGCACCCCACTCCAGTACTCTTGCCTGGAAAACCCCATGGACGAAGGAGCCTGGTAGGCTGCAGTCCATGGGGTCGCTGGGAGTCGGACACGACTGAGTGACTTCTCTTTCACTTTTCACTTTCATGCATTGGAGAAGGAAATGGCGACCCACTTCAGTGTTCTTGCCTGGAGAATCCCAGGGATAGGGGAGCCTGGTGGACTGCTGACTGTGGGGTCGCACAGAGTCGGACACGACTGAAGTGACTTAGCAGAGCAGCAGCAGCAAGGTAATGCTCAAAATCCTTCTACTTAGGCTTCGGTAGTACATGAACTGGTAGCTTCCAGATATACAAGGTAGGTTTCAAAGAGGCAGAGGAGCCAGCGATCAAATTGCCAACATTCACTGGAACATGAAGTAAGTGAGGGGGTTCCATAAGAATATCTGCTTCATTGACTTTGCTAGAGCCTGTGACTGGGTGGATTATAATAGCAGAATAGCTGAGGCAGAGAAACGGATAAGTGAGCAGGAGGATAGAATGTTGGAAATAACTGCTGAAGAACAGGATAAAGGGAAAAGAATTGAGGATAGTCTCTAAGGATAGTCTCTAAGGATAGTCTCTAAGGATAGTCTCTAATATTGAGACAATATTAAATGCACCAACATTCGAGTTATAGGGGTCCAAGAAGAAGGAAAAAAATAAAAGAGGCACTGAGAAAATTTCTGAAGAAAATATAATTGAAATTGAACATGGGAAAGGAAACAGTCAATCAAGTCAAAGAAGTACAGAGAGGCCCTTAAGTATAAACCCAAGGAGAAACACAACAAGACACATATTAATCAAGCTAACAGAGATTAAGCACAAAGAAAGAATATAAAAGCAGCAAGGGAAAAGCAACAAGTAACCTACAAGGGAAAACCCATATGATTAATAGCAGATCTTTCAACAGAAAATCAGCAGGCCAGAAGGGAATGGCAGGATATATTTAAAGTACTGGAAAAGAAAAATCTACAACCAAGATTACTATACCCGGCAAAGATTTCGCTCAAAATTGACGGAGAAATCAAAAGCTTTGCAGACAAGAAGTTAAGAAAATTCAGCACCACCAAACCAGCCATGCAGCAAATACTAAAGGGACTTGTATAGTTAGTAAACACAAGAGAAAGGAAAAACCTACAAAAACAATCCCAAAACAATCAAGGAAATGCCAATAGGAACATATGCATCAATGAAAGAAAGTGAAAGTGAAGTCATGTCTGACTCTTTGCAACCCCATGAACTGTAGCCTACCAGGATCTTCCATCCATGAGATTTTCCAGAAAGAGTACTGGAGTGGGTTGCCATTTCCTTCTCCAGGGGATCCTCCCGACCCAGAGATTGAACCTGGGTCTCCCCCATTGTAGGCAGATGCTTTAATTACCTTCTGAGCCACCAGGGAAGTCCAATATATCAATAATTACCTTAAATGTAAATAGATTAAATACACCAACCAGAAGATACAGAGTGACTGAATGGATACAAAAACAAGATCCATATATATGCTGCTTACAGGAAACCCGCTTCAGACATAGAGACACACATAGACTGAAAGTAAAAGGATGGACAAAGATATTCCATGCTAATGGAAGCCAAAAGAAAACCAATTCTTACTGAGTGAAATGAGTGGCAAACGTTATTTCAGAAAAAATAGAATTTAAAATAAAGAATATTATAAGAGACAAAGCAGGACACTACATAATGATCAAGGGATCAATCCAAGAAGACATAACAATTGTAAATATTTATGCACCCAACATAGGAGCATCTAAATACATAAGGCAGACACGGTTTGGTTAGTTTTCTGTGATTCTGGTTTTCATTCTGTCTGTCCTCTGATGGATGAGGATAGAGGCTTATGGAAGTTTCCTATTGGGAGAGACTGACTGGGTGTGGGGTGGGAGGGGCTGGATTTAGAAAAGGCAGAGGAACCAGAGATCAAATTGCTAACTTGTGTTGGAAAAAGACAGAGAATTCGAGATAAACATCTACTTCTGCTTTATTGGTTATGCCAAAGTCTTTGACTGTGTAGATCACAACAAACTGTGGAACATTCTTCAAGAAATGGGATTACTAGACCACCTTACCTGTCTCCTGATAAATCTGTATGAAGGTGAAGAAGCAATAGTTAGAACCGGACATAGAATAACAGACTGGTTCCAAATTGGGAAATGAGTACATCAAGGCTGTATATTGTCACCCTGCTTATTTAACGTATATACATAGTACATCATGTGAAATACTGGGCTAGATGAAGCACAATTTGGAATCAGATTGCTGGGAGAAATATCAATAACCTCAGATATGCAGATGTTACCACCCTTATGGCAAAAAGTGAAGAGGAACTAAAGAGACTCTCAATGAAAGTGAAAGAGGAGAGTGGAAAAACTGGCTTAAAACTCAACATTCAACAAAATAATATCATGGCATCCAGTCCCATTACTTCATGGCAAATAGATGGGGAAATAATGGAAACAGTGACAGACTTTATTTTGGGGGGGTTCAAAATCACTGCAGATGGTGATTGCAGCCATGAAATTAAAAGATACTTGCTCCTTGGAAGAAAAGCTATGACCAACCTAGACAGCATATTAAAAAGCAGAGACATTACTTTGCCAACAAAGGTCCATCTAGTCAAACTATGTTTTTTCCAAGTGTGATGTATGGATGTAAGAGTTGGAATATTAAGAAAGCTGAGCACTGAAGAACTGATGCTTTTGAACTGTGTTGTCAGAGAAGATTCCTAAGAGTCCCTTGGACTGCAAGGAGATCAAACCAATGCATCCTAAAGAAAACCAGTCCTAAGTATTCATTGGAAGGACTGATGCTGAAGCTGTACTTTGGTCTCCTGATGCAAAGAACTGACTCATTGGAAAAGACAGTGATACTGAGAAAGATTTAAGGCAGGAAGAGAAGGGGACGACAGAGGATGAGGTGGTTGGATGGCATCACTGACTCAGTGGATATGAGTTTGAGCAAGCTCTAAGAATTGGTGATGAACAAGGAAGCCTGGTGTGCTCCAGTCCATGGTGTCACAAAGAGTTGGACACAACTGAGCAACTGAACTGAACTGAACAGGCATAAGAGAGGAAATCAACAACAACACAATAATAGTAGGGGATTTTAACACCTCATTATCACAAATGGACAGATCAGCTCATCAAAACAGAGAAACAATAAGGAAACAAAAACCTTAAATTAAACATT
This sequence comes from Dama dama, assembly GCF_033118175.1. Classification (NCBI taxonomy): domain Eukaryota; kingdom Metazoa; phylum Chordata; class Mammalia; order Artiodactyla; family Cervidae; genus Dama; species Dama dama. The sequence continues at coordinate 107,302,636 of NC_083714.1, forward strand.
AGACCACATGGACCTAATTGATATCTTTAGGACTTTCCCTCCAAATGCAGAAGAATACACTTGCTTCTCAAGTGCACATGGAACATTCTCCAGTATAGACCACATCTTGAGCCACAAATGAAGCCTCAGTAAATTTCAGAAAATTGAAGTTCTATCAAGTATCTTCTCTGACCACAGCACTTTGAAACTATATATCAATTATAGGGAAAAAACTGCAAAAAACACAAACTCATGGAGATTAAACATATATTGCTAAATAAAAGAGAGATTACTGAAGAAATAAGAGAGGAAATCAAATGATTCCTAGAAACAAATGAAAATGAAATCACGATGATCCAAAACCTATGGGATTCAGCAAAGGCAGTTCTAAGGGGGAATTTTATACTGATACAATCATACATTGAGAAACAAGAAAAGCATTGCATAGACAATCTAGCTCTACACATAAAGCAGCTGGAAAAAGAAGAACAAAAAAAAATCACCAAAGTCAGCAGAAGGAAAAAAATCATAATGATCAGAGCAGAAATAAATGAAAAAGAAATGAAGAAAACTATAGCAAAGATTAATAAAAGTAAAAGCTGTTTCATTGAGAAGATAAACAAAATTGACAAACCACTAGCCAGACTCATCAATAAAAAAGGGAGAAAAATCAAATCAACAAAATTAGAAATGAAAAAGAAGAGGTTACAACAGACAACACAGAAATACAAAGGATCATAAAAGAACATTATAAGCAAGTATATGTTAATAAAATGGACAACCTAGAGGAATTGGACAGATCCTTAGAAAAGGTCAACCTTCAAAGACCAAACCAGGAAGAGATAGAAATTATGAACAACCCAGTTACAAACACTGAAATAGAAATAATGATCAAAAGTCTCCCCCAAAACAAAAGCCCAGTGCCAGATGATTTCACAAGGAATTCTATCATTTAAAGAAGAGTTAATGCATATTTTTCTGAAACTCTTCCAACAAATTGTAGAGGAAGGAACACTTCCAAGCTCATTCTATGAGGTCACTCACCCTGATACTAAAGCCAGTCAAAGACAACATGAAAAAAGAAAATAACAGGCCAATATCAGTGATGAACATAGATGCAAAAATCATCAACAAAATTCTATCAAACAGAATTCAACAACACATTAAAAAGTTCACACACCATGATTAATTCGGGTTTACTCCAGGGATGCAAGGATTCTTCTATAAATGCAAATCAATCAATGTGATACACCATATTAACAAATTGAAAGATTAAAAACCATGTGGTCATCTCCACTGATGCAGAAAAAGCCTTCGACAACATTCAGCATCCATTTATGACAGAAAACTCTTCAAAAAAAATGGGCATAGAAGGAACCTCACTCAACATAGTAAAGGCCATATATGAAAAGCCACAGCAAACATTATTCTCAATGGTGAGAAACTAAAAGCATTACCTCTCAGATGACAAATAAGACAAGGGTGTCCACTCTCACCACTATTATTCAACATAGTTTTGGAAGTCCTAGCTATGACAATTAGAGAAGAAAAAGAAATAAAAGGAATCCAGATCGGAAAAGAAGAAGTAGAATTCTCACTGTTTGCAGATGACATGACACTATACATAGAAAACCCAAAGGGAAAAAAGTGAAAGTGTCTCAGTTGTGTCTGTCTTTTTGAAACCCCATGGACTATATTATCTATGGAATTCTCTAGGACAGAATGTTGGAGTGAATAGCCTTTCGCTTCAGGGGATCTTCCCACCCAGGGATCGAACCCGAGTCTCCTGCATTGCAGATAGATTCTTTACCAGCCCAAAAATACAGGAGTGTGTCACCTATCCGTTTGCCAGAGGATTTTTCCAACCCAGGAATTGAAATGGGGTCTCCTGCATTGCAGGTGGATTCTTTACCAACTGAGCTATCAGGGAAGCCCAAACCAAAGAAAACTAGCAGAAAATTGCTAGAGCTAATCAGTGAATTCAGCAAAGTTTCAGGATGCAAGGTCAATACACAGAAATCACTTGCATTCCTTTATACTAACAATGAAAAATCAGAGAGAGAAATTAAGGAATCAATACCATTCACCATTGCAACAAACATAGTAAAATATATTGGAAAAACCCTACCTAAAGATACAAAATACCTGTATGTGGAAAGCTGTAAGACACTGATGAAAGAAATCAAGGATGACATAAAGAGATGGAGAAATATTCCATGTTCCTGGGTAGGAAGAATCAAGACTGTGAAAACGACTATACTTCCAACAAGCGCTTCCCTGAGAGTTCAGTTCATAAAGAATCTGCCTGCAATTCAGGAGAACCCTGGTTCGATTCCTGGGTCTGGGTCGGGAAGATCTTCCTCAAGAAGGGAAAGGCTACCTACTCCAGTATTCTTGGTCTTCCCTTGAGGAGCAGCTGGTAGAGAATTGTTCTGCAATGTGAGAGACCTGGGTTCGATCCCTGGGTTTGGAAGATCCCCTGGAGAAGGGAAAGACTACCCATTTCAGTAATCTGGCCTGGAGAATTTCATGGACTGTATAGTCCATGGGGTCACAAAGAGTTGAAAATGACTGAGAAAAGCATCTAATTCTGCTTTATTGAATATGTCAAAGCCTTTGAATGTGTGGTCACAACAAACTGTGGAAGATTCTTCGATAGATGGGAATACCAGACCACCTTACTTATCTCCTGAGAAATCTGTATGCAGGTCAAGAAGCAACAGTTAGAACCAGACAAGGAAAAACAGACTGGTTCCAAGTTGGGAAACAAGTACATCAAGGCTGTATATTGTCACCCTGCTTATTTAACTTATATGCAGAGTACATCATGTGAAATGCCAGGCTGGATGAAGAACAAGCTGGAATCAGGATTTCTGGGAGAAATATCAATAATCTCGGATATGCAAATGACACCACCCTTATGGCAGAAAGCAAAGAAGAACTAAAGAGCCTCTTAATGAAAGTGCAAGAGGAAAGTGAAAAAGTTGACTTAACACTCAACATTCTAAAACGTAAGTTCATGGCATCCAACCCCATCACTTCATGGCAGATAGATAGGAAAATAATGGAAACAGTGAGAGACTTCATTTTCTTCTGCTCCAAAAATCATTACAGATGGTGACTGCAGCCATGAAATTAAAAGACACTTGCTCCTTGGAAGAAAAGTTATAAGTGACCTAGACAACATATTAAAAAGCAGAGACTACTTTGCCAACAAAGGGCTGACCAGTCAAAGCTATGTTTTTTTCAAGTAGTCATGTATGGATGTGAGACTTGGACTATAAAGAAAGCTGAGCACCGAATAACTGATGCTTTTGAACTGTGGTGTTGGAGAAGACTCTTGAGAGTCCCTTGGGCTGCAAGGAGATCCAACCAGTCTTATCCAAAAGGAAATTAGTCCTAAATATTCATTGGGAGGACTGATGCTGAAGCTGAAACTCTAAACTTTGGCAACCTGATTCAAAGAACAGACTCTTTGGAAAGACCCTGATGCTGGGAAAGATGGGAGGTAGGAAGAGAAGGGTGTGATAGGGATGAGATGGTTGGATGGCATCACTGACTCAATGAACATGACTTTGAGCAAGCTCAGGGAGTTGATGATGGACAAAGAAGGCTGGTGTGCTGCAGTCCATAGGGTGGCAAAAATGTCGGACGACTGAGTGACTGAACTGAACCAAATTCAATGTCCAAATTCAATGCATTCCCTATCAAATTACTAATGGCATTTTTCACAAAACTAGTATAAAATATTTCACAATTCATTCAGAACCACAAAAGACCCTGGATGACATAATTCAAAGCAAGATCTTCTTTGACCCACCTCCTAGAGTAATTGAAACAAAAAGTAAGTAAACAAGTGTGACCTAATTAAACTTAAAAGCTTTTGCTCAGCAAAGGAAACTGCAAACAAGGTGAAAAGACAACCCTCATAATGGGAGAAAATAATAGCAAAGGAAACAAATAACAAAGAATTAACTCATAAAATATACAAGCAGCTCACATAACTCAATACCAGAAAAGTAAACAAACTGATCAAAAAATGGGAAAGGGAACTGAAGAGACATTTCTCCAAAGAAAATATACAGATGCCTAACAAGTACATGAAAAATGTTCAACATCACTCATTATTAGAGAAATGAAAATCAAAACTATAATGAGGAAGTGCATGCAGAACACCAGCTGAGACCAGACAGGAGTACCTGACCAGTGGAAAAGAATATATAGTACCATGCAAAACTCGGTAGGATGAAGGAATGAGGGGAAAAACAGGAGTGTTACTAGGACTGGACCTTCCCTGAGCATCCCCACATTGGGGCAATTGTCTGAGTCAAAGGAGAAACATTTAAGGGTGAGAGTGAAACAGCTGATCTGTGGCAGCCTAGGTGTAATGGGAATCAGACAGTCCTTGCCACAGCAATTCATACCCCAGACAGGGACACAGGTCCCCTGGAAGGCTCAGTGGCTGGGGGCTGGAATTTAGGGACTGTGGAGCAATCCCAAGGTGAGGCCTGCTGTTGACTGTGGAGAGATGGATTGAGGGGATGTTAGGGAGGAGATTGTGGTGTAAAATGCCTGTGGAGGAAAGCTGGGCAGCCTTGCAAGTAAGGCAGTACTGTTGAGTCACACATAGGGGGTAGAGCCATCACCATAGCCTCTCTCGTCCCACACACCAACATCAGCAGCTGAACAATAGAGAGGCTGGCCCATTTAATGCGTGACACACTGAACTACAGAGTAGGACCCCACCCAAGGTGTCCTTTAAGTGCCTGATGTGTCAAACTACAGAGTAGGACCCCAGCCAGGGGGCCCCTCTATGTGCCTGAAACGCCAAACAACAGAGAAGGACTCCAGGCAAGGAAGCCCTTTAAGTGCCTGAAAGGGTGGAGTTACAGAGGAAGATGGCCAAAGAGCCCCTCTGATTGTCAGCTACAAAAGCCCACCAAAAAAGACTCAGATAAGGCCATAACTCCTGGGGCAGAGGCAGTCCGTGTCCCTGAACACTTGTCACTGCCAGGGTCCCTGAAAGCCAAACAGCTGCACCACCTTCACGCTCAACTCTCACTGGGGCAGAGCTGCCACAGGCAAAACAAACAAACAAATCTTGCATCAATACATGCAGGGTCACTTCAGTCCTTTCCAACTCTTTGCGAGCCTGTAGTCTGGCCTGCCAGGCTTCTCTGTTAGGAGGGTTCTTCAGGCAAAAATACTGGAGCGTATTGGCCAATACTGGTTACCATACCCTTCTAGAGCACTGTATTTCCGGCGGCCCTAGCCACCAACTCCCCTGAGTACCTGGTGATGCCAGAACCCCTACGACCCAAGAAGCTGCACCACCTTCACACCTGGCCCTCACAGGGGCAAACCCAATTACACCAGGGCAGTTCCAGGAGCAACCCCCAGTGGATGACCCACATCCAGAGGTGGAAATAAAACCACAATTGAAACCCATGGGCAGTGTGACTAAGGAAGAAGACCCAAAACCTTCCCACCAGCTGTACAAGCTGAAAATTAAATCCAAATGCTCAGCTAGGCAGACTCTGTGTCTATGGAATATATAAAAGGACTTTGAAAGCCGCATAAAAGAAAACGCACTAGTTCTGATAGCTGTGGACATTGGAGACAAGAACACACAGGAGTAGGACCAGATTAGAATCTGAGCAGCCCCCACAGCAGGTCCAGAGATTATCACAGCGTTGGAGGACATTCTAGGGAGGTAAGGTGGACTGTGGTTCCAAGTGCTGGGAAGGACTCTGACAGCAGTGACTCAAGAAAAATATTCATTATTCTTGTTTTCACTTGTTCTATAGATTCTTTTGGATTTTTTTCTTTTTCTTTTTGTCCTTTTCTCCCCCTCTGTTGTAGCTGTCAATTTTATTCACACTATGAAATCTAATTAAGCTTTTGAGCTTTTTTTTCTCCCTCAGTCACATATTGAATTGTTATAAACCTCTGCCTCTACGTTGGGCTTTTGCAGTTCTGTGGAATTTTCTTTTTTTTTTTTTTTTCTTTTCTCTTTTTATAACTTTAATTTTTCTAACCTAGTATTATTTTTCTACATTTATTCCTTTGTTTGCTTTGCCTACTATTCTATTCCCCTTGCAGCTAAACTTTAATGTATATAAATCTTCTTTATCTACCTCTAACTTTGCATATCTATTCTTTCTTTCTTTCTTTCCTCTCCTCTCAACATACTGGTTAGTTTTATTTTCATTGCTTTATTCCTCAATTGGCCCATTGATTTAGTTTTGTTTTCTAGCTTGTTCTTTAGTTAGTTTTATTCTCAACTAGCAGATATATTTTTTGGTTTCCTTTGTTCGCCAGGTCAAACTATTGTGCTTTATTTTTGTTGCACTGTTCTGATTTTGCTTGTGTGTGTGTATGTATTTGTGTATATTCAGTCATACTTTTTATTGTTATAAGCCTCTGCCTCTACGTTGGACTTCTGCAGTCCTGTAGAATTTTCCTTTTTCTCTTTCTGCTTCCTATTTTTCTTTTCTCTTATATATATATATATATATATATATATATATATATATATATATATATATATATATATAAAATAAATATAAATGATATACAAATTATATATAACATATATAATAAATATATAAATATATTATATATATTATATATAAATTATATAAATATAAATTATATAAATTATATATATATTATATATATATATAAATCTTCTTCATCTACCTATATTTAACTTTGCATATCTATTCTTGCTTTCTTTTCATTTTGTCATTTCCTCCCAACATATTTGTCAGTTTTGTTTCATTGCTTTATTCCCCATTTGGCACCTTGCTTTAGATTTGTTTTCTGGTTTGTGCCTTAATTGGCTTTGTTCTCAATTGGTAAATATGATATTTTATTTCCTTTGTTTGTTGGGTCTACCTACTCTACTTTATTTTTCTTGGACTGTTTAGACTTTGCTTATGGATGTATCTGTATATGTGTATATTGCATTATTTTAATTATTCTTTGACTGATTTTGTAACTGCCATTTGTCTGGGGTTCATCTTTGGTTTCTCCTTTTCGGGTATTTGTTTTAATCTCACTTAATGCCATAACAAACCATTTGTGGAATCTTCATTCCTGACCAGAGATCAAGCCCTGAACCTTTGGAGTGGGAGCGCTGACTCCAAGACCCTAGACTACCAAAGAACTAACCCTAGGGAGTATCAAATAATGAGAACTCACACAAAGGAAACCACTTGAATACAAGACCCAGCATCACCCAACGACCAGTAGCACCATGTGCATGATGCCTCATCTAAAGAACAAGCAAAACTACAAACCAAATCATCAGCAGACAGGAGTACCACCTCACTCAGCCTTGCCTAGTCAGAGGAACAGCAAGCAAACAAACAAAAAAAAACTCAGCACAACTCTCACCCTATACGAAGCTTACACGAACCACTGGACCAAACTTAGGAGGGTAGAAACCAAAAGGAAGAAAGAATTCAACCTTGAAGCCCGGGAAAAGGAGACCTCAAACACAGTAAGTAAAAAAATAAATAAATAATTAGGAGGCAGAGAGATACTACACAAATGAAGGAACAAATTAGAAACACAGAAGTCCAAATAAATGAAGAGGAAATAGGCAAATAACCTGAAAAATTTTCAGAAAAATGATGGTAAAGATAATCAAAAACCTTGAAAACAAAATGGAGAAAATGCAAGCATCAAACAACAAAGACCTAGAAGAATTAAAGCATAAACATACAGAGTCAAACAAAACAATTACTGAAACTAAAAATTATCTAGAAGAAATCAATAACAGAATATCTGAAGCAGAAGAACGAATCAGTGAGCAGGAAGATACAATCATAAAGATTAATAAAACTAAAAGCTCATTCTTTGAGAAGATAAATGAAATTGACAAACCTTTGGTCAGGCTCATGAAGAAAAAAACAAAAAAGAAAAGAATCGAGTCAACAGAATAAGAAATGAAAAAGGAGAGGTTACAACAGACAATGCAGCAATACAAAGGATTATAAGAAACTATTATGAACAAATATATGGCAATGAAATGGATAATCTGGAAAAAAATGGACAGATTATTAGAAAAGTTCAATCTTCCAAGGCTGAATCCGGAAGAAATAGAAATTATGAACAACCCAATTACAAGCACTGAAATTGATGCTGTGATTAAAACCCTCCCCAAAAATAAAAGCCCAAGAACAAAAGGCTTCACAGGAGAATTGTATTAAACATTTAAAGAGGATCTAATGCCTATCTTTCTAAAACTCTTTCAAAAAATTGCAGAGGAAGGAACACTTTCAAATACATTCTATGAGGCCACCAACCATCATGCTGATATCAAAACCAGACAAACACAACACAAAAAAAATAAAACTATAGGCCAATATCACTGAGGAACATAGATGCAAAAGTCCTCAGCAAAATTTTAGCGAACAGAACTCCACAACCCATAAAAAATCTCATACACCAGGTTCAGGTTGGGTTTATTCCAGGGAGTTAAGAATTCTTCAATATATGCCAATCAATGTGATACATTATATTAACAAATTGAAAGATAAAAACCATATGATCATCCCAATACATGCATAAAAAGCCTTTGACAAAATTCAGCACCAATTTATGATTAAAACTCTTCAAAAACTTGGCATAGAAGAAACCTACCTCACCATAGGAATGGCCATATATGATAAGCCTACAGCAAACATTATTCTCAGTGGTGATAAACTGAAAGCATTCCCCCTAAGATCAGGAACAAGCCAAGGGTGTCCACTTTTGCCATTATTATTCAACATAGTTCTGGAAGGCCCAGCTACAGCAATCAGAGAAGAAAAATAAATAAAAGGAATCCAGATCAGAAAAGAAGTAAAGCTCTCACTGTTTGCAGATGACATGATGTGAGGCGAGCAGAAGTAATGCAACTTAGATTAGGAGTAGGCCTTCCTACTATCAGGTAGCTTTTGCTTAACAATGACCACTGTTTGCCAATTAGGACCAATTAGCTTTCACCGATGTTTGCCAATTAGGAAATTAACAATGGGGCGGAAACCCCCAGGAAAGTCCTGCGCGTGCGAAAGTATTGACCAATGAAATTGCTTTGCAAACGTGTAACCAATCCGCTTCTCACCCTATAAATTTGTGTAACAGCTTGGGCTCGGGGCTCTCTGACTCGCACCACTGCGTTGGTTGCAGGTGGAGAGTCCTGGCTCGAGTCAGTAATAAACTTCCCTTCCTGCGAGTTGCATTGTCTTGGAGGCCTTCTCTCTTCCCGCTCGGGGATTCGGACATCGGGCATAACATTTGGGGGCTCATCCAGGATCCCTTTACCGGGGGAAGAGAACACTTCCAGGACAGAGGGGAAGGATAGATAATAGCACCGGTGCTCAGGAACACTCAGGGGGCCCGAAAACCCAGCGCTGTGTTGTCAGCTGTCCGTGTGTTTGTCTTTGGCTCTCCATGTTTGTGTGTGTGCCGGCATTGTCTCAGGCAAGACAGGAAGTCCAGAGTAAAACCGGGGCTCTGCTGCAAAGCAGGGAGGTATCTGGCACAGGAAAAGCCCAGAGTAATTCTGGGGCCCTGCTGTAAAGCAGGGAGGTATCTGGCACAGGAGAAAGCTTTCTCTAGCCGGCGTAAGGCCGAGGCCAGCGAGCGCGCTGGAAGGCAGCCGACTCTGTGGGAAGGAGAGTTTCTCTCCTGATCCCGAGTCTGGTCTGGTCAGAGGGCCCGAAAACCCAGCGCTGTGTTGTCGGCCAGCGTTTGTCTGTCTGTGTGTTTGTCTTCAGCTCTCCGTGTTTGTCCATGTTTGTGTGTGTGCTGGCATTGTCTCTGGTTTTTAATTAGACTCTTTTTAGGCAGGAGTTTCAGTGAACAGGCGAATGGTTGTGGGGCAATTGATGAGTCCCGGCCAGGGCTACACTCTGGCGGACTCTGAAGGCCCTACAATAAGTGAGCCTCAGTAACTAGAGCCCAACCAGGTGAAACTCTCTTTTCACTACGATTGTCAGCAGCTGTTGCAGGAGCAAATTCTGGCAGAAGCACGGAAACGGGTCCCAGGGGCCAACGGGAGGCCAACTACCCAGCCTCATCTCGTGGACAAGGGGTTTCCTCTGTTGCGGCCTAACTGGGATTTTGAGCGAGCAGAAGGTAGGGAGCGTCTCCGAGTGTACCGCCAGACTCTGATGGCTGGCCTGCGGGCCACAGCAAGAAAGCCGATTTAGTAAGGCAAGAGCCCACTGAGAGCCCGGCAGCCTTCCTAGAGAGGCTAATGGAAGCTTTCAGGCAATATACTCCTATGGACCCCCAGGCTGAGGAGTCACACGCTGCAGTCCTGTTAGCATTTGTAAATCAAGCAGCCCCAGATATTAGGAAGAAATTACAAAAGATAGAGGGATTGGGAGAACAGACGATACAGGATTTATTGAAAGCAGCTGAAAAGGTATTTAATAATAGGGAGACCCCAGAAGAAAGGGAAGAATGAATTCGATGGGAGGAAAGGGAATTAGCTGAGAAGATCAGGAAGGATAGAATGAGGGAAAACCAGAAGAACCAGAGGGAGCTAGCCCAGATTCTTTTTGTGGGGATAAAAGCTGGAACAGAATTGAGGGAACCTCGAGACCCCTGGACGAGAGAAAAGGAGAAACCAAAAAGGCAGGCCCTAAAGAAAGATCAGTGCGCCTACTGCAGAGAACAGGGGCACTGGAAAAACGAGTGCCGTAAGAGGAACCTGAGGAGAGGTACGACCCAGAGACAGAGAATCTCCCCTGGAACTCGAGTTCTATATGCAGGGGAAAACAGTGACTAGGGGAGTCAAGACTCGGCACCCCTCCCCAAATCCTGGGTAACCATACATGTGGAAGAGAAACCCGTTGGCTTCATGGTAGACCAGCTTGGTGCAAGGAGCCACGGGGACAAAAAGATATTAGCGAAAAGTAGATCTGGGGACCCACCAGGAGTCCCATTCGTTTTTGGTGATACCAGAATGCCCAGCCCCTCTACTTGGAAGAGACTTGTGGCCGATGGCATTCCCTGTGGATATGTTGGATAATTGCAGTCATGAGGAACTGGAAAATTCTGCTGAAGATTACATGTTAGATCTGAGGTGTTGGGACCCTGAAAATCTGGATCCTATTAGCCTGTCAAATGTAGGCTTTGTACCTCTCTATGGTGGAGATCAGCTTGCTCTTTTTGCACCTGAGGACTAAAACATCTGTCCCTTCTAGAGAGAGGCTTAAGCAAGTGAGAACTCTTGAGGAGAGAGTGGTTAAAGCAGGAAATGGAGAAAAATGAGATCCCATTCCTGTGTCATAGCAGTACTGATTATGCTAAGATTCTGTGGAAGAAAGGAGAGGCCATTGGGTTTTCCTACAGAGCTGGGAGAATGATCCCTAGCCTTAAGGGATGAATAAATACCCGTTGGCCTGGGCTGAAACGGCAGGGATGGGACTGACCAAACAGACATCCGGTCATCATCGAGCTAAATGCCTAGGCAACTCCTGTGAGGGTGAGAGAGTACCCCATGAGCCAGGAAGCTCGGCGGGGGATCACTCCCCACATTTGATGTCTCATGGATGCCAGAATTCTCAAGTGGTGTCAATCCCCTTGGAACACCCCCTTACTAAGAAGCCAGGGGGGACAGATTACCTGCGAGAAGTCAACAAATGGGTGAGTGACATACACCCCACTGTCTCTAACCCGTATACCCTCCTGAGCAGTTTGCTCCCTGAGTACACTTGGTACACTGTGTTGGACTTGAAAGATGCCTTTTTCAGCCTACCCCTGGCGGCCCAGAGCCAGGAGATATTATTTGCCTTTGAGTGGACCGAGGGGGAAGGCCAACCGGTAATTTCACAGAGGTTCAAGAGGCTCTGAGTGAGGACCTCTACGAATATCGGACTTGCCACCCAGAGGTCCTTCTGCTACACAATTAATAGCCCAGCAAGAGGTCACCTGTTTGGGGTATAAGATCAGGCAGGGGCAAAGGTGGCTAACCCAGACCATGAAGGCCCAAGACCCCCCGCCAGGTGAGAGTTTCTGGGGACTGTTGGATATTGCAGACTGTGGATCATGGGGTTTGCTGAGAAGGCCCGGCCCTTGTATGAGGGAAGTAAAGAGACCCCAAACCGGACTTGGACTGAGCCAATGAAACAGGCTTTCCAGACACTCAGACAGGCCCTACTAGAAGCCCCAGCCCTTACCCTTCCTAACCCAAATAAGCCATTCCAGCTGTTTGTAGCTCCATGATTGCAGTGAGATACTGGCTGAGGCCCTGGCAGCATGAAAAGACTTAACTGATGTACCCCTAGACAACAGTGAGCTAGTATGGTTCACCGATGGGAGCAGCTATGTAAAAGATGGGCAAAGGAAAGCAGGAGCTGCCGCGGTAGAAGAGTACAGTTGTGAATATGGCTCCGCGAAGTTTTATGCACTGTGTGGCTTTGGTGGGGTCTTAAGTTGTGGTCTGACACACACTGCTGTTGTTCCTCTGGATTTAGTGAAATGCCGTATGCAGGTGGACCCACAGAAGTACAAGGGCATTCTTAATGGATTTTCAGTTACACTCAAAGAGAATGGTTTCCGTGGTTTGGCCAAAGGATGGGCCCCGACCCTCATTGGCTACTCCCTGCAGGGGCTCTGCAAGTTTGGCTTTTATGAAGTACATGCTTGGAGAGGAGAATGCCTATCTGTGGCGCACATCACTGTATTTGGCTGCCTCTGCCAGTGCTGAATTCTTTGCTGACAATTAACTTGGACTCGCCTCCCACAGGGGTTCAAGAACTCCCTTAATGAGGCTCTGAGTGAGGCTATGGAAGCTGCTAAAGTTCAAATTCAAACCCAACCAGGTTATGGTAACACTCTGAGGGATGCAGCTCCCAAAATGTATAAGGAAGAAGGCTTAAAGGCGTTCTACAAGGGGGTTGCTCTTCTTTGGATGAGACAAATACCATGAAGTATGCCTGCTTTGAACATACTGTTGCCGATTCTGTGGTGTCTGTGTTGAATAAGGAGAAGGGTAGCAGTGCCTCTCAGGTCCTCAAGAGACTTGGATTTAGAGGTGTATCGAAGGGACTCTTTGCCCGCATCATCATGATCGGCACTCTGACTGCACTATCTATGATTCTGTGAAGGTCTACTTCAGGCTCCCTCGCCCTCCTACCCCTGAGATGCCAGAGCCTCTGAAGAAGACACTCAGTAGATCCAGGCTTGCAAAGCATGCCAGCTGATGAGGACAGGGAAAAAGCAGCACACGGGAATGAGGTACCGAGGGGAAGAGCCAGGGCAACACTGGGAGATAGATTTCACTGAGGTAAGGCCAGGCAAGTACGGGTATCGCTATATGTTGGTTCTGGTAGATACCTTCTCGGGGTGGGTGGAAGCCTTCCCCGCTAAGGGAGAGACAGCAATAGTGGTTGCTAAAAAGATCTTAGAGGAGATAATGCTTAGGTACGGGCTGCCGGTGACTATGGGCTCTGATAACGGACCTGCCTTTGTGAGCCAGATTGTACAAGGGCTGGCCCGACCTCTGGGGATGAAATGGAAGTTATATTGTGAATATAATCCCCAGAGCTCAGGACAGGTTGAGAGAATGAATCAGAACGAAGTTGGCAATAGAGACTGGTGGGGACTGGGTGACCCTCCTTCCCTTCGCACTCTTTCAGGCACGTAACACCCCTTATAAGCTGCCCTTTTGAGATTCAGTATGGAAGACCCCTCCTGTGTGTATTAGAACCTAGATGGAAAGGCCCTTATGTTGTTTTCCTTACCACTCCTAGTGCTGTAAAGGTCAACGGGATTGGACCCTGGGTTCACTGCAATCACGTGCGGCAAGCCACACCAGAAGAACAGGAGCAGAATGGAAGGCAAGACCTCACCCGTCAAATCCTTTGACTCGTCTGCTGGGAGGTCTCCTAATTCTCCTGCTGATTATTGCAGGAGCTGAAGCTGTGTAACCTCTTGTGATGGGCCCCGGGAATGGGACATAGGAAACAGAGATTTGGTAGACCCGAGTGTGGCACAACCCGAAGGGCCAAGTACCTCAGGTATGGGTGAACCAAGCTTTACTATCTCTGCAAGGCCAAGGGCTTTCCTCCCTATGAGCTGCTATAGATGACTTGATTTTTCTCCAACAGGGTAGGGTCTGCGAGGTTTCTATGCAGACCATACAAGAGTGGTAAGAGAATCAGTCATTTAGAGAAGTCTTTGACTTCCTTGTCTGAGGTGGTCTTGATTAGAAAGAGAGAACGGGAAGCCCAGCAGAGATGGTTTGAGTCTTGTTTCCAACTACCTTAATTTCCACCCTCCTGGGTCCACTTATAGTGTCAGCGGCCCAAGACGGAAAAGAGGAAGATTCCTCTACTTGAACAACAGACAGGGGGGAATGTGAGGAGAGCAGAAGTAACGCAACTTAGATTAGGAGTAGGCCTTCCTACTATCAGGTAGCTTTCACTTAACAATGACCACTGTTTGCCAATTAGGACCAATTAGCTTTCACCGATGTTTACCAATTAGGAAATTAACAACGGGGCGGAAACCCCCAGGAAAGTCCCGCACGCGTGAAAGTATTGACCAATGAAATTGCTTTGCAAACGTGTAACCAATCCGCTTCTCACCCTATAAATTTGTGTAACAGCTTGGGCTCGGGGCTCTCTGACTCGCACCACTGCGTTGGTTGCAGGCGGAGAGTCCTGGCTCGAGTCAGTAATAAACTTTCCTTCCTGCGAGTTGCATTGTCTTGGAGGCCTTCTCTCTTCCCGCTCAGGGATTCAGACATCGGGCATAACAATGATACTATACATAGAAAGCCCTAAAGATAGTGTCAGAAAACTACTAGAGAAAACCAGTGAATTTAGAAAAGTTGCAGGATACAAAATCAACACACAGAAATCAATTGCATTTCTATATACTAACTATGAAAAATCACAAAGAGAAATTAAGGAATCAATCTCATTCACCATGGCAACAAAAAGAATTATTTAGGAATAAACTTATCTAAGGATACAAAAGTACTATCAGTTCAGTTCAGTCACTCAGTCGTGTCCGACACTTTGCGACTCTATGAATCGCAGCACGCCAGGCCTCTCTGTCCATCACCAATCCCCGGAGTTTACTCAAACCCATGTCCATCAAGTCGGTGACACCATCCAGCCATCTCATCGCCTGTCGTCCCCTTCTCTTCTTGCCCCCAATCCCTCCCAGCATCAGGGTCTTTTCCAATGACTCAACTCTTTGCACAAGGTGGCCAAAGTATTGGAGTCTCAGCTTCAGCATCAGTCCTTCCAATGAACACCCAGGACTGATCTCCTTTAGGATGGACAGGTTGGATCTCCTTGCAGTCCAAAGGACTCTCAAGAGTCTCCTCCAACACCACCAATCAAAAGCATCATTTTTTCAGCTCTCAGCGTTCTTCACAGTCCAACTCTCACATCCATACACAACTACTGGAAAAACCATAGCCTTGACTAGACAGACCTTTGTTGGCAAAGTCATGTCTCTGCTTTTTAATATGCTATCTAGGTTGGTCATCACTTTCCTTCCAAGGAGTAAGCATCTTTAAATTTCATGGCTGCAGTCACCATCTGCAGTGATTTTGGAGCCCCCAAAAATAAAGTCTGACACTGTTTCCATTGTTTCCCCATCTATTCCCCATGAAGTGATGGGACCAGATGCCATGATCTTACTTTTCTGAATGTTGAGCTTTAAGCCAACATTTTCACTTTCATCAAGAGGCTTTTTAGTTCCTCTTCACTTTCTGCCATAAGGGTGGTGTCATCTGCATATCTGAGGTCATTGATATTTCTCCCGGAAATCTTGATTACGGTTTGTGCTTTATCCAAGCCAGCATTTCTCATGATGTACTCTGCATAGAAGTTAAATAAGCAGGGTAACAATATACAGCCTTGATGTACTCCTTTTCCTGTTTGGAACCAGGCTGTTGGTCCATGTCCAATTCTAACTGTTGCTTCCTGACCTGCATACAGGTTGTCAAGAGGCAGGTCAGGTGGTCTAGTATTCCAATATCTTGAAGAATTTTCCACAGTTGATTGTGATCCACACAGTCAAAGGCTTCGGCATAGTCAATAAAGCAGAAATTGATATTTTTCTCTAACTCTCTTGTTTTTTTGATGATCCAGCGTTTGTTGGCAATTTGATCCCTGGTTTCTCTGCCTTTTCTAAAACCAGCTTGAACATCTGGAACATTCATTGTTCATGAACATTCATGAACAACGTGAACATTCATGGTTCACGTATTGCTGAAGTCTGACTTGGAGAATTTTGAGCATTACTTTACTAGCGTGTGACATGAGGGCAATTGTGTGGTAGTTTGAGCATTCTTTGGCTTTGCCTTTCTTTGGGATTGGAATGAAAACTGACCTTTTCCAGTCCTGTGGCCACTCCTGAGTTTTCCAAATTGCTGGCACATTGAGTGCAGAACTTTTACAGCGTCATCTTTCAGGATTTGAAATAACTCAACTAGAATTCCATCACCTCCACTAGCTTTGTTCGTGGTGATGCTTTCTAAGGCCCACTTGACTTCACATTCCAGGATGTCTAGGTGAGTGATTACACCATCGTGATTATCTGGGTCTTGTAGAACTTTTTCGTGTAGTTCTTCTGTGTATTCTTGCCACCTCTTCTTAGTATCTTCTGCTTCTGTTAGGTCCACAGTATTTCTGTCCTTTATCGAGCCCATCTTTGCATGAAATGTTCCCTTGGTATCTCTAATTTCCTTGAAGAGATCTCAGTCTTTCCTGTTCTGTTGTTTTCCTCTATTTCTTTGCATTGGTCACTGAGAAAGGCTTTCTTATCTCTCCTTGTTATTCTTTAGAACTCTGCATTCAAATGGGAATATCTTTCCTTTTCTCCTTTGCTTTTCAATTCTCTTATTTTCACAGCTATTTGTAAGGCCTCCTCAGACAGTACAGAGACTATTATGATAATATTGAAAGAAATCAAAGACGACATAAACAGATGAAGAGTTACTCCATGTTCCTGAGTAGGAATAATCAATATTGTGAAAAAGAATATACTACCAGATGCAATTTACAGATTCAGTGCAACCCCTATCAAATTACCAATGACATTTTTCACAGAACTAGTGAGTGGGCTAGAGGAAAAAATGTCACATTTATTATGGAAACACAAAGACCCCAAATATCCAAATCAGTGTTGAGAAATAAGAATGGACCTGGAGGAATCAACCTTCTTGTCTTCAGATTATACTACAAAGCTACAGTCATCAAGACAATATGGTACTGGAACAAAAACAGAAATATAGACCAATGGAACAAAATAGAAAACCCAGAAGAAAACACATGCACCTATGGGTACCTTATTTTTGACACAGGAGGCAAGACTATACAATGGGGCAAGGAAAGTCTCTTCAGTAAATGGTGCTGGGAAAACTGGACAGCTACACATAAAAGAATGAAATTAGAATACTTCCTAACACCATACACAAAGATAAACTCAAAATGGATTAAAGACATAAATGGCGTCCTAAGATGGCAGAGGAATAGGATGGGGAGAGCACTTTCTCCCCCACAAATTCATCGAAAGAACATTTGAACGCTGAGCAAATTCCACAAAACAACTTCTGAATGCTGGCAGAGGACATCAGGCACCCAGAATGGCAGCCCATTGTCTTCTAAAGGAGGCAGGACAAAATAAAAAAAGATTAAAAGAGAGACAAAAGAGGTAAGGACGGAGATCCATCCCAAGATGGGAGTCTTAAAACAGAAGTTTCCGAACACCAGAAAACACTCTCACCTGTGGGTCTGTGGGGAAACTTGGAATCTCAGAGGACAACATAACTGGGAGGAAAAATAAATAAATAAATAAATAAAAACCACAGATTACATGCCTAAGAGCAACTCCCAGTGCTTGCAGCCACCACCAGCAAGCAGCGGCTGAACAGGGAGGTGTGGGCTGCATTACTTATGGTAAGGACCAGGCACGAATGCCCTGAGGGCAATCCGAGGGAACTAATGTTAGATAGGAATTCAAACTGTGGGTAGCCAGAGAGAGAGAGAGAGAAATAAAAAGAGAGAGAGAGAACCATCTTGCAAAAAGCCCTAACCTGAGGCACTGCCAGGCCCACTAACAGAACAAAGGACTGAGCAAACACCGGAGGAGACCTAGCAGGCTGTGAACCAGCCCATTCCCTGTTGGAGACAAGCAGGCCGGGGGAAGCCAAAGCCAGAAAGGTGCAATCGCAGCCCCAGAGAGGCATCCTGTACCAAATTGCAAACAGGCTCTGTTGCTAACCAAGAGTTCTTGGGATTCTGGACAGTTGACATCCACTGTGAGGGTCACAGACAGAGATCAGCTCCCCAGTAGAGACACACAGCACACCTGAGAAGGCATGCCCATTGTACACCCAGAAAACTGAGCAGCTGGAATGGGGGAGGCAATAAGAAGCACCGCCCACCTGGAGGTGACTGTGCTCACCAAGTACCTGGTCACCTGAGTGGCTCAGACCTGGAAAGGGCACAAAACACAGGCCCAACCCAGTCTGTGCCTTTGGGGAGTACTCGAGAACCTGAAACTGAGCAGCTTAGACCTGGAAAATGTACACAACCCGCCTCAGACAGTTCCCGGCAGAGCAACCTAGAGCCTGAGAAGTGTAGACTATGAAAGCACACACACCATGAGTGGGGACAAACCCAGTGCAGCTGAAACACTGTGAGCACATGCCAGTGATATTTGTTTGCAGTGTTTCTCCCTCCCTCACAGCACGACTGAACAAGTGAGCCTAAATAAGTGACCACCTTCGCCCCCTTGTGTCAGGGTGGAAATTAAACACTGAAGAGACCAGCAAACAGAAGCTAAAAAAACCAAAGGGAACCACTTTGGAAGTGACAGGTGCAACAGATTAAAACCCTGTAGTTAGGACTGACTACATTGGAAGGGGCCTATAGATCTTGAGAAGTATAAAGCTGGATCAAGGAACTATCTGAAACTGAACTGACCACACACTGCCCTCAAGAGTTCCAGAGAAATTCATGTCAATGTATGGCAAAAACCACTACAATATTGTAAAATAATTAGCCTCCAACTAATAAAAGTGAATGAAAAAAAAAAAGTTCCAGAGAAATTCTTAGACATATTTTTACTATTATCATTTTTTTAATTTTTATTTTTTTTATTTTTAAGTCCTCTATTACTCCTTTAATTTTTGTTTTTATAATCTACTATTACCTTTCAAAACAAAGGCCCAATTTTATTTATTTATTTATTAGGTAGAGTATTTTTTTTTCATTTATTTTTATTAGTTGGAGGCTAATTGTTTTACAATACTGTAGTGGTTTTTGCCATACATTGGCATGAATCACCCATGGGTTTACATGTATTCCCCATCCCAATCCCCCCTCCCACCTCCCTCCTCACCCCATCCCTCTGGGTCTTCCCAGTACACCAGCCCCGAGTATACTAACGTATATATATGGAATTTAGAAAGATGGTAACAATAACCCTATATGGAAAACAGAAAAAGAGACATAGATGTACAGAAAAGGCCCAATTTTTAAAGCAAATTTCATATACCTATATATATATATATTAGAATTTTTGTGACTTTATTATTTTTTTTAATATTGTATTTTTGAGAGTCTAAACTCTACTCTAGATTTTTAATCTTTGATTTTTGGTATTTGTTATCAATTTTGTACCTTTAAGAACCCAATCTTCAGCACCCATTTTTACTTAGGAGTGTGATTACTGGCTTGATTGCTTTCTCTCCTTTTTGACTCACCTTTTTCTCACCAGGTCACCTCTATCTCCTCCCTCCCCCTTCTCTTCTCTACCCAACTCTGTGAATCTCTTTGTGTCTTCCGGGCTGTGGAGAACACTTAGAGAAATGATTACTGGCTCAATCTGTCTCTCTCCTTTTGATTCCCCCTTTTCTCCTCCTGGTCACCTCTGTCTCCTTCCTCACTCTTCTCTTCTCTGTGTAACTCTGTGAACATACCTGAAGGGTCCAGACTGTGGAGACCCATAGGGAATTGATTATTGGCTAGCTTGCTCTCTGCCCTTTTGATTTCCCCTCTCCTCCTCCTGGTCACCTCTATCTTCCCTCCTCCCTCTTCTCTCCTCTATGTAAAACTATGTACCTCTCCAGGTGTCCCTCACTGGGAGAAACTTGTCATCATTAACCTAGATGTTTTATCATTGGTGCTGTATAGATGGAGAAATCTTGAGGCTACTGTAAGTATAAAACTGAAATTCAGAAGCAGGAGGCTTAAGTTCAAACCTGAGAACAACAGAGAACTCCTGACTCCAGGGAACATTAATCAATAAGAGCTCATCCAAAATCCTCCATACCTAAACTGAAACCAAGCACCACCCAAGAGCCAACAAGTTCCAGAGCAAGATATACCGCACAAATTCTCCAGCAACACAGGAACATAGCCCTGAGCTTCAATATACAGGCTGCCCACAGTCACACTAAACCCACCAACATCTCAAAACTCATTACTGGACACTTCATTGCACTCCAGAGAGAAGAAATCCAGCGCCACCCACCAGAACACCGACACAAGCTTCCCTAACCAGGAAACCTTGACAAGCCACCCGTCCAACCACACCCACCGTGAGGAATCTCCACAATAAAGAGGAACCACAAACTGCCAGAATACGGAAAGGCCACCCCAAACACAGCAATTTAAACAAGATGAAAAGGCAGAGAAATACTCAACAGGTAAAGGGACAGGATAAATGCCCGCCAAACCAAACAAAAGAAGAAGAGATAGGGAACCTACCTGATAAAGAATTCAGAAAAATGATAGTGAAAATGATCTAAAATCTTGAAAACAAAATGGAGTTACAGATAAATAGCCTGGAGACAAGAACTGAGAAGATACAAGAAATCTTTAACACGGACCTAGAAGAAATAAAAAAGAGTCAATATATAATGAATAATGCAATAAATAAGATCAAAAACTCTCTGGAGGGAACCAAAAGTAGAATAACAGAGGCAGAAGGTAGGATAAGTGAAGTAGAAGATAGGATGGTAGAAATAAATGAAGCAGGTAGGAAAAAAGAAAAAAGAATTTAAAGAAATGAGGACAACCTCAGAGACCTCTGGGACAATGTGAAACACCCCAACATTCGAATCATAGGAATCCCAGAAGAAGAAGACAACAAGAAAGACCATGAGATAATACTTGAGGAAATAATAGTTGAAAACCTCCCTAAAATGGGTAAGGAAATAGTCACCCAAGTCCAAGAAACCCAGAGAGTCCCAAACAGAATAAACCCAAGATGAAACACCCCAAGACAAATATTAATCAAATTAACAAAGATCAAACACAAAGAAAAAATATTAAAAGCAGCAAGGGAAAAACAACAAATAACACACAAGGGGATTCCCATAAGGATAACAGCTGATCTTTCAATAGAAACTCTTCAGGCCAGTAGGGAATGGCAGGACATACTTAAAGTGATGAAAGAGAAAAACCTACAACCTAGATTACTGTACCCAGCAAGGATCTCATTCAAATGTAAAGCAGAAATCAAAACATTTACAGACAAGCAAAATCTGAGAGAATTTAGCACCACAAAACCAGCTCTGCAACAAATGCTAAAGGATCTTCTCTAGACAGGAAACACAGAAAGGATGTATAAACTCAAACCCAAAACAACAAAGTAAATGGCAATGGCATCATACTTATCAATAATTACCTTAAATGTAAATGGGTTGAATGCCCCAACCAAAAGACAAAGACTGGATACAAAAACAAGACTCCTATATATGTTGTCTACAAGAGACCCACCTGAAAACAAGGGACACATACAGACTGAAAGTGAAGGGCTGGAAAAAGATATTCCACACAAATAGAGACCTTCTGGTCTCTATAGAAAGCAGGAGTAGCAATACTCATATCAGATAAAATAGACTTTAAAATAAAGGCTGTGGCCCAGGTGGGATGCATGAGACAAGTGCTCAGACCTGGTGCACTGGGAAGACCCAGAGGAATCGGGTGGAGAAGGAGGAAGGAGGGGGGATCAGGATGGGGAATACATGTAACTCCATGGCTGATTCATGTCAATGTATGACAAAACCCACAAAATAAAATAAAATAAAGGCTGTGAATAGAGACAAAGAAGGACACTACATAATGATCAAAGGATCAATCCAAGAAGAAGATAGAACAATTATAAATATATATGCACCCAACATAGGAGCACCACAATATGTAAGGCAAATGCTAACAAGTATGAAAGGGAAAGTTGACAATAACACAATAATAGTGGGAAACTTTAATACCCCACTCACATCTATGGATAAATCAACTAAACAGAAAATTAACAAGAAAAGACAAACTTTAATTGCTACAATAGAGTAGTTAGACCTAATTGATATCTATAGGACATTTCACCCCAAAACAATCAATTTCACCTTTTTATCAAGTGCACATGAAACCTTCTCCAGGATAGATCACAAACTGGGCCATAAATCTAGCCTTGGTAAATTAAAAAAAAAAAAAACTGAAATCATTCCAAGCATCTTTTCTGACCAAAATGCAGTAAGATTAGACTTCAATCACAGGAGAAAACTATTAAAAATTCCACCATATGCAGGCTGAACAACAGGCTGCTGAATAACCAACAAATCACAGAAGAAATCAAAAAAGAAATCAAAATATTCATAGAAATGAATGAAAATTAAAACACAACAACCCAAAACCTACAGGACACTGTAAAAGCAGTGCTAATGGGAAGGTCCAGAGAAATACAGCCTTACATCAAGAAACAAGAAAAAGTCAAATAAATAACCTAACTCTACACCTAGGAACTAGAAAAGGAAGAAATGAAGAACCCCAGGGTTAGTAGAAGGAACAAAATCTTAAAAATTAGAGCAAAAATAAATGCAAAAGAAACAAAAGAGATCATAGCAAAAATGAACAAAGCTAAAAGCTTGTTCCTTGAGAAGATAAATAAAATTGACAAACCATTAGCCAGATTCACCAAGGAACAAAGGGAGAAGAATCAAACCAACAAAATTAGAGATGAAAATGGAGAAATCACAACAGACAACACAGAAATACAAAGGATCGTAAGAGACTACTAGCAGCAACTATATGCCTATAAAATAGACGATTTGGAAGAAATGGACAAATTGTTAGAAAAGTATAATTTTTGCAAACTGACCCAAGAAGAAATAGAAAATCTTGACAGATCCATCACAAGCATGGAAATTGAAACTATAATAAAAAAAATCCTCCAGCAAACAAAAGCCCAGGACCAGATGGCTTCACAGCTGAATTCTACCAAAAATTTGGAGAAGTGCTGACAACTATCCTACTCAAACTCTCCAGAAAATTTCAGAGGAAGATAAACCCTAAAACTCATTCTATGTGGCCACCATCACCCTATTACCCAAAGCAGACAAAGATGCCACAAACAAAGAAAACTACAGGCCAATATCACTGATGAACATAGATGCAAAAATCCTGAATAAAATTCTAGCAAACAGAATCCAACAACATATCAAAAAGATCATATATCATGACCAAGTGGGCTTTATCCCTGGGATGCAAGGATTCTTCAATATCCACAAATCAATCAATGTAATACACCACATTAACAAATTAAAAGATAAAAACCATATGATTATCTCAATAGATGCAGAGAAAGCCTTTGACAAAATTCAACATCCATTTATGATAAAAACCCTCCAGAAAGCAGGAATAGAAGGAATATATCTCAACATAATAGAAGCTATATATGACAAACCCACAGCAAACATTATCTTCACTGGTGAAAAATTGAAAGCGTTTCCCCTAAAGTCAGGAACAAAGCAAGGGTGCCCACTCACACCACTACTTTCAACATAGTCTTGGAAGTTTTGGCCACAGCAATCAGAGCAGAAAAAAAAAGAATGGAATCCAGATTGAGAAAGAAGAAATAAAACTCACTGTTTGCAGATGACATGATCTTCTACATAGAAGACCCTAAAGACTCCACCGGAAAATTACTAGAGCTAATCAATGAATATAGTAAAGTTGCAGGATATAAAATTAACACTCAGAAATCCCTGGCATTCCTATACACTACCAATGAGAAAACAGAAAGAGAAATTAAGGAAACAATTCCATTCACCATTGCAATGAAAAAGAATAAAATACTTAGGAATATATCTACCTAAAGAAACAAAAGAACTATATATAGAAAACTATAAAACACTGATGAAAGAAATCAAAGAGGACACAAACAGATGGAGAAATATACCATGTTCATGGATCAGAAGAATAAATATAGTGAAAATAAATATACTACCCAAAGCAATCTATAGATTCAATGCAATCCCTGTCAAGCGACCAACGGTATTTTTCACAGAACTAGAACAAATAATTTCACAATTTGTATGGAAATACAAAAAACCTCGAATAGCCAAAGCAATCTTGAGAAAGAAGAATGAAACTGGAGGAAATCAACCTGCCTGTATTCAGGCTATACTACAAGTCCACAGTCATCAAGACAGTATGGTACTGTCACAAAGGCAGAAATATAGATCAACGGAACAAAATTGAAAGCCCAGAGATAAATCCATACACCTATGGACACCTTATCTTTGACAAAGGAGGCAAGAATATACAGTGGAGAAAAGACAATCTCTTTAACAGTGATGCTGGGAAAACAGGTCAACCTCTTGTAAAAGAATGAAATGAGAACACTTCCTATCACTGTACACAAAAATAAACTCAAAATGGATTATAGATCTAAAGGTAAGATCAGAAACTATTAAACTCCTAGGGGAAAACATAGGCAAAACAATATTTGACCTAAATCACAGCAGAATCCTCTATGACCCACCTCCCAGAATATTGGAAATAAAAGCAAAAATAACCAAATAGGACCTAATTAAACTTAAGACCTTTTGCACAACGAAGGAAACTATAAGCAAGGTGAAAAGACATCCTTCAGAATGGGGTAAGATAATAGCAAACGAAGCAACTGACAAAGATTAACCTCAAAAATATATAAGCAACTCCTGCAGCTCTATTCCAGAAAAATAAATAACCCCATCAAAAAAAATGGGCCAAAGAACTAAACAGACATTTCTCCAAAGAAGACATACAGAGGGCTAACAAACACATGAAAAGATGCTAAATATCACTCATTATCAGAGAAATGCAAATTAAAACCACAATGAGATACTATTTCACGTCTGTTAGAATGGCTGCTATCCAAAAGTCTACAAGCAATAAATGCTGGAGAGGGTGTAGAGGGAAAGGAACCATCTTACACTGTTGGTGGGAATGCAAACTAATATAGCCACTATGGAGAACAGTGTGGAGATTCCTTAAAAAACTGGAAATAGAACTGCCATATGACCCAGCAGTCCCATTGCTGGGCATACACACTGAGGAAACCAGAATTGAAAGAGACACGTGTACCCCAATGTTCATCACAGCATTGTTCATAATAGCCAGGGCATGGAAGCAACCTAGATGTCCATCAGCAGATGAATGGATAAGAAAGCAGTGGTACATATATACAATGGAATATTACTCAACCATTAAAAAGAATAAATTTGTATCAGTTCTAATGAGGTGAATGAAACTGGAGCCTATTATACAGAGTGAAGTAAGCCAGAAAGAAAAACATCAATACAGTATACTAATGCATATATATGGAATTTAGAAAGATAGTAACGATAACCCTATATGTGAGACACAAAAGAGTCACAGATGTATACAGCAGTCTTTTGGACTCTGTGGGAGAGGGAGAGGATGGGATGATTTGGGAGAATGGCATTGAAACATGTATATTATCATATGTGAAATGGATCACCAGTCCAGGTTTGATGCATGAGACAGGATGCTCAGGGCTGGTGCACTGGTATGACTTGGAGGGATAGGATGGGGAGGGAGGTGGGAGGGGGGTTCAGGATGGCGAACACATGTACACCCATGGTGGATTCATGTCAATGTATGTCAAGACCACTACAATATTGTAAACAAATTAGCCTCCAATTAAAATGAATAAATTTATAAAAATAAATAAATTCCTTATATTTACTTGGGGAAAAAAAAGGCCTAAATATAAGACCAGAAGCTATTAAACTCTTAGAGGTAAACATAGGCAGAACACTCAGTGACATAAATCAAATAAGATCCTCTATGTCCCACTTCCTATAGTAATGGAAAGAAAAAGAAATATAAACAAGTTGGACTTGATTAAACTTAAAAGTTTTTACACAACAAAGGAAACACTAATCAAGGTGAAAAGACAACCCTCAGAATGGAAGAAAATAATAGCAAATGAAACAACTGACAAAGGGTTAATTTTCAAAATATTCAAGTAGCACATACAACTCAATACCAAATAAACAAAAGACCCAATCAAAAAAATAGGGAAAAGACCTAAACAGACATTTCTCCAAAGAAGACATACAGATGGCTAACAAACACAAGAAAAGATGCTCAACATCACTAATTGGTAGAGAAATTATTAGAGACATGAGATATCACCTCACACCAATCAGAATGGCCATCATTAAAAAGTCTACAAAAAGTAAATTCTGGAGAGGGTGTGAAGAAAAGGGAACATTCTTGCACCATTGGTGGGAATATAAATTGATACAACCACTATGGAAGACAGTATAGAGATTCCTAAAAAAAACTAGGAATAAAACCACCATATGACCAAGCAATCACACTGCTAGGCATATACCCTGAGGAAACAAAAATTGAAAAAGACACATGTATCCCATTGTTCATTGCAGCACTTTTTACAATGGCTAGAACATGGAAAACCTAAATGTCCATCGATAGGTGAATGGATAAAGAAGTTGTGGTACATATACACAAGGGAACATTACTCAGCCACAAAAAGGAATGCCTTTGAGTCAGTTCTAATGAGGTGGATGAACCTAGAACTTATTTTACAGAGTAAAATGAGTCAGAACGTGATAGATAAATATCATGTTCTAATGCATACATTCGGAATCTAGAAAAATGGTACTGAAGAATTTACTTACAGGGCAGCAATGGAGAAACAGCCATAGAAAATAGATTTGTGGACATGGGGAAAGGGGAGGAGAGGGTGAGATGTATGGAAAGAGTAACATGCAAACTTACATTACTATATGTAAAATAGATAGCCAACAGGAATTTGCGGTATGGCTCAGAAAACGCAAACAAGGGCTCTGTATCAACCTAGAGAGGTGGGGTAGGGTGGGAGATGGGAGGGAAGTTCAAAAGGGAGGAGATATATGTATACCTACAGCTGATTCATGCTTAGGTTTGACAGAAAACAACAAAATTTTGTAAAGCAATTATCTTTCAATAAACAAATAAATAAATTAGAAACTGCAATGAGATATCACCTCACACCATTCAAAATGGCCATCATCATAAATCTACAAAGAATAAATGTTGGAGAGGGTGTGGATAAAAGGTAACACGTGCATTGCTTGTGGGAATGTAAATTGATACAGCCACTATGGAAGATGATATGGAGAGTCCTTAAAAAGCTAGGAATAAAACCACTATATGACCCAGAAATCCCACTCCTAGACATATATCCTGAGAAAACCAAAACTGAAAAAGACACAGATACCCCAATGTTCATTGCAGCACTATTTACAATAGCTAGAGCATGGAAGCAGACTAATGGATAAAGAAGCTCTGGTACATATATACAATGGAATACTACTCAGCCATGAAAAGGAATGCATTTGAATCTGTTCTAATCAGGTGGATGAACTTAGAGCCTATTATACAGAGTGAAGTAAATCAGAAAGAGAAATATAAATATCATATACTGACAAATATATATGGAATCTAAAAAGATGGCCCTGATGAATTTCTTTTCAGGGCAGCAATGGAGAAACAGACATACAGAACAGACCTATGAACATGAGGGGAGCAGAGGAGGGAGAAGGGGAGATGCATGGAGAGAGTAACAGAAATTTACAAGACCATAAGTAAAATAGATAGCCAATGGAAATCTGCTCTATGACTTAGGAAACTCAAACAGGGGTGCTGTGACAGGCTGAAGGTTGGGATGGGGAGGGAGATGGGAGAGAGGTTCGGGAGGGAGGGGACATGGGTGTTCCTATGGCTGATTCTTGTTGATGATACCTGGATCTACCTTGAGCTAACCAATGTGTTTTTCTTATGGAAGTCTTTTTCTTAAGGTATGTTGATGAAACTATGCATTTGCTTTGGAATCTGCCTTTCTTCAAAATGGTTCTATCTAAGACTAACTTTTTTTTTTCTTTTCTCAAACCTTGGGCTGATATTGTCTCAACAAACCAGTATTGATGTCAATTGTTGTATGGCCAGGGTACACCCCATGCCATTTTATCTCAAAAATGCATATTGTGGGAGAGAGGCCTAGTGAAACTCCCTCAGCCTTCCTTAGGTGTCTCTCTTGTCTGATTAATAGCTTGCTAACAGATATAAAACACCATGCTAAGAACTAACAAGGGAGCATTCTCTCTGCCCACTTCTGATGTCTATGTCAGAAAATTTCTCTGTCTCTCTTATACCTTAATAAAATTCCGTTACACAAAAAGCTCCAGTGGCCAAGCTTGGTCTCTGGCCCTGGATTGAAATCCTCTTCTCTGGAGGTCACAAATCCCAGCTTGGTACATGGCTTGCAGCATCATACTTTCACTATCACTTCATGGCAAATAGAAGGGGAGAAATTGGAAGCAGTGACAGAGTTTATTTTCTTGGGTTCCAAAATCACTGTGGATGGTGACTGCAGCCATGAAATTAAAAGATGCTTGCTCCTTAAAAGTAAAACTCTGACAATCCTAGAGAGCATATTAAAAAGCAGAGACATTGCTTTGCCCACCAAAGTCCGTGTAGTCTAAGTTATGTTTTTTCCAGTATTCATGTATGTATTTTGGAGTGGATCATAAAGAAGCCTCACTGCTGAAGAATTGATGCTTTCGAATTGTGGTGCTAGAAAAGACTCTTGAGAATCCCTTGTGTAGGAAGATCAAACCAGTGAATCCTAAAGAAAATCAATTCTGAATATTCATTCGATGGACTGATGCTGAAGCTGAAGCTCCAATACTTTGGCCTTCCAATGAGAAGAACCATAGATTTGCAAAGACTCTGATGCTGAGAAAGATTGAAGTCAAAAACAAAAGAGGGGGCAGAAGATGAGATTGCATCACTGACACAATAGACACAAATTTAAGCAAACTCCAGGAGATCGTGGAGTTCAAGGAAGCCTGGTGTGCTGTAGTCCGTGAGTTCTCAAAGAATGGGACACGACTTGATAGAAGAGAATTCTCCTGAATTAAAAATATCTTTATGTAAAACAGTGAAATTTCCTCCATAAATATATTGTGCAATATTTATTAAAATATTAATTAGAAATGTGAAAATTTTCAGAAAAGAAAGCTAATTCTTTAAAGGTCAGACTTTAAAGTCTCTCAGATAATGGTGTAAAGTAAAATGTAGTAGTATATCAAATGTCAGTGTGCCTTTGTCATCTATGCTGTATATTTTTAAACATCACTGAGGGCAGAGCCAAGATGGTGATGAGGGAAGACACAAGAGTTTGTGTCTCCCCATGCCTAGACTACCTACAAGTCAATAGTGTGAGACTTCTGGTGAACAGACAAGAGGAGCCCTGGGGCAACCAGGTACTGAGAAGGGAGGAGTGGAGGAAGGTCTAGGCCAGAGGACCAACAACAGAGAGGCTGCTGGGGGCAAGGAAGCGATTTGGGCACCAAGAGTAGTTTGGGTGCCTTGGGGTGCCTGGAGGAGCCTTCCTGCTAACCTGGCGAGGGGAGGGGTCCCTGGGGGGAACTGAGGGTACACTGAGGGAAGCCCTGGTGTTCCCCTTCACTCTGCCAGGGGCTGCTGGGGGAGGGGAAGTGGTTTGGGCTCCTGGAGTGATCTAGTTGCTGGGAGTGGTTTGGGCACCTTGGAGTGCTTGGAGCAGAATGCCTGCTGAGCTGAGAGGGGGAGGGACCCTTGAGAGGACTGGATAATTCACTGGAGGAAGCTCTTGGGGTTCTCCTTTCCCTTGGCCTCAGGAAGCCTTCTGGGGCACCAGAGCTGGGGCCTCTGCCCTCTTGGGCCCTCTCTACCCTACAGTTGAGGCTTCTGCCCTCTGGATCACTCTCTAATCTTCAAGGGTCCCTCCCCTCTTGTGGGTCATCTGGACATGAGTGGGAGTGGGGAGGCTCCTGAGGGGTTCCAGGGACAGGAAACTGCCTGGTGTTCCCCCACCCACTTTCACCCCTGGGGAGCCTCCTACAGGCCTAGCCCTCTGCCCTTTGGGATCACCTCTGCCCTCCTGGCCTGATTCCCCCTCCTGCCCTCCAGGCTCCCCCTTCCAGAAGCCCCTCTTCTCTCTGCCTTCCAGTTTCCTCTTCCCTCTGGGGCACAATCTTCTGGGGACCCTTCATCCTTCCAGGGACCACCATCTGCCCTCTGTACTGGGCCCTCTGCCTCCAGGGTTTCCCCTCTGTGCTCTGGGTTCCTCTCTGCCCTCCAGAGCTCTCTCCTTCCTTTCAGGTCCCTTCTTCCCTCCAGGCTGAGCCCTACATCTTTCAGGATCCCCCATCCACCCTCCAGAGTTCCCCTCTGCTCTCAAGTTTCCTCCTCCCTCCAGGATCCCCATCTTCGATATGCCCCCTCACCCATCCAAGGGTCCTGTCTGACTTCTGGACCAGGTTTTGTACCATCCAGGATCCCCTTCTACTCTCTGGTTTCCTTCTTCATCTGGAAGCCCACTCCATCCTCCAAGAACCCCTCGCTCTGGGCACCTTCTACCGTGTAGGCTGAGAACTCCACTCTCTGGGCCCTCCTCTGTTCTCCAGGGACACCTCTGAGTGCACTCTCTGCCCAGGTAGGTCCTGTGGGTACAGAAGGAAATTGAAACAGACCAGGGCCAGCTGCAGAGGGATCCCTCTGGATGTGGAGGAGAGGGGAATCCATCTGGGGTTCCCCCTCCCCTGGCCTTGGGGGGCTTCATGAAGATCTGGGCTTTATCCTCTGCACACTGAAGCCAGAGGCACTTCAGAAGCCCCCTTGGCTGGGTGGAGCTGGGCTGCCCACCACCCCCACCCAGGGCCATTTCTGAAGGTGTGGGTCCTGAGTCAGAACCCCACCGCTGCCATATCCCACTTCCACCTAAACACTTCCACCACTTAAGCCCTTCCACACCTAAGCCCTACCCTTCACAGCAAAGGTGTCTGTTACCTTTTTGTTTTTTTTTTCGTTTGTTTGTTTCTCACTATTTGCCAGTGGATTTTTGTTTTCCCCTCCAGTGGTCATTTCATATTTCTAATTTTTTTCTAAACTTAAATTCTATTATTTTTAATCTTTGTTATTATTCTGCTCCATCATACTTTTAGTTTTAATTTTTTAAATCTATATATTGTTTTCTTTTGTTCTTCTCTCTCTTAACTACTGGATTCCAGTTTTACCTTTCAGGGGTTGTTATATTTTATTCTTTGTTATTTTTCTGATTTTTCCTCTATTTTTTTTTCTTTTTTAAAAATTTATTTTCCCCTGCATCCCATGGTTGTGAGATCCTGGCTTACTGGTAAGAGAAAAGGCCTGAATCCCTGAGGTGGAAGCACTGAGTCAGAACCACTGGAGTAACACAGAACTCCAAGCCCCAAAGAATATTAATGGAGGTATTACAGAGGTCTACACTGCAACACCATGGCCTGACTCTAAAAATTTGCCTGCAAACTCCACTGCTGGAAGCCTCAGGCTGAACAAATAGTAAGAAGGGAACACAGTTCCACCCATCAAAAAATTAAATGACAAAAATACATTACAGATGAAGGAGCAAACTAAAAAACTACAAGACTAAATAAATGAAGAGGAAATAGAGAACCTATCTAAAAAAGAAGTTAGAGTAAAGCAGTTTTAAAATATTGAAAGTAGAACGGAGAAAATGCAAGAAATATTTAAAACATTTAACAAAGACCAAGAAGAAATAAAGAATTAAAAAAAAAAACAGGAAAAATAGAATCACTGATATTAAAAATTCTATATGAGGAAACAATAGCAGAATAACTGAGGCAAAAGAACAGATAAGTTACCTAGAAGAATAATAGAAATAACTACTGAGGAGCAGAATAAAGAAAAAAAAAGAATGAAAATAATTGAGGACAGTCTCAGAGACCACTGGGAAAATATTAAACATACCAACACTCAAATTATAGAGCTCCCAGAAAAGAAGAGAAAAATAAAGGGTATTGAGAAAATACCTAAGGACTTTAGAGTTGAAAATTTCCCTAACATGGGAAAGTAAATGGCCATCCAAGTCCAGGAAGACAAGAGAGTCCCATGCAGGACAAACCCAAAGAGAAACACACCAATGCACACATTAATCAAACTAACAAACACAAAGAAAAAATATTAAAAGCCACAAGGGAAATGCAAAAGCTATAATACACAATTACATAAAATATATAAGGCTAACAGCTGATTTTTCAACAGAAACTCTGAAGGCCAAAATGGAGTGGCAGGATATATTTAATGTAATGAGATAGAAAAAGCCACAATCAAGATTATTCCACCCAGTAATGTTTTCATTCAGATTTGGTGTTGAAATCAAAAAGTTTATAGGCAAACAAAAGCTAAAAGAATTTGCACCACCAAACCAGACTTACAATAAATGCTGAAAGAACTCTAGCCAGAAATGCAAGAGAAGAAAAACACACACAAACCCTAAATGATTAAAATAATGGCAATAGAAACATACATACCAATAACTACCTTAAATGTAAATGGATAAAGTGCCCCAACCAAAATACAAGAGACTCACTGAATGCATACAGAAACAAGACCCATGTATATGCTACTTACAAGAAATTCACTTTAAAAAAAAGAAAAGAAAAGAAATTCATTTTAGACCTAAGGACACATGTAGGTTGAAACTCAGATGATTGGAAAAAAAATATTCAATGCAAATAGGAATCAAAAGAAAGAGGGAGTAGCAATACTCCTATCAGACAGAATAGACTTTAAAAACTATTACAAGAGATAAGAAAGGACATTATATGATTATCAAGCAGTCAACCCAAGAATATATAACTGTTATAATTTATGTACCCAACATAGGAGCAGTGCAATACATAAGGCAAATGTTAACAACCGTAAAAGGGGAAATTGACAGTACTTAAACCAATAGACAGGTCATCTAGATAGAAAATTAATAAGGAAACACAAGCCTTAACTCACACATTAGAGCAGATGGACTGAATTAATATTTTCAGGATGTTCCATTCCAAAAGAGCAGATTACTCTTTTTCTCAGATGCACATGGAACATTCTGCAAGACAGATTATACCTTGTGTCACAAATCAAATCTAAGTAAATTTTTAAAAATTGAAATAATGTCAAGCATCTTTTCTGATCACAATGATGTGAAACTAGATATCAACTACAGGGGAAAAGACTGTATAAAACACAATCCCATGGAGGCTAAACAATAAATTTTAAAATTACCAATCAGTTACTGAAAAAAAATGTAAAAGAAAATAACAAATACATAGAAGCAAACGACAAAAAACCCAAACGACCACCCAAAACCTATGGGATGCAGCAAAAGCAATTCTAAGAAGGACGCTTAGAGCAATACAAATCTACTTCAAGGGAAGAAAGTAAAAATGGAAGTTGGTCAGTCGTGTCTGACTCTTTGTGACCCCATGGATTTAGCCCACCAAGGCTCCACTGTCCATGGAATTCTCCAGGCAAGAATACTGGAGTGTGTTGCCATTCACTTCTCCAGGGAATCTTCTGACCCAGTGATCAAACCTGGGTATCCCACATTGCAGACAGACTCTTACTTCTTTATTGTCTGAACCTCAAGAGAAGCCCAAGAAAAACATGAAATAAACAACCTAACCTTACATCTAAAGCAACTAGAAAAAGAATAACAACAACAGCAAAAACCAAAGTTAGTAGAAGCAAAGAAATCATAAAGATCAGAGCACGAATAACTGAAAAAGAAATGGACAGTAACTGATGCAGAATAAAGGATAAATGAGCTGGAAGATGGAATGGCGGAAATAAATGAAGCAGAGGAGAAAAGAATAAAAATAAATGAGGAGAACCTCAGAGACCTTAGGGACAATGTTAGCATTGCTCCAACATTTGAATCATAGGTGTCCAGAAGAAGAATACAAACGGAAAGGACAAGAGAAAATACTTGAGGAGACAAAAGTTGAAAACTTCACTAAAATGGGGGAGGAAATAGCCACCATGTCCAAGAAACCCAGAGAATCTCATACAGGATAAACCCAAGGAGAGACACACCAAGGCATATATTAACCAAACTAACAAGATCAAACACAAAGAGCAAATATTAAAAGCAGCAAGGGAAAAGCAACAAAATACATACAAAGGGATCCCCATAAAGATAACAGCTGGTCTTTCAAATCAGAAACTCTGCAGGTGAGAAGGAAATGGCAGGATGTATTTAAAGTGATGAAAGGGGAAAACCTACAACCAAGACTACTCTACCCAGCATGGATCTCATTCAGAGTTAAAGGAGAAATCAGAAGCTTTATAGACAAGCAAAAGCTGAAAGCATGCAGCCCCATCAAACCAGCTCTTCAACAAATGCTAAAGGATCATCTCTAGACAGGAAACACAGAAAAAGTTTATAAACACGAATCCAAAACAACATATTAAATGGTAATGGGATCATACTTATCAATAATTACCTTAAGTGCAGATTGTTTAAATGCTCCAACCAAAAGATAAAGATTAGCAAAATGTATACAAAAACAGGACCTGTATATATGCTGTCTACAAGAGAACCAACTCAAGCCTAGGGACATATACAGACTCAAAGAGAAAGGCTGGAAAAGATATTTCATGCAAATTGAGACCAAAAGAAAGTGGGAGTAGCAATACTCTTATCAGATAAAATAGACTTTAAATTAAAAACTGTTGTAAGAGACAAAGACGAACACTACATAATGATCAAGGGATCAATCCAAGAAGAAGATATAACAATTATATATATATATATATATGTATAAACTTTATTTATAATATATATTTATAATATACTATATATTATTATAATATATACCCAACACCATCAGTTCATTCGCTCAGTCATCTCTGACTCTTTGCGACCCCATGGACTGCAGCACGCCATGCTTCCCTGTCCATCACAAACTCCAAGAGCTTACTCAAACTCATGTCCATCGTGTTGGTGATGCCATCCAACCATCTCATCCTCTGTTGTCCCTTTCTTCTCCCACCTTCAATCTTTCCCAGCATCAGGGTCTTTTCCAATGAGTCAGTTCTTCACATCAGGTGGCCAAAGTATTGGAGTTTCAGCTTCAGCATCAGCCCTTCCAATGAATATTCAGGACTGATTTACTTTAGGATGGACTGGTTGGATCTCCTTGCTGTCCAAAGGACTCTCAAGAGTCTTCTCTAACACCACAGTTCAAAAGCATCGATTCTTTTGTGCTCAGCTTTCTTTATCATCCAACTTTCACATCCATACATGACTACTGGAAAAACCACAGCTTTGACTAGACAGACCTTTGCTGGCAAAGTAATGTCTCTGCTTTTTAATATGCTGTCTAGGTTGGTCATAGCTTTTCTTCCAAGGAGCAAGCATGTTTTCATTTCAAGGCTGCAGTCACCATCTGCAGTGACTTTGGAGCCCCCCAAAATAAAGTCTCTCACTGTTTCCATTATTTCCCCATCTATTTGCCATGAACAGTTCACCCAACACAGGAACACCTCAATACATAAGGAAATGCTAACAACTGTGAAAGTGGAAATTAACAATAACACAATAAAAGTGGGCAATTTAATACCTCAGTCAAACCACTGGGCAGATCATCCAGAAAGAAAACCAACAAGGAAACACAAGCTTTAAACTATACTTTGGATTGGTTAACCCCCTCCCCCCGAAAAAAAAAAAAAAAAAAAACCACAAATTTCACCTTTTTCTTAAGTGCACATGGAACATTGTCCAGGATAGATCGCATCCTGTATCACAAATATATCCTTGATAAACTTTTAAAAAATTAAAGTCTTTTCAAGCATCTTTTCTGATCATAATGCTCTAAAATTAGGTATCAACCACAGGGAAAAAAATTAAAAAAAAAAAAAAACACAAACATATGGAGGCCAAACATCAGGCTTCTGAATAACCAGCAGATCAAAGAAGAAATCAAAAAGGAAGTCAAAATATGCATAGAAACAAATGATAATGAAAACACAACAACCCAAAAACTATGGGATTCTGTAAAAGCAGTGCTAACAAGGAAGTTCATAGCAATGCAAGCCTACCTCAATAAACAAGAGAAACATCAAATCAACAACCTCACATTACACCTAAACAAACTAGAAAACAAAAAATAACCCAGTCACTAGAAGGGGAAAAATCATAAAAATTAGAGCAGAAATAAATGAAAAGCAAATGAAGGTAAGTATAGCAAAGATCAAATAAAACTAAAAGTTGGTTCATTGAGAAGATCAACAAGATAGACAAACTTTTAGCCAGACTCATCAAAAAGAAAAGAGATAAGATATAAATCAATAAAATTCAAAATGAAAATGGGGAAATTATGACAACACAGAAATACAAACAATCATAAGAGACTACTGTGAGCAATTACATGCCAATAAAATGGACAACTTGTAAGAAATGGACAATTTCTTAGAAAGGTATAACCTTCCAAAACTGAATCAGGAAGAAATAGAAAATTTGAACAGATCAATCACAAGCACAGATATTGAAACTGTAATAAAAAATCTTCCAACATACAAAAGCCCAGGACCAGATTGTTTCACTGGTGAATTCTATCAAACTTTTAGAGATGAGCAAATGCCTATCCTTTTAAAATTCTTTCAGAAAACTGCAGAGGAAAGTAAACCCAAACTCATTCTATGAGGCCAGCATCACCCTGATACCAAAATCAGACAAAGATGCCACAAAAAAGAAAACTACAGGACAACATCATTGATGAACAGATGTGCAAAAATTCTCAATAAAATTCTAGCAAACTGAATCTAGCAGCATGTTAAAAAGGTCATACGTCATAAGTGGCCTTTCTCCAGGGATGCAAGGATTCTTCAGTATTCACAAAGCAATCAATGTGATGCTCCATATTAACAGATTGAAAGACATAACCATATGATTATTTCAATAGATGCAGAAAAAGCATTTGAAAAAATTCAAAACCCATTTATAATGAAAATTCTCCAGAAAGTAGGCATACAAGGAACATAGTTCAACATAATAAAAGTAGTATGTTACAAACCCACAGCAAACATTAAACTCAATGGTGAAAAACTGAAAGCATTTCCTCCAAAGTCAGGAACAAGACAAGGGTGTTGTGTGGTCTGTGAATATGTGGTGCTACAGTAAGGGGTTGGGGCTGAACCCCTGAGTTGGGAGGCCTGAATCCAGGTTGTTCATTCACCAGAAAACACCCAACACCATAGAATGTTAATCAATGAAAGCTCTTCCAATGGCCTCCATCTCAACACTAAGACCAAGCCCTACTCGATGGCCACCAAGGTCCAGTGCTGGGCTTCCAATGCCAATCTTTCAGCAGAAAGAAGCATAACCCTGAACATTAGCAGACAGCCTGTGCAAAGCCATACCAAACCCATATTTAATCAAAAACACACTACTGAACACAGCACTGATCTTCAGAGA
The DNA here is from genome assembly GCF_033118175.1 of Dama dama. NCBI lineage: Eukaryota > Metazoa > Chordata > Mammalia > Artiodactyla > Cervidae > Dama > Dama dama. The sequence goes on from NC_083714.1 coordinate 107,340,235, forward strand.
GACAAGATCCAGCGCCATCTAACAGAACACAAGCAAACATCCCCCCAACCAGGAAACCTACATAAGGCACTGGTCCAACCCCACCCGTGGAGGGCAGTCACCACAAGTAAGAGGAAATACAACCTTCCAGCCTCCAGAAAGGAGACCCCAAACACAGTAAATTGAACAAAATGAAATTATAGAGAAATATGCACAGATTAAGGAACATGGTAAAAACCCACCAGACCAGCAAAGGAAGAGGATACAGGCAGTTTACCTGAAAAAGAATTCAGAGTAACGATAGTAAAGATGATCCAAAATCTTGAAAATAAACTGCAGGTAAAAATAAATATACTGGAAGCACAGATCAAGAAAATGAAAGAAATCTTAGCAAGGACCTAGAAGAATTAAAGAATGGACAATCAGCAGTGAATAACACACTAGAAAGTGAAGATATTAGTCACTCAGTCATGTCCAACTCTGCGACCCCATGGACTGTAGCCCACCAGGCTTTCCTGTGAATGGGATTCACCAGGCAAGAACACTGGAGTTGGTAGCCATTTCTTCTCCGGGGATCTTCCCGACCCAGGGATCAAACTTGGGTCTCCCACATTCCAGGTAGATGCTTTACCATCTGAGCCACCAGGGAAGCCCAAACAACACAATAACTGAGATTAAAAATACACTAGAGGGAACCAATAGTAAAATAATTGAGGAAGAAGAATGGATATGTGAGCTGGAAGATAGATTGGTGCAAATTACTGAAGCAGAGCAGAATAAAGAAAAAAGAATAGAAAGAAATGAGAACAGTTTCAGAGACCTCTGGGACAACAATATACACAACAAAATTAAAATCATATGGATCCCAGAATAAGAAGACAAAAGTAAGTTTATGAGAAAATTTTTAAAGAGATTCTAGTTGAAAACTTCCATAAAATGGGAAAGGGATTAGCCACTCAGTTTCAGGAAACCCAGAGACTCCCACACATGATAAACTCAAGGAGAAATGTGCAAAGATACACACTAATCAAACTAACAAAACTTAAGCACAAAGAAAAAAAAAAAATAAAGGTAGCAAAGGAAAAGCAACAAATAACACACAAGCGGATCTCCATAAGGATAATAGCTGATCTTTCAGCAGAAAATCTGCAAGCCAGAAGGGAATGGCAGGATATACTTAGAGTGATGCAAGGAAAAGCCTACAACCATGATTACTCTACCCAGCAAGGATCTCATTCACATTTGAAGGAGAAATCCAAAGCTTTACAGACAAGTAAAGTTAAGAGAATTCAGAACCACTGAAGCAGCTTACAACAATATTAATAGAACTTCTTGAGACAGGAAACACAAGAGAAAAAAAAAAAAACCTTACAAAAACAAACCCAAAACAATAAAGTAAATGGCAATAATATCATACATTTCAGTAGTTACTTTAAATGTAAGTGGACTAAATGCTACAACCAAAAGACAGAATGGCTGAATGGATACAAAAACAAGACCCCTATATGTACTGTCTACAAGAGATCCACCTCAAACCTAGGGACACAAACAGACTGAAAGTGAGGGGATGGAAAAAGAATTCCTTGCAAACAGAAATCACAAGAAATTGTGAATAGCAATACTCATATGAGATAAAAGGATGTATGGAGAGAGTAACATGGAAACATGCATTACAATTTGTAAAATAGAGAGCCAATGAGAATTTTCTGTATGACTCAGGGAACTCAAACTGGGACTCCAAAGCAACCTAAAGGGGTGGGATGGGGATGGAGGTGGGAGAGATGTCGAAGTGGGAGGAGACATGGGTAAACCTATGGCTGATTCATGTTGATGTTTGGTCAAAACCAACAAAATACTGTAAGTCAATTATCCTTCAATCAAAAATAAATAATTTTTAAAGTAAAAAAAAAATAGACTGTTACAGGAGACAAGGAACTACACTACATAATGATCAATCCAGAAGAAGATATGAAAACTATAAATATTTATGCATCCAGCATTGGAACACCCCAATACATAAGGCAAATGTTAACAACTATTAAAAGGGAAATCAATAGTAACACAGTAATAATGGGAAACTTTAATACCATACTCACACCAATGTACAGATCATCCAGACAATATATTAAGGAAAGACAAGCTTTAAATGATACACTGGACCAGTTGGCCTAATTGATATATACAGGACATTTCATCCAAAAAGAGTAGATTTCATTTTTTTCCAAGTGCACATGGAACATTCTCCAGGATAGATCACATCCTGGGACACAAACCAAGTGTTGGTAAATTTTAAAAAATTGAAATCATTTCAAGATTCTTTTCTGACCACAAAACTATAAGATTAGGTATCAACTACAGGGGGAAAAACTATGAAAGACATAAAAACTTGGAGGCTAAACAATACACTGATGAATAATCAACAGATCATTAAAGGAATCAAAGGAAATTAAAATATGCCTAGAAACAAATAACAATGAAAACATGACAACTCAAATCTATGGGATGCAGTAAAAGCAGTGCTATGAAGGAAATTTACAGTAATACAAGCCACCTGAAAAAAACAAGAGAAAAATAAAAGAGAACCTTACCTTACACCTAAAGCAACTAAAGAACACAAAACACCCAAAGGTAGTAGAAGGAAAAAATCATAAAGATCAGAGCCAAAAAACGCAAAAAAGAAATGAATAAGATTATAGCAAAATTCAATGAAATGTAAAATTGGTTCTTTGAGAAGATGAAAAATTTTGACAAAACATTAGCCAGACTCATAAAGGGAAAAAAAAAGAAGTTTCAAGTCAATAAAATTAGAAATAAAAAGGAGAAGTTATAGCAGTCAACATAGAAATACAAAGGATCATAGTAGATTACTACGAGCAACTATATGCTAATAAACTGGTCAATCTAGAAGAAATGGACAAATTCTTGGAAAAGTATAACCTTCCAAAACTGAACCAAGAAAAAATGGAAATATGAACAGACCAATCACAAGTACAGAAATCAAAACTATAATAAAAAATCATCCCACAAACAAAAATCCAGGACCAGATGGCTTTACAAGGAAATTATGCAAATAGTTTAGAGAAGAGCTAACAACTATCCAGCTCAAACATTTCCATGAATTTGCAGAGGAATAATAAATCCCAAACACATTCTACGAAGCCACCATCACCCTGATACCAAAGCCAGACAAAGATGCCCAAAAACCAAAATTACAGGCCAATAACACTGATGAACATAGATTCAAATATCAAAAAAATTCTAGCAAACAGAATCCAACAACACATTAAAAAGATCTTATATCACAATTAAGTGGACTTTATCCAATGGATGCAAGAACTCTCCAATACACACAAATCAATCAATATGATACACCATATTAACAAACTGAAAGAAAAGCAATGTGATCATCTCCATAGATGCAAACTAAGCTTTTGACAATATTTGGCACTCATTTATGATGAAAACTCTCCAGAAAGTAGGCAGGGACATAATATAAAAAAGGCCTTATATGACAAACCCACAGAAAACATTATTCTCAATGTGAAAAACTGAAAGCATTTCATCTAAAATTAGGAAGACAAGGGTGCCCACTCTCACCACTATTATTCAACATAGATTTGGAAATACTAGCCAGAGAAATCAGAGAAGAGAAAGAAATAAAAGGAATCCAAATTGGAAAAGAAGAAGTAAACTCTTACTGTTTGCAGATGACATGATTATTTATATAAAAACTTTAAAGATGCCACTGAAAAATTTCCAGAGCTGATCAGTGAATATGGGAAGGTGACATGATATAAAATCAATACACAGAAAACCCTTGGATTCTTATACACCAATAATGAAAAATTTAAAAAGAGAAATTGAGGAAACGATGCCTTTCCCAATGCAACTAAAAGAGTAAAACACTTAGGAAATATTATTCAGTTGCTAGGTCATGTCCAACTCTTTGTAACCCCATGGACTGAAGCATGCCAGGCTTTTCTGCCCTTCACTATCTCTGGAGTTTCCTCAAATTCATGACCATTGAATTGATGGCACCATCCAACAATCTCATCCTTTGTCACCCCTTTTCCTCCTGCCCTCAATCTTTCCCAGCATCGGTGTCTTTTCTAATGAGTTGGCTCTTTGCATCAAGTGGCCAAAGTATTGGAACTTTAGCCTCAGCATCAGTTCTACCAATGAATATTCAGGGTTGATATTTTTGTAAGATTGACTGGTTTAATCTCCTTGCTGTCCAAGGGACTCAGAAGAGTCTTCTTCAGCACCATAGTTTGAAAGCATCAACCATTGAATAAAAGAAATAAAACACTTAGAAATAACTTTACCTAAAGACAAAAGACCGGTATGCAAAAATATAAGACACAGATGAAAGAAATCAGAGGTGACAAAAGAGATGGGCATATAAAATATTTTCTTGGGTTGAATGAATCAATATTGCAAAAATGGCTATGCTACCCAATGCAATCTATAGATTCAATGCAATCCTTATCAAACTACCAATGTTAGTTTTTACAGAACTAGAATAAAAAATCTCAGTTTGTTTGGAAGCACAAAAAAACCCCAGATAAGCAAAACAATCTTGAGAAAGAAGAATGGAGTTAGAGAAATCAACCTTTCTACTTCAGACTACACCACAAAGCTACACTCATCAAGACAGTATGGTACTGGCACAAAAACAGAAAAATACACCAATAGAACAGGATAGAAAGTTCATAAATCCAGACACCTAAAGGCACCTTATCTTTGACACTGTAGGCAAAAATATACAATGGGTAAAAGATAGTCTTTTTAATAATGGTGCTGGTGAAACTGGTCACCAAAATATAAATGAATAAAATTAGAATAATTCTTATGACCATACAGAACTATAAATCCAAGTGGATTAAAGACCTAAACATAAGACCAGAAACCATAAAACTGATAGAAGAAAACATGAGAAGAACTCTTTGACATAAATCACAGCAAGATCCTCTATGACCCACCTCCTAGAGTGATGGAAATAAAAATAAGCATATAGAAAAAGTAAATAAATAAAAAATAAGCATATAGGACCTAAACTTAAAAGCTTTTGCACAATGAAGGAAACTAGAAGCAAGGTGAAAAGACAACCCTCTGAGAGAAAATAACAACAAAGGAAACAACTGACACAATAAAAATTTCCAAAATATACAGGCACTTCATAGCACAATACCAGAAAAAGAAACACTGCAATCAAAAAGTGAGCAGAAGACCTAAACAGATATTTCTCCAAAGAAGACATACAGATGGCTAATAAACACATTTCAAGATGTTCACCATTGCACATTATGAGAGAAATACAAATCAAAACTACAAAGATGTATCATCTCACACAGGTCAGAATGACCATCATCAAAGAATCTACAGACAATAAATGCTGGAGAGCGTGTGGAGAAAAGGGATCCTTCTTTTTAGGTTGATGAGAATGTAAATCAATGCAGCCATGATGAAGAGCAGTGTAGATTTTCCTTAAAAACTAGCAATAAAACTATGATTTAACCCATCAAATGCCACTACAATCCATATACCCTGAGGAAACCATAATTGCAAAAGACATTTGTACCCCTATATTCATCACAGCACTATTTACTGTAGCTAGGATATGAAAGCAACCTAGATGTCCATCTACAGATAACTGGATAAAGAAGTTGTGGTACACAATGCAATGTTTCTCAGCTGGAGTGCATTTGAGTCAGTTCTAATGAGGCAGATAAACCTAGAGCCTATTATACATAGTGAAGTAAGCCAAAAAGAAAAATACAAATAGCATACATTAACACATACATAGGGAATCTAGAAAGATGTTACTCATGATCCTATTTGCAGGGCAGTTAAGGAGACACAGACATAAAAGAAGGAGAGAGTGGGATGGTTTGAGAGTGTAGCATTGAAACATATAATACTATAAATTGCCATATAATACTATATGTAAAATATGTAAAATAAATTACATATTTAAATAAATATGTAAAATAAATTTCTGTATGACACATGGAGCTCAAAGTCTGTGCATCTGACAACATAGAGGGGTGGGATGGGGATGAAGGTGTGTGGGAGATTCAAGAGGGAAGGGACATGGGTATATCTATGGCTAATTTGAGTTGAAGTATGGAGAAACTATCACAATATTGTAAAGTAAAGTAATTATGTTCCAATTTAAAATAAAAACATATTTTTTAAAAGGGAAAATAAAAGAAAATCCTAAAGATTTCACTAGAAAATTAAAAGGTATAGGAACTGGAGATCAAATTGACAGGATATTTGGATCATAGAAAAAGCAAGGGATTTCCAAGAAACATCTCCACTTCTGCTTGGACATAATAAACAAATGGAACCTAATTAAGTTTGAAAAATTTTGTACATCTTAGGAAACTATAAACAAGGTGAAAATAAAACTCCCTTATTGGGAAAAAAAATTGCAAATGAAACAACTAACATGGAATTAATCTCCAAAATATATAAGCAGCTAACATAGCTCAATATCAGAAAAGCAAATATCCGTGGGAGGGGTCCCAAGACAGCAGAAGAATAGAATGGGGAGATGACTTTCTCGCCCACAAATTCTTCAAAAGATCGTTTTATTGTTGAGAAACTTCCAAAAACAGCTACTGAATGCTGGTGGAGGACACCAGGTGCCCGGAAAAGCAGCCCGATGTCTTCAAAAGGACGTTGGACAGAATATAAAAGATGAAAACAGAGACAAAGGATTTACAGATGGAGATCCGTCCTGGGGAAGGAGTCATGAAGGAAGAGAAGTTTCCACACAATAGGACCTTCTCACAGACATGTCAGTGGGGAGATTTGGAATCTCAAAGGACAAAATAACTGGGGGAAAAAAATACACAATACACACCTAACTGCAACTACCTGCAGAAAAGTGACTCAGAGGCTCAAGTCCACCAGCAGTGAGTGGGGACTGGGCAGGGAGGCACAGGCTGCTTCATCAGTCCTTAGGGCAAGGACAAGGCTTGAATGACCTAAGGACAATCTGAAGGAGCTAAAGTAAGAGAGTAGCCCAAACCGTGGAATCTTCAGGGAGACAGAAAGAGGAGGAGGGGGGACATTTCCCACAAAAGACTCTTATGCTGCATGATGAACCCTGGTGCACTCATAGAACAAAGCATAGCCTCCTAGTGAATACCAGAGGAGAGCAAGCTGGCTGCCGTTTAGTGCCTTCCCTTTCTGGAGGTAGAGACACAGGTGTGTGGCAGCCAGAGCCAGAAGGCAAGGGGCTGCTGCAATCTTGGCCCCAGAGACGGCATCTTCCACCAAACTGTGATTAGGCTGTCAGTTGCTAACCACATATTTCTGGGATTCTCGACGTTTCGCATCTGCCGGGAGTGTCACAGCCTGAGATCAGCTCCTTGGAGGAGACACATGGCAAACAAGGGAGTGTACCCCCATGGAGCACCTGGGAAACAAAGTTTCTTGGACCTGGTAAGGGCACAAAATGCATAGCCCATCCAGGTCTGTGCCCTTGCAGAGCACCTGAGAAACTGAGTGGCTTAGACCTGAGAAGTTCATGAAACATAGGGTCCACTTGGAGCAGTGCCCTTGCAGAGCACACTGGAGCCTAAGAAGCATGGACCTGGAAAGTACACACCACCCTGGGCTGTGGCAAACCCAGTGTGGGCCATCCACTGTGAGCACTATCAACACATGCGAGCAGTATTGGTTTGCAGTGTCCCTCCTTTCCCGCAGCACAACTGAACAGGTGAGCCTAAATAAGTGGTCATCTTCACCCCCTTTTATGCCAGGGTGGGTATTAGACACTGAAGAGACTTGCAAACAGAAGAAGCCAAAATAAACAAAGAAGGGGGAGCCGCCCCAGAAGTGACAGGTGCAACAGATCAAAACCCTGTAGTTAATGCTAAGACTGTGCATTTGAGGGCCAACTATAGACCTTGACAAGTACAAGCTATAACAAAGGACAATCTGACACTGAACTGACCCCACACTGCCCACAACAGCTCCAGAGAAATTCTTAGATGTATTTTTACTATTATCACTTCTTAATTAAAAAAAATTAGTTATTGATTACTGCATTAACTTTCATAATTATCCCCTACTATTAACTTTCTTTAAAAAAAACTATTTTAAAAATAAATTCCATATATATTTGGTTATTTTTTGTGATACATTCTGTTTTATATTTTTATATTGTATTTTTGAGTGTCTAACCTCTAAGTTTTTAATTTTATTTCTTGATATTTGATGTCAATGTTGTACCTTTAAGAATCTAATCTTCAGTCTAATCTAATCTAATCTAATCTTCAAACTAATCTAATCTAATCTTCTAATCTAATCATTTAATCTTTCACCTAGAGATTGGATTACTGGCTTGAGTTACCCCCCCCCCTTTGACTCTCCCTTTTCTCCTCTGGGTCACTTCTATCTCCTTCCTCCCTCTTCTCTTCTCTGTATAACTCTGTGAATCTCTTTGTGTATTCCTTGCTGTAGATAGTTGTTTCACCATTAACCTAGGGGTTTTATCTCATGTGCTGTACAGATGGAGAAGTCTTGAGCCTACTGTAGGAAAAGGATTGAAACCCAGAGGCAGGAGGATCAACTCCAGTACTTTAGAACATCAGAGAATTCCTGAACCCAGGGAACATTAATAGACAAGAGCTCACCCAAAAGTCTCCATACTTACATTGAAACCAAGCTCCATCCAAGAGCCAACAGGTTCCAATACAAGATACACCACACTAATTCTCCATAAAAACAGAAAAAGAACACTGAACTTTAAAAAATGGCCTGTCCAAAGTCATATGAAACCTACAGACACCCTAAAACACACTACTGGAAACTTCATTGCACTCCCAAGAAAAAAAGGTCCAGCTCCACCCACCATAACAGACTTAAGTTCCCACAACCAGGAAACCTTGACAAGCCACTAGATCAACCCCAGCCACAGGGAGCAGATGCCACAATTAAGAGGAACCACAAACTTCCAGCCTCCAGAAACGGCACCCCAAACACAACAATCTATACAAAATGAAAAGGCATAGAAATATTAAACAGGTGAAACAACATGATAAAAACACACCAAACTAAACAAAAAAGGAGGAGATAGAGAATCTACCTGAAAAATATTTCAGAATAATGATAGTAAAGATGATACAAAATCTTGAAAACAAAATGGAATCATAGAAAAATAGACTAGAGACATGGATTGAGAAGATGCAAAAAATGTTTAACAAGGACCTAAAAGAAATAAAAAAGAATCAATCAATAATGAACAATGCAAAAGCTAAGATTAAAAACACTCTGGAAGGAACCAACAGTAGAATAACTGAGGCAGAAGAAAGGATAAGTGAGGTCGAAGACAGAATGGTAGAAATAAATGAAGCAGAGAGGGGAAAAAAATTAAAAGAAATGAGGAAATTCTCAGAGACCTCTGGGATAATGTTATAAACCCAAACATTTGAATCATAAGTGTGCTAGAAGAAGAAGACCTAAAGAAAGGGAAAGAGAAAATATTTGAGGAGATAACAGTTGAAAACATCCATAAAATGGGGAAGGAAATGGCCACCCAAGTCCAAGAAACACAGAGAGTCCCAAAGAAGATAAACCCAAGGTGAACACACCCCAAGATGTATATTAATAAAACTAACAAAAATTAAACACAAATAGCAAATATTAAAAGCAACAAGGGAAAGCAACAAATAACACACAAGGGGATCCCCATAAGGATAACAGCTGATCTTTCAATAGTAACTCTTCAGACCAGAAGGGAGTGTTAGGACATACTTAAAGTGATGAAAGAGAAAAAGCTACAACCACAATTACTATACCCAGCAAGGATTTCATCCAAATATGAAGGAGAAATCAAAAGCTTTAGAGGCAAGCAAAAGCTGGAGAATTCAGCAACCAAAGCCAGCTCTTCAACAAATGTCTAGGATTTTATCTAGACAGGAAACACAGAAAAAGTTTATAAAAATGAACCCAAATAACAAAGTAAATGATAATGAGATCATACTTATTGATAATTATCTTAAATGTAAATGAGTTAAATGCTCCAAAGAAAAGACAAAGACTGGACAAACAGATACAAAAGCAAGAACTCTATATATGCTATCTATAAGAGACCCAGCTCAAACCCAGGGACACATACATACTGAAAGTGAGGGGCTGGCAAAAGATATCTTATGCAAACGGAGACCAAAAGAAAGCAGGAGTAGCAATACTCATATCAGATAAAATAGATTTTGAGATAAAGACTGTGATAAGAGACAAAGAAAGACACTACATAATGATCAAGGGATCATTCCAAGAAGAACATATAACAATTATAAATATATATGCACCCAACATAAGAGAATACCAATACATAAGGCAAATGCTAACAAGTATGAAAATGGAAATTAGCAGTAACACAATAATAGTGGGGGACTTTAATACCCACTCACATCTTACAGATATATCAACCAAACAGAAAATTAGCAAGAAAACACATGCTTTAAATGATACCATGGACCAGTTAGACATAATTTATATCTACAGGGCATTTCACCCAAAAACAATGGATTTCACCTTTTCTCAAATTCACACAGAACATTCTCCAGAATAGGTCACATCCCAGGCCATAAATTTAGCCTTGGTAATTTTTTTTAAATCAAATTATTTCAAGTATCCTTTCTGTAATCACAATGCAGTAAGATTGCATATCAACTACAGGAAGGAAAAAAAACTATTAAAAGCACAAACATATGGAGGCTAAACAACACATTTCTGAATAGCCAACATATCATGGAAGAAATCAAAAAAGAAATCCAAATATGCATAGCAACAAATGAAAACGAAAATATGACAACCCAAAACATATGGGTTTCAGTAAATGTAGTGGTAAGAGGGAGGTTCATAGCAATTCAAGCCTACCTCAAGAAACAAGAAACAAACTAACTTTACAACTAAAGCAACTAGGAAAAGAAGAGCAAAAGAAAAAAAAATCCTTAAAGTTAACAGAAGGAAAGAAATCATAAAAAATTAGAGCAGAAAAAAATGAAAAAGAAACAAAGGAGACTATGGCAAAGATCAGCAAAATTAAAAGCTGGTTCTTTGAGCAGGTAAATAAAATAGGCAAACCGTTAGCCACACTCATCAAAAAAAAAAAAAGGTGGAGGGAGAAGCATGAAATCTATAAAATTAGAAATTAAAATCGAGAAATCACAAGAGACAACACAGAAATAAAAAGATCATAAGCGACTACTACGAGCAATTATGATGAAGCTAGACAACATATTAAAAAGCAGAGACATTACTTTGCCAACATAGGTCCATCTAGTCAAAGCTATGGTTTTTCCAGTAGTCATGTTTGAATGTGAGAGTTAGACAATAAAGAAAGATGAGCGCAAAAGAATTGATGCTTTTGAATAGTGGTGTTGGAGAAGACTCTTGAGAGTCCCTTGGACAGCAAGGAGATCCAACCATTCCATCCTAAAGGGAATCAGTCTTGAACATTCATTGGAAGGACTGATGCTGAAGCTAAAGCTCCCATATTTTGGCCACCTGATGTGAAGAACTGACTCATTTGAAAAGACCCTGATGCTGAGAAAGATTGAAGGCAGGAGGAGAAGGGGATGACAGAGGATGACATGTTCGAATAGCGTCACTGACTCAAAGGACATGAGTTTGAGTAAATTCCAGGAGTTGATTATGGACAGGGAAGCCTGGTGTGCTGCAGTCCATGGGGTCGCAAAGAGTCGGAGATGACTGAGTGACTGAACTGAACTAATAAGCAACTATATGTCAATAAATTGGACAACTTGGAATAAATTAAAAATTATTAGAAAAGTATAACCTTTCAAAACTGAACCAGGAAGAAATAGAACATCTTAACACACCCATCACAATCATGGAAATCAAAGCTGTAATCAAAACTCTTCCGACAAACAAAAGCCCAGGACCAATGGATTCACAGGTGAATTCCACAAAAAATTTAGAGAAGAGCTAGCACCTCTCATACTCAAACTCTTCCAGAAGACTGCAGGGGAAGGGAAACACCCAAACTCATTCTATGAGGCCATCACCACACTAACACCAAAAGCAGACATCCTGGAATGTGAAGTCAAGTGGGCCTTAGGAAGCATCACTACAAACAAAGTTAGTGGAGGTGATGCAGTTCCAGTTAAGCTATTTCAAATACTAAAAGATGATGCTGTAAAAGTGCTGCACTCAATATGGCAGCAAATTTGGAAAACTCAGCAGTGGCCACAGGACTGGAAGAGATCAGCTTTCATTCCAATCCCAAAGAAAGCAATGCCAAAGAATGTTCAAGCTACCACACAATTGCACTCATCTCACATGCTATCAAAGTAATGCTCGAAATTCTCCAAGCCAGGCTTCAACAGTATATGAACTGTGAACTCCCAGATATTCAAGCTGGATTTAGAAAAAACAGAGGAACCAGAGATCAAATTATCAACATCTGCGGGATCACTGACGGAGCAAGAAAATTCCAGAAAATCATATTTCTGATTTATTGACTATGCCAAAGCCTTTGACTATGTGGATCACAACAAACTGTGGAAGATTCTTCAAGAGATGGGAATACCAGACCACGTGACCTGCCTCTTGAGAAACGCAGGTTAAGAAGCAACAGTTCGAACTTGACATGGAACAATAGACTGGTTCTAAATCAGGAAAGGAGTATGTCAAGTCTGTATATTGTCACCCTGCCTATTTAACTTATATGCAGAATATGTCATGCGAAATGTCAGGCTGGATGAAGCACAAGCTGGAATCAAGATTGCCAGGAGAAATATCAATAACCTCAGATATACAGATGACACCACCTCTATGGAAGAAAGCGAAAAACTAAACAGACTCTTGATCAAAGTGAAAGAAGAGAGTGAAAATAGGCTTAAAACAACATTCAGAAAACAAAGATCATGTCATCTGGTCCCATCATTTCATGGCAAATAGATGAGGAAACAATGGAAACAGTGAAAGTCTTTATTTTTTTTTTTTGGAGGGGGAGGAAGTCTCCAAAATCACTATAGATGGTGACAGCAGCCATGAAATTAAAAGACGCTTGCTAATGAAAGAAAAGCTATGACCAACCAAGACAGCATATTTAAAAACAGAGACATTACTTTGCCAAAAATGGTCCGTCTAATCAAAGTTATCATTTTCCCATAAGTCATGTATGGATATGAGAGTTGGGCTGTAAAGGAAGCTGAGCACCAAAGAACTGATGCATTTGAACTGTGGTGTTGGAGAAGACTCTTGAGAATCCCTTGGACTGCAAGGAGATCCAAGCAGTCCATCCTAAAGGACATCAGTCCTGAATATTCATTGGAAGGACAGATGCTGGAGCTGAAACTCCAATAGTTTGGCCACCTGATGCAAAATACTAACTCATTGGGGGAAAAAAAAAAAAAAAAAAGCCTTATACTTAGAAAGATTGAAGGCTGGAGGAAAAGGGGACAACAGAGGATTAAATGGTTGAATGCCATCACCGACTTGATGAAAATGAGTTTATGTAAGCTCCAGAAACTGGTGATGGACAGGGAAGCCTGGTGTGCTGCAGTCCATGGGGTCACAAAGAGTCAGACATGACTGGGCAACTGAACTGTACTGAATCAATGAATATAGTAAAGTTGCAGGATATAAAATTAACACACAGAAATCCCATGAATTCCTATACACTAACAATGAGAAAACAGAAAGAGAAATTAAGGAAACAGTCCCATTCACCACTGCATGAAAAGAATAAAATATTTAGGAATAAATTTACCTAAAGAAAAAGAAAAAGACCTATATATAGAAAACTATAAAACTCTGATAGAAGAAATCAAGGATAACACAAATAGATGGAGAAATATACCATGTTAATGGATTGGAAGAATCAATGTAATGAAAATGATTATACTACCCAAAGAAATCTATAGATTCAGTGCAATCCCTATTAAGCTACCAATGGTATTTTTCAAGAACTAGAACAAATAATTTCACAATTTGAATGGAAATACAAAAAAACAAAACCTCGAATAGCCAAAGCAATCTTGAGAAAGAAGAAAGGAACTGGAGGAATCAGCCTTTTTGGCTCCAGACTACACTACAAAGCTGTGGTCATCAAGACAGAATGGACAGTATGGTACTGGCATAAAGACATAAATATAGGTCTGTGGAACAAAATAGAAACACACAGACAAATACACGCACCTACAGTCACCTTATCTTTTAGAAAGACGGCAAAAATATATAATGAAGAAAAGACCATTTCTTTAACAAGTAGTGCTGGGAAAACTGGTCAACCCTGTGTAAAAGAATGAAACTAAAACACTTTCTAATACCATACACAAAAATGAAATCAAAATGGATTAAAGATCTAAATGTAAGACCAGAAATTATAAAACTCTAAGAGGAAAATATTGGCAGAACATTCTCTGACATAAAATCACAGCTAGATTCTCTTTGACCCACCTCCCAGAGTAATGGAAATAAAAACAAAAATTTACAAATGGGGCCTAATTAAAAGGCAAGGCTTTTGCACATATAAGGAAACTGTAAGCAAGGTGAAAAGGCAGCCTTCACAATGGGGGAAAATAATGGCAAACAAAACAACTGGGAAAGAATTAATCTCCAAAATATACAAGCACCTCATGCAGCTCAATATCAGAAAAAAAGACCAGCCCAATTAAAAAGTGGGTCAAAGAACTAAACATATATTTCTTCAAAGAAGACATACAGATGGCTACTAAACACGTGAAAAGATGCATCACTCATTATCAGAGAAATGCAAATCAAAGCCAAAATGAGGGATCATCTTACACCTGTCAGATTGGCCACCATCAAAAATTCTACAAACAATAAATTTTGGAGAGGGTGTGGAGAAAAGGGAACTCTCTTACACTGTTGGTGGGAATGCCAACTGTTACAGCCATTATGGAGAGGAGTGTGGAGATTCCTTACAGTGCTAGAAATAGAACTGTCATACAGCCCAGCAATCCCACTGCTGGGCATACACATCGAGGAAACCAGAACTGAAAGAGACATATGTGCCCCAATATTCATTGCAACACTGTTTACAATAGCTAGGACATGGAAGCAACCTAGATGTTCATCAGCAGATGAATTGATAAGGAAGTGGTGGTACATATACACAATGGAATATTACTGAGCTATAAAAAAGAACTCATTTGTGTCCATTCTAATGAGGTGGATGAGGCTGGAGCCTATTATACAGAGTGAAGTAAGTCAGAAAGAGAAATACCAATACATTATATTAACACAGAAAGATGGTAATGACAATCCTATATGCAAGGCAGTAAAAGAGACGCAGATGTAAAGAACAGTATTTTGGACTATGTGGGAGAAGGCAAGGTTGGGATGACTTGTGAGAATTGCATTGAAACATGTATATTACCATATGTAAAATAGATAACCACTGAAAGTTCGATGCATGAAGCAGGGCACTCAAAACTGGTGCTCCGAGACAACCCAAAGAGATAGGGCGGGAAGGAAGTTGGGGGGGGGGGGTGTTGTTCAGGATGGTGGGACACATGTGCACCCATGGCTGACTCATGTCGTTGTATGGCAAAAACCAACACAATATTGTAAAGTAATTATCCTTCAATTAAAATAAGTTAATTAATTTCAATAAAAGAAAAGCAAATATCCCAATCAAAAAGAGTTCAGAAGACCTAAACAGAAATTTATCCAAAGAAGACATACAGGTGGCTAATAAACACATGAAAAGATACTCAACATCACTCATTATGAGAAAAATGCAAATCAAAACTACAATTAGGTATCACCTCTTGCTGGTCAGAATGGCCATCATCAATAAATTTACAAACAGCTGCTTATATCTTTTCTTATTTCTTTCATCAACATAATTTTCAAAGTACAGATATTTTGTCTCCTTAGGTAGATTTATTCATAAGTATTTTATTCTCTTGGATGCAGTGGTAAATGGAAATGCTACTTGAATTTCTCTTTCTTATCTTCCGTTGTTAGTGTACAGAAATGCAAAAGACTTCTGTGTATTAATTTTGTAACTTTCAACTTTACCAAATTCATTGATGAGTTGTAGTTTTGTGATAGCACCTTTAGGATTTTCTATGTCTAGTATCATGTCATCTGCAAACAGTGACAGTTTAGCTTCTTCTTTTCCAATTTGGATTCCCTTTACTTTTTTTTTTTTCCTTCTCTGATTGCCATAGCTAAGACTTCCAAAACTATGCTGGATCAAAGTGATGAGAGTGGACATCCTTGTCTTGTTCCTGATCTTAGAGGGAATGCTTTCAGCTTTTGGCAACTGAGTATGATGCCAGCTGTAGGTTTGTCATATATGGCCTTCATTATGTTGTGGTATGTACCCTCTATGCTCACTTTCTGGAGAGTTTTATCATAAATGAGTACTGAATTTTGTCAAAACCCTTTTCTGCATCTATTGAGATGATCATATGGTTTTTATTTCTCAGTTTTTTAATTTATTTTTATTAGTTGGAGGCGAATTACTTTACAATATTGTAGTGGTTTTTGCCATACATTGACATGAATCAGCCATGGATTTACATGTGTTCCCCATCCCGATCCCCCCTCCCACCTCCTTCCCCATTTATTCATATGGTGTATCACTGTGATTGACTTGTGGATGTTGAAAAATCCTTGCATCCCTGGGATGAATCCCAGTTGATCATGGGACCTGCTTAAACTCAAAAGCTTTTGCACAGAAAAAGAAACAATAAACAAAACCAAAGACAACCACAGATTGGGAGAAAAAATATGCAAATGATGTGACTGATAAGGGTTTGAGGACACAATGAAGTGAGGCCATTTGCAGCAATAAGGATAGATTTAGAGAGTGTCATGCTGAATGAAGTGAGTAAGACAGTGAAGGAGAAATATCACATGGCATCCCTTATATGTGGAATCAAAAAATAAATAATACAAATGAACTTATTTGCAAAACAGAAAGAGACTCAAAGACTTAGAAAATGAACTTATGATTGCTGGGGGATGGGATGATTGGGGGATTTAGAAAGGTCACATATACACTGCTGTGTTTAAAGTGGGTAGCTAATGGGATCCTATTCTACAGCACATGGAACTCTGCTCAATTTTATGTACCAGCCTGGATGGGAGGGGGGTTTGGGAGAGAAAGGATACACATATATGTGTGGTTGAGTTTTTTCACTGTTCACCTGAAACTATCACAACATTGTTAATCAGCTATACCCCAATACAAAATGTTTCCTTAAAAAATAAAAATTAAATTTAAAAATATTTAAATCTACAAACAATAGATGTTGGAGAGGGTGTGGAGAATAGGGAACACTCTTGCATTGTTGGTGGGAGTATAAATTGATACAGCCACTATGGAGAACGGTATGGAGATTCCTTTAAAAACTAGAAATAAAACTACCATATGACCCAGCAATCCCACTGCTGTTCATATATCCTGAAGAAACCATAGTTGAAAAAGACACATGTACCCCAATGTTCATTGCAATACTATGTACAGTAGCTAAGACATGGAAGCAACCTAGATGTTCATTGACAGATGAATGGATAAAGAAGTTGTGGTACATATATAGAATAGAATGCTACTCATCCATAAAAAGGAATATATTTGAGTCACTTCTAATGAGGTGGATGAACCTAGAGCCCATTATACAGAGTGAATTAATAAAGAGAAAAATAAGTACTGCATATTAACACACACATATGTATATGGAATCTAGAAAAATAGTACTTATGTACCTATTTGCAGGGCAGCAATAGAGACATAGAGAACAGACTTGTGGACACAATTGGGGAAGGAGAGGAAGGGATGAATTTAAAGAGTAACATTGAAAAATACACATTGGCATATGTAAAATACATAGTCAGTGGAAATTTGCTGTATAATGCAGGGAGAGCAAAACTGGTGCCTTATGACAACCTAGAGGGGTGGGATCACATGGGAGATGGGAAAGAGATTTAAAACGGAAGGGAAATATGTATACCTATTGCTGATTCATGTTGAGATATGGCAGATCTTGACTGAGGATGGTGACTGCAGCCATGAAATTAAAAGATGCCTGCTCCTTCAAATAAAATCTATGACAAACCTAGGCAGTATATTAAAAAG
Source organism: Dama dama (assembly GCF_033118175.1). NCBI lineage: Eukaryota > Metazoa > Chordata > Mammalia > Artiodactyla > Cervidae > Dama > Dama dama. The sequence goes on from NC_083714.1 coordinate 107,358,317, forward strand.
TAGAGACATCAGTTTACTGACAAAGGTCTGTATAGTCAAAGCCATGGTTTTTCCAGTAATCATGTATGCATGTGAGAGTTGGACCATAAAGAAAGCTGAGCAATTAAGAATTGATGCCTCTGAATTCTGGTGCTGGAGAAGACTCTTGATAGTCTTTCGGACTGCAAGGAGATCAAACCAGTCAATGCTAAAGGAAATCAACCCTGAATATTCATATGAAGAATTGATGCTGAAGCTGAAACTTCAATACTTTGGCCACCTGATGCAAAAATTTGACTCATTGGAAAAGACCCTGATACCGAGAACTATTGAGGGCAAGAGAAGTAGGGGGTGACAGAGGATGAGATGGTTGGATGGCATCATTCACTCAATGGATATGAATTTGGGCAAACTCCAGGACATGGGGTCACAAAGTGTTTGAAATGACTTAACAACTGAACAATGGCAGAAACCAACATAATATTGTAATGAAATTATCCTTCAATTAAAAATAAATTTTAAAAAGCTGGGAAAGGAAGAAAAGTACGGGAAGAAATTTTATTTTTTTTTTTTATTTTTTTTTTTAATTTTTATTATTATTTTTTTTTTCCCCAGTGGGTTTTGTCATACATTGATATGAATCAGCCATGGATTTACATGTATTCCCAATCCCGATCCCCCCTCCCACCTCCCTCTCCACCCGATTCCTCTGGGTCTTCCCAGTGCACCAGGCCCGAGCACTTGTCTCGTGCATCCCACTTGGGCTGGTGATCTGTTTCACCATAGATAGTATACATGCTGTTCTTTTCAAATATCCCACCCTCACATTCTCCCACAAAGTTCAAAAGTCTGTTCTGTGTTTCTGTGTCTCTTTTTCTGTTCTGCATATAGGGTTATCGTTATCACCTTTCTAAATTCCATATACATGTGTCAGTATGCTGTAATGTTCTTTATCTTTCTGGCTTACTTCACTCTGTATAATGGGCTCCAGCTTCATCCATCTCATTAGGACTGGTTCAAATGAATTCTTTTTAATGGCTGAGTAATATTCCATGGTGTATATGTACCACAGCTTCCTTATCCATTCATCTGCTGATGGGCATCTAGGTTGCTTCCATGTCCTGGCTATTATAAACAGTGCTGCGATGAACATTGGGGTGCACGTGTCTCTTTCAGATCTGGTTTCCTCAGTGTGTATGCCCAGAAGTGGGATTGCTGGGTCATATGGCAGTTCTATTTCCAGTTTTTTAAGAAATCTCCACACTGTTTTCCATAGCGGCTGTACTAGTTTGCATTCCCACCAACAGTGTAAGAAGGTTCCCTTTTCTCCACACCCTCTCCAGCATTTATTGCTTGTAGACTTTTGGATAGCAGCCATCCTGACTGGCGTGTAATGGTACCTCATTGTGGTTTTGATTTGCATTTCTCTAATAATGAGTAATGTTGAGCATCTTTTCATGTGTTTGTTAGCCATCTGTATGTCTTCTTTGGAGAAATGTCTGTTTAGTTCTTTGGCCCATTTTTTGATTGGGTCATTTCTCATTCCATGATGCACTAAAACTAGAGATCAGTAGAAAAAGGATAGCTAGAAGATCTCAAAATATTTGGAGAATAAGCAACACATGAGTAAAAGAAAAATTCTCAAAAATTATACATTATTTCCCAAAAATGAGCATAAAAATTCAACATCAAATTTTGTGGGATGCAATGAAAGCAATGCATTGGGAGAAATTTATATAGCATTAGGTATATTGGGCATTGGACTCCCCTGATGGCTCAGCAGGTAAAGAATCCTGCAACAATGCAGGAGACACAGAAGATGTGAGTTCAATCCCTGGATCAGGAAAATCCCCTAGATAAAGAAATGGCAAACCATTCCAGTATTCTTGCCTGAAAAATCCCATGGGCAGAGAAGCATGGTGGGTTACAGTTCAAAGGGTTGCAAAGAGTCAGCCATGAGTGAGAGACTAAGCACAGGTACATATATTAGAAAAGAATTATCTAAAATCAATAAAATGGATTAAATGCACCAACCAAAAGACATAGATTGTCTGAGCAAATGAAAACAAGTGCATGTATGCATTTCCACTTACCACATCACTCTGCTTGACCCACCAAATTGTATTTAGTTATTTTATATGGTTAGGTTAATCTAATTTCCATTAAGGCTTGCAATTGTAATTATCTTTTATTTTTCTCTGGCTACTGATTGTGAAAACTGATAAACAGTCTTTCTTATTTATTGTTAAAAAAGATGTCCTTTTATTCATGTGGAATTGAAATGCAAAATTAAAGTGTCAAGATATACCTGGAATAACAGGCAAGCAAGTTTGGCCTTGGAGCACAAAATGAAGTGGGGCAAATGTTAACAGAGTTTTCCCTGGAAAATGCACTGCTCATAGCAAGCACCCATTTCCAACAACACAAAGGATGACTCTGCACAGGTACATCACCAGATGTCCAATACTGAAATCATATTGATTATATTCTTTTATAATCTTTGCAGTCAAAGATGGTGAAGCTCTATAGAGTCAGCAAAAAGCAAGACTTGGAGCTGACTGTGGATCATATCATCAGTTCCTTACAGCAAAATTAAGGCTTAAACTAAAGAAAGTGGAGAAAGCTACTAGACCATTCAGGTATGACCTAAATAAAATTCCTTACAATTATGCAGTTGAGGTTATGAATTGATTCAAAGGATTAGATCTGGTAGACAGACCTCCTAAAGAACTATAGACAGAGGTTCATAACGTGGTATAGGAGGCAGTGACCAAACACCATCCAAAAGAAAAATAAACACAAGAAGGCAAAGTGGTTATTTGATGAGGCTTCACAAATAGCTGAGGAAAGAAGAGAAGCAAAAAGCAAGGGAGAAAGTGAAAGATATACCCAACTGAATGTAGTGTTCCAAAGAAAAGCAAGGAGAGATAAAAAGGCCCTTTTCAATGAAAAGAAATAGAGGAAATCAATAGAATGAAAAAGACTAGAGATCTCTTCAAGAAAATTGGAGATAACAAAGGAAACTTTCTTGCAAGGATGGACATGATAAAGCACAGAAATGGTAGACTTGACAGAGGCAGGAGAGATTAAGAAAAGATGGAAAGAATACACAGAACTATACAAAAAAAGTCTTGATGACCCAGATAAAAACTATTGGTATGGTCACACACCTAGAGCCAGATATCAAGGAGTGTGAAGTCAAGTGAGCCTTAAGAAGCATTACTACCAATAAAGCTAGTGGAAGTAATGAAACTCCAGCTGAGCTATTCAAAATACTAAAAGATGATGGTGTTAAAGTGCTGCATTCAATATGCCAGCAAATTTGGAAAACCCAGCAGTGGCCACAAGACTGGAAAAGGTCAGTTTTCATTCCAGTCCCAAAGAAAGGCAATGCCAAAGAATGCTCAAATTATCGCACAATTGCACTCATCTCACACACTAGCAAAGTAATGCTCCAAATACTCCAAGCAAGGCTTCAACCGTACATGAACTGTGAATTTCCAGATGTTCGATCTGGATTTAAAAACACCAGAAGAACCAGAGATCAAGTTGCCATCATTCATTGGATCATAGAGAAAGCAAGGGAATTCCAGAAAAACATCTACCTCTGTTTCATTGACTATAATAAAGCCTTTGACTGTGTGAATCACAACAAACTTTGGAAAATTCTTAAAGAGGTGGGAATACCAGACCACCTTGCCTGTCTCCTGAGAAATTTGTATACAGGTCAAGAAGCAACAGTTAGAACCTTACATGGAAAAATTGACTGGTTCAAAATTGGGAAAAGAGTATGACAAGGCTGTATACTGTCACCCTGTTTATTTGACTTATATGTGGCATAACATCATGTGAAATGCCAGGTTGTATGAGTTACAAGCTGGAACCAGGATTGCTGGGAGAAATATAAACAACCTCAGATATGTAGATGATACCACTCTTATAGCAGAGAATGAAGAGGAACTAAAGAGCATCTTGATGAGGATAAATAAGGAGAGTGAAAAAGCTGGCTTAAAACTCAACATTAATAAAACTAAGATCATGGCATCCATTCCCATCACTTCATGGCAAACAGAAGGGGATAAAGTGGAAACTGTGATGGGTTTTCTCTTTTGGGGCTCAAAAATCACAGTAAATGGTGACTGCAGCCATGAAATTAGAAGACACTTGTTTCTTGGAAGGAAGGCTATGACAGGCTAGGACAAACCTAAACATAATAAAGGCCATATATGATAAACCAACACCTAACAGCATACTCATTGGTAAAATGATGAAAGCACTTACTCTAAGATTAGAGAAAAGATAGGATGTCCACTCTTGCAAGGTTTATTCCACAAAGTTTCAGAAGTCCTGTCTGTGTGTGTTAGTATTCAATCATGACTGACTTTGAGAACCCATGGAATGTAGTCCACCAGGCTCCTCTGTCTGTGGAATTCTCCAGGCAGGAATAATGGAGTGCGTAGTCATTCCTTTCTCCAAGGGATCTTCCTGACCCAGGGATAGAACCCAGGTCTCCTGCATTGCAGGCAGATTCTTTACTGTCTGCCACCAGGAAAGCTCCAAAATAACTTCAGCTGTTTGGAGATATAGAGGTGTCTTAACCATCATTTAAAAAAAAAGAGAGAGAGAGAGAAAAGAAGAAAAAGAAATTTTAAAAAGTCGAATTGGAAAATTGTCACTCTACGCAAATTATATAATATCATACATAGGAAATCTCAATGTTGCAACCAGAGAAATACTAGACACCATCAATGAATTTGTTAAAGTTTCAGGATAAAAATTTGTTGTTGTTTCTTGTTGGGGTCCTTTAATGGACCAGAACCTGGTGGTACGGAGTCGATGATAAGAAAGTGAAAGAGAGAAAGAGGCTGATATCCCTTGGTTTACGCAGAGGACCAATAAAGTCCTTGACACAGGACTTGCATCGCTCATGAAGGCACCAGGCACCCTCTCGAGGGGGTCTTAGAAGCCCGGGCAGAAAAGTGAGCACGACGGGTCTCCACACTACAAAGAGTCAGCCAGAAAAAGAGAGAGAGAGAGAGAGACAAAAAAGACCCAGAGACCTAAGCTCTGATGAAGCAAAGGTGCTTTAATGATTTTTTTATGAGTATATACAGGCTGCAGTACAAGAAACTTCTTTCAGGAAAGATAGGGATCAGAAAACCAACATACACTAACCATTACCAAGGGAACAAGGGGTAATCCTAGTCACAAGCTCAGGAGACAATCCATATCTCATGAAGGGGGAGCAAGACTAAGCAATTTTGTCACAAAGAGAATGTTTACTAAAGGAGACCCAAGCCTGCCTCACACAATGACCTCAGTCCCTGGGAGCAGCGTGCTGTTCCACTTGAAGAGGGACAAAGTACTAATGAGAGACAGCACGTAGGCATCCTCCCGTCAAACACTCCCTGACAATTCCCCCTTATTTATGTATTAATATTTGTAAAAATAGTTCTGACCATCAGAGTTCACTTAGTTTTGACAATCTTTGCATGAAGGCAACGGTAGACAACAAATATAATTGTTAAGACAATCACCAAAATTATGGTTCCAGATCCAATGCTATGAGTAAGGCTTTGAAACCATCCATGCGGGTCTAGCCCAGATAATTCATCAGCTAATTGTTTAGCTAAAGTTTCCATATCAATGGAAGAGGGCAGATTATTAGAAAAGGTTTCAAATATTTCTTTTTGTAATAATTGTACATTCAGAGAGGCATTATCATGTATGATTTGTAAATGAAACTTGATTTGTTCCCAGTTGTAGGCACTATTATTGAAATGAACAGAAGTAACACAAAATTGAGTAGAGTTCCAGTCACATTTTAGCATCACCTGTTTTTGTACATCTGTTAATTGATCTCCAACCCATTCGATGGCTGTTTTCAGTTCCTGTATTTCTTCTTGAATTTCCTCACCTATCTGAGTCTGAGTGGCCCATATAGTATGGGCATCTTTAGTCCAATTTTGAATAAAATTATGTGTCTGAATAGAGGTTTGTAAAGCAACACCAGTGACAGCAGCAGTGGTGCAAATGGCTATTAATCCCAAACTACTAAAAATCAGCCATCCAATGAATTGCCGAAGCAATTTAGTAAGCAACCGGGAAGCAAGTCCAGCCATGGGACCTTCTTCCCAGGGCCGTTGGAGATTTATTGGTAACCATAGACTATGTCGAGATCAAAGAATCAAAAGAGAATCGTATCTTAAGGAAATAGAGGAGTTAAGACAAGTATATAATCTGCAATTTATGCAAGTTACAGAACGTAAAGTCTTATTGAATTGTAAGTTTCCTATAGCTATAACAAAAGGAAATGGAACACAGGCTTGTATAAAATATGATTGATTATAGCGAAAGAAATAATTGCTATGGCTATGATTGGTCCTTGTGAAATGTTCAGTCCAAGTCCCAAGTTCCTCAGTGCTTGCAGCAAGCTTCCAGATATCCCATTGTTCAGGCCCAGTCTGTTTATCGAGGACAATTTGAGGACGAGGGGGGGCCATTCCACTGTCATGCCATCCAAGAAGTCCTCTGTCATGGTGATGCTCCATTGTAGTATTGGTAACCTTCCATGCCACTTGAGTAATGTAATCACATACAGTACTGTTAATATCATCTGAGCAGTTAGATAACCACATACTGTGGGGTCCCCAATCAACAATTGTATGATTGGCTAAAAATATTAATTTTCCTGATTTAGCCTGACATTTGTCCCAATGAACAGGAATATATTTAAAGTTCTTATTAGTAAACCCTTGGCATGTTGTTCTTTGTTCTTTCCCTAATTCTTTCCCTAAAGTTTCAGTAGTATAAACATGGTTCACTGACAAAGAAAGGGCAGTAAATAATCCAAGTAGTATCCAAAAATCCTTTTCTGGAGGCAGGACGAAAGGCCAAGTTTGTCGATTAACGTTTATACATAATTCTGCTGGGCCCATACATAAAGGGAGGACTTCATAACCTAAAGAGATATTAATGATATTAATTAGTTTCCCTTCTTTTTCAGGGTGTGAGGGCCCTTTTAAGCTCCAGGGAGAAGGCATATGTGTGGAGTCATTAGTTAATACTATTGGTCCTCTTTTTAATTTCTTTATTTGTAATTTTAGTGTGTGATGTGCTCGTTCCACTATGCCTTGTGCTTGTGGATTATAAGGAATGCTGGTAACATGTTTAATAGAAAAGGATTGTAAAAATTGTTTGAGATATCTTGAAGTGTAGGCAGGGCCATTGTCTGTTTTAATAAAGCTAGGAGTTCCCATTATAGCAAAGCAGGCTAATAAGTGAGTTATAACGTGATGTGTAGCTTCACCACGAAGAGGTGTGGCCCATATAAAAGAAGAATTGGTGTCAATACAGACATGTAGGATGGAAGATGGAGAAAGTTCAGGACAATGAGTTACATCCATCTGCCATAGTTCATTAGGTTGCAATCCCCGAGGATTAGCATCTTGTGCAATGGGTCAAAGATGTAGGGGTTTAAAAGTAGAGCAATTGTTAATAATTTCTTTAGCCTGGCAGTATGGGATTTTCCATAGTTGGTGTAGGGAACCAGCATTGTTGTGCAACAAAGCATGTTGTTCTTCCGGAGTAGCAAAAGAAACAAGTTTATCAGCCTGTTCATTACCATAAGTCATAGGACCAGGAAGGGAAGAATGCGCCCGAATATGGGTAATATAAATGGGAGAAGTGCGGCTTCTAATAATGGATTGTAATTCTGAAAAAAGTTGTTGAATAACAGGTTGATTGGAATTTATAATAGAGGTTTCTATATTCTTTAATACAAAAACTGAATATAAGGAATCAGAAACTATATTAATGGGGTAAGGATGCAGGGAAATAACTTGAATAAGAGCGTATAATTCATTTTGTTGAGCAGAATGGAACTTAGTGTAAAAGACTTTATATTCCTTGAGAGACCAGAATGAGGCTTTGGCATTTTTAGTTCCATCTATATAAAAAACTTCAGCTTGTGGTATAGGCTGTGAGCTGACAATGTGGGAAATAATAAATTCAGTATTTTTGAAAAAATTCCATAGCTTGCTAGATGGATAATGGAATGAAATTTCTCCAAAATATTCTAGAAAGGCTATTTGAAAATCGGTGGAAGTTTGTAATGCATTTTCAAATTGAAATTTATTGATAGGTATTACAATTTTATGAGGATCAGAGCCAATTAGAGTTTTAGTTCTGTTTCTTCCATTGATAATGATAACAGCAATTAAATCAAGGTAAGGTGTAAGTGACTTTACTCCTCTAAAATGTGTATAGATCCATTCTATTGGGTGTTCTTGTTGGGCAAGAAGTCCTGTGGGAGAATGAAGAGAGGGCAGTACAAATAATTCTAGAGGTAAATCTAATCTGATACGAGTAAGAAACTGTTTTTGTAGTTTATTCTGCACTAAATAGAGTTCCTCTCGTGCTTCTCGAGAAAGTAAACGAGGGTTGTCTAAATTAGGATCTCCTTTCAAAGTATTAAATAGATTAGTTAGTTGATAATTAGCAATGCCTAATGAGGGTCTAATCCAATTTATATTGCCCAAGAGTTTTTGAAAATCATTTTAAGTTGATAATTTATCAGTACGAATCTGAGTTAATTGAGGAATAATACACTGTCTATTAACAATAAATCTTAAGTAATGGTAAGGTGTAGAGGTTTGAATTTTTTCAGGGGCAATGATTAACCTAGAGTTTTTTAAGCATAGTTGAGTTATATCAAACATGTGTTGAGTTTCTAAAACAGAGGGAGCTGAAAATAATATATCATCTATATAATGAATAACAAGAAAGTCAGGAAACTGTTTTCTCACAGGCTCAAGGGCTTTATCCACGTAGTATTGACACATGGTGGGAGAATTCATCATTCCTTGAGGCAGCACAGTCCATTGATATCATTTATGAAGCCTGTTGTGGTTAGGAAAAGGGAGAAAGCAAATCTCTCTCGGTCTAAAGGGTGTAAAGGTATATTAAAAAAGCAATCTTGTAAATCAATAATAATAATATGCCAGTTTTGAGAAATAGTAGTAGGTGATTGGATTCCTGGTTGTAATGCACCCGTAGGTTTCATAGATGCATTAACTTTTCTAAGGTCTGTTAAGAGGCGCCATTTGTTAGACTTCTTTTTTATAACAAAAATGGGAGAGTTCCATGGAGAGCAAGATTCCTCAATATGTTTCAATTCTAATTGTGTGTCTATAAGTTTTTTAGCAGCCTGTAATTTTTCCTTTGTAAGGGGCCACTGTTCTGTCCAAATAGGCTCATCATTCTTCCAAATTATTTTAATAATTGCTTTGTTTGTTAAATGAGCAGTGGCCCCTAGGAAAAATGTGGAATGTATATTTGAGTTTGCTATTGCATAAGTAAGTACCTTCCTATTAGATTAAAGGGTACATTTATCACATAAGGTTTTAATGTTGCAGGTTGGCCTTCTAGTCCCTCACATGAGTATATTTGAACACTTTGATAAACTTCTTGTACTTTAGTTTGAGAAATTCCTGCAATTTGGCAAAAGACCTTTTGTACAGGCCAGGATTTGGGCCATAAATGTTTGGAAATAATAGTAATATCAGATCCAGTGTCGAGGAGACCGGAAAATCTTTTACCATTAATTTTGATATTTATATTTGGTTGGGCATACTCAGATATTAATGATGTCCATAAATATTGTTTTTGATCTGTACTGCCAAACCCACATGTCCATACATTATTAGAGGAATTAATAGAAATGTAAGGTAAAAGAAGTAATTGAGCAATTTTGTCCCCCTTTTGAATTGCCATAGAATTTGAGATGACATCAGAATTTGAATCTCTCCTTTATAATCTGAATCAATTATTCCAGGGTGAACAGTAATTCCTTTAGAAGTCAGACTAGATCAGCCAAGCAAAAGACCGAATGTTTGTGGGGGCAGGGGTCCAAAAAGTCTGGTAGGCATTCTAGTAGGGACTGCTTGACGGTAAAGGGAAAAATCATTTAGGGCTGGTATATCGACGGCAGCACTGCCGGATGTTGAGGGTTTGAGGGAAAAGATAGAATTTGCCCCTGGTTTTTGTTGTAGGGGACCTGGGGGGGTCCCCTGTTCGGAGTTTCCCGGAATAGGTTTTCCATCAATATCAAATTTAAATTTACAACTTTTGGCCCAGTGCATTCCTCTACGGCAGCGAGGGCAAATTTTTGGTATTTTATTAGCCTTCTTAGGGCAGTCCCTTTTTAAATGATTTTTATCTCCACAATTAAAGCATCCTTCATTTCTCTTTCTAACGGTAGCAGCCATTGCCTCAACCAGCATTTGCATCTTTTGAATTTCTGATCCTAGATTGTGACAAGCTTTCAAATAATCAATAATAGTTCCAGTCTCAAGAATTGGAGCGATAGCTCTTTGACATTCCTGATTTGCATTCTCACAAGCAAGTAATCTCTCTAGCTGTCTTTTAGCTTCTTCTCCGATTACAGTGTGGGAAATAGCAGTTTCTAATCTAGCCAAAAAATCAGCATAACTTTCATTAGGTCCTTGTAATATTTTAGTGTAACTACTTGTAGGCTCTCCTTGAGGAGTAATTCAATCCCAAGCTTCAAGGGCCACTGTTTTTAATTGTTCATGCAACAAAGGAGGGCATTGTATTTGAGCTTCTATAGTATCAAATTGTCCGGAGCCAGTTAACATTTCATAAGTAATTTGATTTTGAGGAGTGCCAGCTCAAGCATTCTTGTTAGCATGATCTCTGGCTATATCATGAAACCACATTGTCCATTGAAGATATTCTCTGGGTTTAAGGAGAGCTTTTATTAAAGTTCACCAATCATAGGGAATAAAGATTTCAATAGAAGATGTTACAACATTTAGAAGCTCTCTTGTAAAAGGTGAATGTGGGTCATACATAGTTATAGCCTTCTTCATTTGTTGCATGTGAAAAAGATTAATACTGTCATATTGAGATATTATGTGCCCTTGAGTGTCAGAATTTCTTAAAACTGGAAAGACGGAAAAACCATTGGCATCAGAAACTTGTGACTGCAAAGCCAGTAAATCAGAGAGACTCTGTTGCTGAGAAAAGTGGATAGGTGCTGATTTTTTGTAAGTATGAGTCTACGTCAAGGACTTATCATAATTATCCATAAGAGCGTTGCCAGTTTTGGTATCAACAAATGCCTCAGGAGAGTCGTTATCAGAATCATTAAGTTTAACAAAGGAGAGACCTCTGGATATGTGCCTGCTGGCAGAGGAGAAGGAGGAGGAGGAGTTGGAGCAGCTGGGGCAAGGCTAGTAGGAAAGTTTTGAAATATTTTGTGTTGTTCTAGTTAAGCCTTTTGTAAAGTTTCATCATCTAATTCATATTCATGCAATAAATGTTCTGTCTGTTGTCAAATATCGTGAGGGCTAGAATTACCTTGAAATGGTAGCATTACAGCTTTAATGAGAGCCCATAAGGGCCAAAATCAATTGGAACATTTTCTCCTTGCCCAGTGGCTCGTTCAACATTTTCTTTGACCCGGTGCCAAATTTCTAAATCAAAACTGCCTTCATCAGGGAACCAGGGATTATGTTCAACTACTGTTTGAAGGCAAGCTTCTATTCGTTGGCATGAAACCAGAAGTCCCTGAACTTTAAACAAATGGTGAAGTAAAGTAGAAAAATGATGGGGCTTTCCAGCCGTTTGACCCATGCCTTAGTACTTACCAACCTCAATAGGTCCCTGAGTCACTCCACTCGATATGCCACGTATACCAGCGTCCCTGTTCCTTGGCGCCACTTGTTGGGGTCCTTTAATGGACTGGAACCTGGTGGTACGGAGTCAACGATAAGAAAGTGAAAGAGAGAAAGAGGCTGATATCCCTTGGTTTACGCAGAGGACCAATAAAGTCCTTGACACAGGACTTGCATCGCTCACGAAGGCACCAGGCGCCCTCTCGAGAGGGTCTTAGAAGCCCGGGCAGAAAAGTGAGCATGACAGGTCTCCACACTCCAGAGAGTCAGCCAGAAAAAGAGAGAGAGAGAGAGACAAAAAAGACCCGGGGACCTAAGCTCTGATGAAGCAAAGGTGCTTTAATGATTTTTCTATGAGTATATATAGGCTGCAGTACAAGAAACTTCTTTCGGGAAAGATAGGGATCAGAAAACCAAACATACACTAACCGTTACCAAGGGAACAAAGGGTAATCCTAGTCACAAGCTCAGGAGACAATCCATATCTCATGAAGGGGGAGCAAGACTAAGCAATTTTGTCACAAAGAGAATGTTTACTAAAGGAGACCCAAGCCTGCCTCACACAATGACCTCAGTCCCTGGGAGCAGGGTGCTGTTCCACTTGAAGAGGGACAAAGTACTAATGAGAGACAGCACGTAGGCATCCTCCCGTCAAACACTCCCTGTCAGTTTCTCAGTCACTCAATCATGGCCGATTATTTGTGACCCCATGGACTGCAGAACACCAGGCTTTCTTGTCCATCACCATTTCCCAGGGCTTGCTCAAACTCATGTCCATTGAGTCAGTGATACCATCCAATCATCTCACCCTCTGTCATCCACTTCTATTCCTGCTTTCAATCTTTCTCAGCATCAGGGTCTTTTCTAATGAGTTGGCTGTTTGCATCAGATGGCCAAAGTATTGGAGCTTAAGCTTTAGCACCAGTCTTTTCAATGAACATTAAGGGTGGATTTCCTTTAGAATTGACTGGGTTGAGCTCCATGCAGTCCAAGGGACTCTCAAGAGTTTTCTCCAACACCACAGTTCAAAAGCATCAATTCTTTGGCCTTCTTTATGGTCCAACTCTCACATCCATACATGAGTACTGGTAAAACCATAGCAATCTTGATTCCAGCTTGTGCTTCATCCAGCCCAGCATTTCACAAGATGTACTCTGCATATAAGTTAAATAAGCAGGGTGACAATATACAGCCTTGATGTACTTCTTTCCCAACATGGGACCAGTACACTGTTCCATGTTCGGGACTAACTGTTGCTTCTTGATCTGCATACGGATTTCTCAGGAGGCAGCTAACGTGGTCTGTTACTCCTATCTCTTTAAGAATTTTCCAGTTTGTTGTGATCCACACAGTCAAAGGCTTAAGCGTACTCAATGAAGCAGAAGTAGATGCTTTTCTGGAACTCTCTTGCTTTTTGGATGATCCAACAGATGTTGGCAATTTTATCTCTGGTTCCTCTCTGTTTTTTAAATCTAGCTTTAACATTTGGAAGTTCATGGTTCACATACTATAGAAGCCTAGCTTGGAAATTTTGCACATTACTTTTCTAGTGTGTGAGATGAGTTCAATTGTGAGTTAATTTGAACATTCTTTGGCACTGTCTTTCTTTGGGGTTAATTGAAAAGTGACGTTTTCCAGTCCTGTGGCCACTACTTAGTTTTCCAAATTTGCTGGCATATTGACTGCAGCACTTTCACAGCATCACCTTTTAGGTTTTGAAACAGCTCAGCTGTAATTCCATCACCTCAACTAGCTTTGTAGTGATGTTTCTGAAGGCCCACTTGACTTTGCACTCCAGGATGTCTGTCTCTAGGTGAGTGATCACACCATTGTGGTTATCTGGGTCATTAAGATCTTTTTTTGTATAGTTCTTTTGTTTCTTCTAGCCACCTCTCCTTAATATCTTCTGCATCTGCTAGGTCTATACCATTTCTGCCCTTTACTGTTCCCATCTTTGCATGAAATATTCCCTTGGTATCTCTAAACTTCTTGAAGCGATCTCCAGTCTTTCCCATTCTGTTGTTTCATCTATTTCTTTTCAGTGTTCACTTAGGAAGGCTTGCTTTGCTCTCCTTTCTATTCTTTGGGACTCTGCATTCAGATGGATATCTTTCCTTTTCTCCTTTGCCTTCCACATCTCTTCCTTTCTCAGCTATTTGTAAGGCCTCCTCAGACAATCATTTTCCATTTTTGCATTTCTTCTTCTTGAGGATGGTTTTGATCACTGTCTCCTGTGCAATGTTATAAACCTACATCCATAGTTCTTCAGGCACTTTGTCAATCAAATCTAATCCCTTGAATTTATTTGTCACTTTCACTGTATAATTGTAAGGGATTTGATTTAGATCATACCTGAATTGTCTAGTGGTTTTTCCTACTTTCTTTAATTTGAATTTGAATTTTGCAATAAGGTGTTCATGTTCTGAGCCACAGTCAGCCCCTGGTCTTGTTTTTGCTGACTATATAGAGCTTCTCCATGTTTGGCTGCAAAGAATATTATCAATCTGATTTTGGTACTGACCATCTGCTGAAGTCCATGTGTAGAGTCATCACTTTTGTTGTTGGAAGAAGGTGTTTGCTATGACCAGTGCCTTCTCTTGTTAAAACTCTGTTAGCCTTCACCCTGCTTCATTTTGTACTCCAAGGCCAAACTTGCCTGTTACTCCAGGTATCTCTTGACTTCCTACTTTTTCATTCCAGTCCCTTATAATGAAAAGGACACCTTCTTTGGGTGTTAGTTCTAGGTCTTGTCGGTCTTCATAAAACCATTCAACTTCAGCTTCTTCAGCTTTAGTGGTTGGGGCATAAACTTGGATTACTGTGACATTGAATGGTTTTCCATGGAAAATGAATAGAAGAGATCATTATTTCGTTTTTGAGATTACACCCAAGTACTGCATTTTGGACTCTTTTGTTAACTATGAAGACTACTCTATTTCTTCTAAGGAATTCTTGCCCACAGTAGTAGATAAAATGGTCATCTGAATTAAATTTGCCCATTCCAGCCCATTTTAGTTCATTGATTCCTAAAATGTCAGTGTTCATTCTTGCCATCTCCTGTTTGACCACTTCCAATTGACATTGATTCATGGACGTAATATTCCAGATCCTACGCAATATTGTTCTTTACAGGAACAGACTTTACTTCCATCACCTGTCACAATCTTCAACTGGGCATTGTTTTTGCTTTGGTTCCACCTCTTCTTTCTTTCTGGAGTTTTTCCTCACTCTTCTCCAGTAGCTTATTGGGCATTTACCAATCTGGGGAGTCCATTTTTCGGTGTCTCATTTATTTGCTTTTTCATAGTGTTTAGGGGGTTATCAAGGCAAGAATACTGAAGTGGTTTGCCTTTCCCTCCTCCAGTGCACCACGTTTTGTCAGACTCTACACCTTGACCCGTCCCTCTTGGATGGCCTATTCTCATTCATTTCATTGAGTTAGACAAGGGTGCAATCAAGTGATCAGTTTGGTTAGTTTTCTCTATTTGTGGTTTCCATTCTGTCTGTCTCTTGATGGATAAGGATAGGAGACTTGTACAAACTTCCTGATGAGAGGGACTGGCTGTGGGAGAATCTGGGTTTTGCTCTGTTGGGCGGGGCTATGCTCAGTAAACCTTTCATCTAATTTTCTTTTTTGCCTTTTTTTAAATATATGTTTTTTCTTTTTATTTTAACTAGAGGCTAATTACTTTACAATATCGTGGTGGTTTTGCCATACATTCACATGAATCAGACATGGGTGTACCTGTGTTCCCCATACTGACCCTTCCTCCCACTTCCCTCCCCATCCCATCTCTCAGGGTCATCCCAATGCACCAGCCCTGAGCATCCTGCCTCATGCATTGAACCTGGATTTGGGATCTATTTCACATATGTTAATATACATGTTTCAATGCTATTCTCTCAAATCATCCCACCCTCGCCTCCTCCCATATAGACCAAGAGCCTGTTCTTTTGCTGTCTTTCATATAGGGTCATCGTTACTGTTATGCCTGATGTCCGAATCCCCGAGCGGGAAGAGAGAAGGCTTCCAAGACAATGCAACTCGCAAAAAGGGAAGTTTATTGCTGACTCGAGTCAGGGCTCCTGCCGCATCCAACGCAGTGGTGCGGGTCAGAGAGCCCCGAGCCCAAGCTGTTACACAAATTTATAGGGTGAGCACACGCCGTTGGTAGTTGGTTTAAGCAGATTGGTTACAAGTTTGCAAAGCAATTTCATTGGTCAAAACTTTCATGCATGCGGGACTTTCCCGGGGGTTTCCGCCCCGTTCCTAATTGGCAAACAGTGGTCAGTGTTTAAGTGAAAGCTGATTGGTTGTATCCAGGTGGCCTGATTATCTTACCACCCAGAAGTAGGAAGGCCTGCTCCTAATCTAAGCTGCCTGCCATGGCATTACTTCTGCTTGCCTCACATTCCCCCCTGTCTGTTGTTCAAGTAGAGGAATCTTCCTCTTTTCCATCTTGACCCACTGGCTGATTAAGTGGACCCAGGAGGGTGGAAATTAAAGTAGTCAGCCAGGGGGAGCGTTGAAACCAAGACTCAAACCATCTCTGCTGGGCTTCCCATTCTCTCTTTCGTTGCACCAGTCCCTCTCTCACTTTTGCCATAGATTCTCTTACCACTCTTGTATGGTCTGCATAGAAACAACATTCTTTTCCCAGAGCCGCACAGATCCCACCCTGTTGGAGAAAAATCAAGTCTAATCCTCTCTTATTCTGCAAGACCACCTCAGACAAGGAAGTCAAAGACTTCTCTAAGTGACTGATTGAGAACAACATAAGGGCCTTTCCGTCTAGGTTCTAATACTTCCGATTGGTGCCATTTTACCCAAACTCAATCACCTGGGCCAATATATGACCCCCTTATTTTGACCCTCGTGTATCTCTCAAATCAATTTCCAAACATGGTTATGCACCTTACTTAATGCCATCAGAGTTTGCTGGAATTGTTCCAAAGTCCTGCTCCTGCCAGCCCAAGACTGAACAAGGTTGCTATGGTGATCACACTGATTGGCTCTCTCTTTTGCCTTAGCATTTCCCGGCCCCAATGTGAATACATAACCTCTTCAGAGTGGTATAAGATTTTTGGCATTACAGCAACCAAGACACAGAGGGGGTAGCAGTAATTTTCCTTTGAAAATAGGACACACAGGAGGGGGTCTTCCATACAGAATCTCAAAAGGGGTAAGATTCAGCTTATAAGGGGTGTTATGTGCCCAAAAGAGTGTGAAGGGAAGGAGGGTCACCCAGTCCCCGCCAGTCTCTATTGCCAACTTTGTCAAAGTTTCTTTTAGGGTCCGATTCATTCTCTCAACCTGTCCTGAGCTCTGGGGATTATATTCACAATGTAACTTCCATTTCGTCCCCAGAGGTCGGGCCAGCCCTTGTACAATCTGGCTCACAAAGGCAGGTCCGTTATCAGAGCCCATAGTCACTGGCAGCCCATACCTAGGCACTATCTCCTCTAAGATCTTTTTAGCAACCACTATTGCTGTCTCTCCCTTAGCGGGGAAGGCTTCCACCCACCCCGAGAAGGTATCTACCAGAACCAACATATAGTGATACCCGTACTTGCCTGGCCTTACCTCAGTGAAATCTATCTCCCAGTGTTGCCCTGGCTCTTCCCCTCAGTACCTCATTCCTGTGTGCTGCTTTTCCCCTGTCCTCATCAGCTGGCACGCTTTGCAAGCCTGGATTATCTCTCGTCCAGTTGCATTTTGTCGAGGGAAACTCAGGCAGGCCGTCTGGAGAAGTGTTAAGGTCTTTTTCTCTCCCAAGTGTGTAGTTGTGTGCAGGTGTTCACATAGGTGACGACCCAGGATGGCAGGCAATATCAGGTTGTTTTGATCTCGGTACCATCCATCTTTGTCATCCTTCTGGAGGGTGGTATCCTCGTTGATCCAGGCGAGATCAGGGAGGGAATATTTGGGAACTGGTGGCAAGGTCCCCATACCAGGAGGTGGAAGTCCCACGGCTAATATGGGGGCCGCGTAGTCCCGGCTAGCCGCTTCTTGAGTGGCCACATCAGCGGCATGATTTCCCCACGCCTTAGGGTCTTCTCCTTTCTGGTGACCAGGGACATGTACTATTGCTACTGCCCGGGGCAGCTGGACAGCTTCCAGGAGCCTGCGAATCTCGGGCAAATTTTTGACCTCCTTTCCCTCAGCTGTCCGAAATCCCCTTTCTTGGTACATTGGACCTTGAATATGGGCAGTGCTGAAAGCATATCGGCTGTCAGTAAAAATGGTAACTCTCTTCTCTTTGGCTAGCTCCAGAGTCTGTATTAGGGCAATCAGTTCTGCTTTTTGCACAGAAGTGTTTGGGGGAAGTGTCTCAGCCCATATCGTCTGTCCTGAATCATCAACTATGGCGGCTCCTGCTTTCCTTTGCCCATCTTTTACATAGCTGCTCCCATCGGTGAACCATACTAGCTCACTGTTGTCTAAGGGTACATCAGTTAAGTTTTTTTGTGCCACCAGGGCCTCAGCCAGTATCTAGCTGCAATCATGGAGAGGGCAGTCTTTCTCTGGGTTGGGTAGGAGCGTGGCTGGATTCAGGAAGCAAGAGGTCTGAAAACACACCCATGGGGCATCGAGCAGCAAGGCCTGATAATGTGTCAAGCAGGCATTGGAGATCCACTTACCCGCTGGCTGCTTCAAAACCCCTTCAATGGCGTGGGGAGTGTAAACCAAGAGTTGCTGTCCATACATCAACTTGTCAGCATCACGGACGAGGAGGGCAGTGGCTGCGATGATGCAAAGGCAAGGGCACCACCCAGCAGCCACCGGGTCTAATCGCTTCGAAAGGTATGCCACCGGCCGCTTCCATGATCCCCATTGTTGTGTCAAGACCCCCTTTCCTATTCCTTGCTTTTCATCTACAAACAGCTGGAATGGCTTATTTGGGTTAGGCAGGGCAAGGGCTGGGGCTTCTAGTAGGGCCTGTCTGAGTGTCTGGAAAGCCTGTTTCATTGGCTCAGTCCAAGTCCAGTTTGGGGTCTCTTTACTTCCCTCATACAAGGGCCGGGCCTTCTCAGCAAACCCCGTGATCCACAGTCTGCAATATCCAACAGTCCCCAGAAACTCTCTCACCTGGTGGGGGGTCTTGGGCTCTGGTATCTGCAATATTGTTTCCTTCATGGCCTGGGTTAGCCACCTTTGCCCCTGCCTGATCTTATACCCCAAATAGGTGACCTCTTGCCGGGCTATTTGTGCCTTCTTTGCACTAGCACGATACCCCAAGGTGCCTAGGGTCTGTAAGAGGTCCCTGGTGGCATGGCTGCATGCCTCCTCGGTAGTTCCAGCCAACATAAGGTCGTCTACATATTGTAGTAGAATGACCTCTGGGTGGCAAGTCTGATATTCATAGAGGTCTTTCTTTAGGGCCTGCCTTTTTGGTTTCTCTTTTTCTCTCGTCTTGGGGTCTCGAGGTTCCCTCAATTCTGTTCCAGCATTTATCCCCACAAAAAGAATCTGGGCTAGCTCCCTCTGGTTCTTCTGGTTTTCCCTCACTCTATGTTCTCTATCTTCCTTCCTGATCCTCTCAGCTAATTCCCTTTCCTCCCGTCGAATTCTTTCTTCCCTCTCTTCTGGGGTTTCCCTATTATTAAATACCTTTTCAGCTGCTTTCAGTAAATCCTGTATCGTCTGTTCTCCCAATCCCTCTATCTTTTGTAATTTCTTCCTAATATCTGGGGCTGCCTGATTTACAAACGCTAACAGAACTGCAGCGTGTGACTCCTCAGCCTGGGACTCCATAGGTGTATATTGCCTGAAAGCTTCCATCAGCCTCTCTAGGAAGGCTGCTGGGCTCTCAGTGGGCTCTTGCCTTACTAAATTTACCTATGCCAAATTTGTCAGCTTTCTTCCTGCGGCCCGCAGGCCTGCCATCATTGTCTGGCGGTACACTTGGAGACGCTCCCTACCTTCTGCTCGCTCAAAATCCCAGTTAGGCTGCAACAGAGGAAACCCCTCGTCCACGAGATGAGGCTGGGCGGTTGGCCTCCCGTCGGCCCCTGGGACCCATTTCTGCACCTCTGCCAGAATTCACTCCCATTCTTCTGTGGTGAAGAGCACCTGCAACAGCTGCTGATAATCGTCCCAGGTGGGGTTGTGAGTGGGAAGAGAGAGGGAGAGAGGAAGTCACTGAGAACGACCACCAAAAATCCTACCGGGAGTGGTGGCGGCCAAGAGGTTGGGCTTATGGTATGCTTTTGGAACTGTTTATGTGCCTGCGTCAATGCACGGAAGTTTTCTTGCTGGGGGCGGGCACCCTAGGGGTTTCTAGCCCATTCCATGACACCCTTATCCTCTCACGGGAGTCTTCTTCTTTCATTACTTTGGGAGGTGGGTCATAGAGGATCCTGCTATGATTTATGTCCGAGAGTGTTTTGCCTATGGTTTCCTCTAGAAGTTTTATAGTTTCTGGTCTTGCATTTAGATCTTTAATCCATTTTCAGTTTGTTTTTGTGTATGATGTTAGAAAGTATTCTAGTTTCATTCTTTTACAAGTGGTTGACCAGTTTTCCCAGCACCACTTATTAAAGAGATTGTCTTTTCATGATTGTATATTCTTGCCTCCTTTGTCAAAGATAAGGTATCCATAGGTGTGTGGATTTATCTGGGATTTCTATTTCATTCCATTCATCCATGTTTCTGTCTTTGTGCCAGTACCATACTGTCTTGATGACTGTAGCTTTGTAGTATAGCCTGAACTCAGGCAGGTTGATTCGTCCAGTTCCATTCTTCTTTCTTAAGATTACTTTGGCTAGTCAAGGTTTTTTTTTTTTTAATTCTATAAAATTGTGAAATTATTTGTTCTAATTCTCTGAATAATACTGTTGGTAGCTTGATAGGGATTGCATTGAATCTATAAATTGCTTTGGGTAGTATACTCATTATCCCTATATTGATTCTTCTGATCCATGAGCGTGGTATATTTCTCCATCTATTTGTGTCCTCTTTGATTTCTTTCATCAGTGTTTTATAGTTTTCTATATATAGGTCTTTTGTTTCTTTATCTGAATTTATACTTAAGTATTTTATTCTTTTTGTTGCAGTCCTGAATGGAATTGTTCCCTTAATTTCTCTTTCTGTTTTCTCATTGTTAATGTATAGGAATTCAAGGGATTTCTGTGTGTTAATTTTATATCCTGCAACATTGTGTATTCATTGAATAGCTCTAGTAATTTTCTGGTGGAGTCTTTAGGGTTTTCTATGTAGAGGATCATGTCATCTGCAAACAGCGAGAGTTTTACTTCTTCATTTTCAATCTGGATTCCTTTTATTTCTTTTTCTGCTCTGATTGCTCTAGCCAAAATTTCCAAAACTATGTTGAATAGTAGTGGTGAGAATGGGCATCCTTGTCTTGTTCCTGACTTTAGGGTAAATGCTTTCAGTTTTTCACCATTGAGAATAATGTTTGCTGTGGGTTTATCATATATGGCTTTTATAATGTTGAGGTATGTTCCTTATATGCCCGCTTTCGGGAGGTGTTTTTTTTTTTTTTTTAATCATAAATGAATGTTGAATTTTGTCAATGGCTTTCTCTGCATCTATTGAGATCATCATGTAGTTTTTATCTTTTAATTTGTTAATGTGGTGTATCACATTGATTGATTTGCAAATACTGAAGAATCCTTGCATCCCCAGGATGAAGCCAACTTGGTCATGATGTATTATCTTTTTAATATGTTGTTGGAACTTTGTTAAGGATTTTTGCATCTATGTTCATCAGTGATATTGGCCTGTAGTTTTCTTTTTTGTGGCATCATTGTCTGGTTTTGGTATTAGGGTGATGGTGGCCTCATAGCATGAGATTTGAAGCTTACTTTTCTCTGCAATTTTCTGGAAGAGTTTGAGTAGGATAGGTGTTAGCTCTTCTCTAAATTCTTGGTAGAATTCAGCTGTGAAGCTGTCTGGTCCTGGGTTTTTGTTTGCTGGAAGATTTCTGATTATGGTTTCAATTTCTGTGCTTGTGATGGGTCTGTTAAGATTTTCTATTACTTCCTGGTTCAGTTTTGGAAAGTTATACTTTACTAACAATTTGTCCACTTCTTCCAAGTTGTCCATTTTATTGGCATATAGATGCTGACAATAGTCTCTTATGATCCTTTGTATTTCTGTGTTGTCTGCTGTGATTTCTCCATTTTCATTTTTAATTTTGTTGACTTGATTCTTCTCCCTTTGTTTCTTGATGAGTCTGGCTAATGGTTTGTCTATTTTATTTATCTTCTCAAAGAACTAGCTGTTAGCTTTGTTGATTTCTGCTATGGTCTCTTTTCTTTCTTTTGCATTTATTTCTGCCCTAATTTTTAAGATTTCTTTCCTTCTACTAATCCCGGGATTCTTCATTTCTTCCTTTTCTAGTTGCTTTAGGCATAGAGTTAGATTATTTATTTGATTTCTCTCCTATTTCTTGAGGTAGGCTTGTATTGATATGAATTTTTCCCTTAGCACTGCTTTTACTGAATCCCACAGGTATTGGGTTGTTGTGTTCTCATTTTCATTCGTTTCCATGCATATTTTGATTTCATTTTTTATTTCTTCTGCGATTTGTTGATTATACAAAAGTGTGTTGTTTAGCCTCCATATGTTTGTATTTTTCATATTTTTTTTCCTGTATTTGACGTCTAGTCTTACTGCATTGTGGTCAGAAAAGATGCTTGAGATGATGTCAATTTTTTTGAATTTACCAAGGCTAGATTTATGGCCCAGGATGTGATCTCTCCTGGAGAAGGTTTCGTATGCACTTGAGAAAAAGGTAAATTCATTGTTTTAGGGTGAAATGTCCTATAGGTATCAATTAAATCTAACTGGTCCATTGTATTATTTAAAGTTTGTGTTTCCTTGCTAATTTTCTGTTTAGTTGGTCTATCCATAGGTGTGAGTGTGGTATTAAAGTCTCCCACTATTATTGTGTTACTGTTACTTTCCCCTTTCATATTTGATAGCATTTGCCTTAACATATTGCAGTGCTCCTATGTTGGGTACATATATATTTATAATTATATCTTCGTCTTGGAGTGATCATTTGATCATTAGGTAGTGTCATTCTTTGTCTCTTTTCACGGCCTTTATTTTAGAGTCTATTTTATCTGATGTGAGTATTGCTACTCTTGCTTTCTTTTGGTCTCCAATTCCGTGAAATACATTTTCAAGCCCTTCACGTTTAGTCTGTAGGTTTGAGGTGGGTCTCTTGTAGACAGCATATATCGGCCTGTTGTTTTTGTATCCATTCAGCCAGTCTTTAACTTTTATTGGGGCATTCAACCCATTGCCATTTTCTTTGTTGTTATGGGTTTAAGTTTATAAACCTTTTATGTCTGTCCTGTCTAGAGAAAATCCTTTAGCGTTTGTTGAAGAGCTGATTTGGTGGAGCTGAATTCTCTGAGCTTTTGCTTGACTGTGAAGCTTTTGTTTCCTCCTTCATATTTGAATGAGATCCTTGCTGGGTACAGTAATCTGCATTGTAGATTTTTCGCTTTCATTGCTTAAGTATGCCCTGCTAGTCCCTTCTGGCTTGAAGAGTTTCTATTGAAAAATCAGCTGTTATCTTTATGGGGATCTTGTGGTTATTTGTTGTTTGCCCCTTGCTGCCTTTAATATTTGTTCTTTGTGTATTTTCTCCATTAATTTAATTAATATGTGTCTTGGGGTGTTTTGCCTTGGGTTTATCCTGTTTGGGACTCTCTTGGTTTCTTGGACTTGGGTGGCTATTTCTTTCCCTTTTTAAGGGAAGTTTTCAACTATTATCTCCTCAAGTATTTTCTCATGGACTTTTTTTTTGTCATCTTCTGGGACTCCCATGATTTGAATGTTGAGGCATTTAACATTGTCCCAGGGGTCTCTGAGGTTGTCTTCATTTCTTTTATTTTTTTTTTTTTCTTTTTTCCTCTCTGCTTCATTTATTTCCACCATTCTATCTTCCACCTCACTTATCCTATCTTCTGCCTCAGTTATTCTACTGTTGGTTCCCTCCAGAGTGCTTTTGATCTCAGTTATGGCACTATTCATTATTGATTGACTCTTTTTTATTTCTTCTAGGTCCTTGTTAAAATTTTCTTGCATCCTCTAAGTCCTTGTCTCCAGACAATTTATCTGTAACTCCATTTTATTTTCAAAATTTTGGATCATTTTTACTATCACTATTCTGAATTATTTTTCAGGTATACTCCCTATCTCCTCCTCTTTTGTTTGGTTTAGTGGGCTTTTATCATGTTCCTTTACCTGCTGAATATTTCTCTGCTTTTTCATCTTGTTTAGGTTGCTGTGTTTGGGGTGGCCTTTCTGTAAGCTTTAAGTTTGTGGTTCCTCTTTATTGTGGAGGTTCCTCCCTGTGGGTGGGCTTGGACGAGTGTCTTGTCAAGGTTTCTTGGTTAGGCAAGCTTGTGTCAATGTTCTTGTGGCTGGAGTGGGATCTCTTCTCTCTGGAGTGCAATGAAGCATCCAGTAGTGAGTTTTGAGGTGTCTATGTGTTTGGTGTGACTTTTGGCTGCCTGTATTTTTGTGCTTAGAATTATGTTCCTGCTTTGTTGGAGAATTATCTTGGTATGTCTTCCTCTTAAGCTTGTTGGCTCTTGGGTGGAGCTTGGTTTCAGTGTAGATATGGAGGCTTCTGGATGAGCTTTTGACCTTTAATGGTCCATGGAGTCAGCAGTTTTCTGGTGTTCTCAAGTTTTGGATTTAAGCCTCCTGTCTCTGGCTTTCAGTCTTATTCTTATAGTAGCCTCAAAACTTCTCCATCCATACATAACTGATGATAAAACATCTAGGTTAGTGGTGAAAAGATTCTCCACAGTGAGGGACACCCAGAGAGATTCACAGATTTACATGAAGAGGAGAAGACGGAGGAGAGAGAGAGGTGACCAGGAGGAGAAGAGGACAAATCAAAAGTGGAAAGAGCAGTCTAGCCAGTAATCAGTTCCCTATTTGCTCTCCACTGTCTGGAATACTCAGAGAGGTTCACAGAGCTCCATGGAGAAGAGAAGAGGGAGGAAAGACATAGAGGTGACCAGGAGGAGAGGATGGGGATTCTAAAGAAGAGAGACCAATCTAGACTGTGATCAGTTCCCTAAGTTTTCTCCACTGCCTGGAACACCCAAAGAGATTCACTGAATTAAGTGGAGAAGAGAAGGGAGAAGGAGGAGATAGAGTTGACCTGGGGGAGAAAAACGAGAGCCAAAAGGGGGAGAAAGCAATCAAGCCAGTAATCACACTCCTAAGTAAAAATGGGTACTGAAGATTGGATTCATTAAGATACAAAATTAATAACAAATACCAAAAAGCAAAGATTAACAATCTAGGGTAGAGGTTCAATTCAGTTCAGTTCAATCACTCAGTCATGTCCAACTCTGCTACCCGAAGAATAGCAGCACGCCAGGCCTCCTTGTCCATCACCAACTCCCGGAGTCCACTCAAACCCATGCCCATCGAGGCAATGATGCCATCCAACCATCTCATCGTCCATCGTCCCCTTCTTCTCCTGCCCTCAATCTTTCCTAGCATCAGGGTCTTTTCCAATTAGTCAGCTCTTCTCATCAGTTGTCCAAAGTATTGGAGTTTCAGCTTCAACATCAGTCCTTCCAATGAACACCCAGGACTGATTTTTAGGATGGACTGGTTGGATCTCCTTGTAGTCCAAGGGAGTCTCAAGAGTCTTCTCCAACACCACAGTTCAAAAGCATCAGTTCTTCGGCACTCAGCTTTCTTTATAGTCCAACTCTCACATCCATACATGACTACTGGAAAAACCATAGCCTTGATGAGATGGACCTTTGTGGGCAAAGTAAATTCTCTGCTTTTTAATATGCTATCTAGGTTGGTCATAACTTTCCTTCCAAAGAGTAACCGTCTTTTAATTTCATGGCTGTAATCACTATCTGCAGCAATTTTCGAGCCCAGAAAAATAAAGTCAGCGAGTTTCCACTGTTTCCCCATTTATCTGCCATGAAGTGATGGGACTGGATGCCATGATCTTAGCTTTCTGAATGTTGAGCTCTAAGCCAACTTTTTCATCCTCCTCTTTCACTTTCATCAAGAGGCTTTTTAGTTCTTCTTCACTTTCTGCCATAAGGGTGGTGTCATCTGCATTTCTGTGGTTATTGATACTTCTCCCGGGAATATTGATTCCAGCTTGTGCTTCCTCCAGCCCAGCCTTTCTCATGATGTACTCTGCATATAAGTTAAATAAGCAGGGTGATGATATACAGCCTTGACGTACTCCTTTTCCTATTTGGAACCAGTCTGTTGTTCCATGTCCAGTTCTAGCTGTTTCTTCCTGACCTGCATACAGGTTTCTCAAGAGGCAGGTCAGGTGGTCTGGTATGCCCATCTCTTGCAGAATTTTCCACAATTTATTGTGATCCACACAGTCGAAGGCTTTGGCATAGTCCATAAAGCAGAAATAGATGTTTTTCTGGAACTCTCTTGCTTTTTCGATGATCCAGCAACTGTTGGCAATTTGATCTCTGGTTCCTCTGTCTTTTAGACCCTCAAAAATACAATATAATAAAAACAAAAACAAAATCGCAGAAGTTTTTTTTTTTAAAAAATATGAAATCTGCTTTAACAATAGGGTCTTTTTTTCCCCAAGGTAATAGTAGGTTTTAAAAAAAAATTGAAGGAATAATAAAAAACTTAAACATTTTTAAAAATTTAAAAATGATCATAGTAAAATATATCTAGGAATTTCTCTGGAACTTTTGAGGGCAGTGTGTGGTCAGTTTAGTTTCAGATAGTTTCTTGTTCCACCTTATACTTCTTCTCAAGGTCTCTAGGTCACTTCCAATCTAGCCAGTGCTAACTATAGGGTTTTAATCTATTGCACCTGTCACTTCCAAAGCTGCTCCCTCTTCTTTGTTTATTTTGGCTTCCTCTGTTTGCAAGTCTCTTCAGTATCTAACTTCCGCCCTGACACAAGGGGGCAAAGGTTGTCATTTATTTAGGCTCACTTGTTCAATTGTTCTGCAGGGAGGGAGGAACACTGCAAATAAATATAGCTGGCATGTGTGGGGAGTGTTTGCAGTGTCTGAGTCACACTGGGTTTGCCCCTGCTCACAGCATGTGTGCTTTCTCAGTCTGCAGTGCTCAGGCTCCATGTTGTTCTGCCCTGCAACTGTCTAAGGTGGGTTCTGGGTTGTGTGCACTTCCCAGATCTATGCCCCTCAGGTTCAGGTTCTTGGGTACTCCACAAAGGCACAGACTAGGTTGGGCCTGAGTTTTGTGCCCTTCCCAGGTCCGAGTGGCTCAGGCGACCAAGTGCTTGGCGAGTGCACTCTCCCCAGGTACAGTGCATCTTATCACTTCCCCAGTACCAGCCACTCGGTTTCCTGGGTGTGCAGCAGGAGCACCTTATCAGGTGTGCCGTGTGTCTCCTCTGAAGAGCTGATCTCTGGCTGCGGCCCTCCCAGTGGTTGTCAATCATCCAGGATGCCAGGGGGATTTGATTATGAGAGAGTCATTTCCTAGGCAGGTTGATAAGAAGTCTAGGGATCCCCAAGGAGAGAGGGGTCTGGAATTCTCAAGGAGGAAGAAAGGACAAACTTTTTTTTTCCCCTCTACATTCCTTAGGATTATATAACAATAACGTATCCTGCCTGAGGATAGTCTCTGGATTAAACTTTCTGGCTAATCCTGTTATCTTAAAATGTAAATTATGGGAGTAGGTCTGGTGAGGTCTTTACAACCTCCAGACATTCTTTGGATTCATTGGAGAGTACATAACTCCCTTGCTAACACTAGCAAGTGGGTACTCTTTCTACCCCCTTCTGATGTTTGTCAGAAACTTTCTCTATCTCCTTTATACTTTAATAAAAACTTTATTACACAAAAGCTCTGAACGATCATGCCTCATCTCTGGCCCCAGACTGAATTCTTCTCCTCTGGAGGCCAAGAATCCTGGCGTCTTTGCGTGGTTCAGCAACAACCTTTCAGTTAGCAACTGGAAGCCTGCTCACAGTTTGGTAGGGTATGTCATCTCTGGGGCCGAGTTTGCCCCTTTCCTTCCAGCTCTGGCTGGTGCCTGCCTGCCTCCCTGCCTCCAGTGAGGGATGGCCTGGTCCACACCTGGCTAACTCTTCTCTGGTCTTTGCTCAGTCCTTTGTCCTGTGAGCAGGCCTAGCAGTGCCCTAGGTTAGAGTTTTTCATGGGAAAGTTCTCTCTATCTCTTTCCTCTTTTTTTTTTCTTTCTCTTTTCCTCTCTGGCTATCCCAAGGTTTGGGTTGTTATCTCATGTTAGCTCCCTCAGATTGCCCTCAGGGCATTCAGGCCTGGTCCTTACCCTAAGCAATACAGCCCATGCCTCCCTGTTCAGCCCCTGCTGCTGGTGCCAGATGCAAGCATCTGGTCTACTTCTCCACTGGGAGTTGCCATTAGGCACGTAATCTGTGGGTTTTATTTATTTTTTCCTCTTGGTTATGCTGCTTTCTGAGATTCCAAAGCTCCGCACAAACCTGAAAGTGAGAGGATTTCCTGGTGTTTGGAAATTTCTCTTTTAAGACTCCCTCTGCAGGATGGGCATCTGTCCCTAACTCTTTTGTCTCTCTTTTTATCTTTTATAATCTGTCCTACCTCCTTTTGAAGACAATGGGTTGCCTTTCTGGGTGCCTGGTGTCGTCTACCAGCGTTCAGAAGTTGTTTTGTGGTATTTGTTCAGCGTTCAATTGATCTTTGGATGAATTTGTGGGGGAGAAAGTGATCTCCCCGTCCTATTCCTTTGCCATCTTTGTGACTTCCCTCTTCAATTTTTGAAAGAGTTTTAGAAAGATAGGCATGATCTCTTCTCTAAATGTTTGATAGAATACTCCTTTGAAGCCATCTGGTCATGGGCTTATGTGTTTTGGAAGATTTTTGATCACAGCTTCAATTTCAGTGCTTATAACTGGGTTGATCATAATTTCTATTTCTTCCTGATTCGGTCTTGGAAGATTGAACTTTTCTAAGAACCTGTCCATTTCTTCCAGGTTATCTATTTTATTGCCATATAGTTGTTCATAATAGTCTCTTATAATCCTTTGTATTTCTACATTGTCTCTTGTAACCTCTACTTTTTCATTTCTAATTTTGTTGATTTGATTCTTCTCTCTTTGTTTCTTGTTGAGTCTGGCTAAGTGTTTGTCTATTTTGTTTACCTTCTCAAAGAAAGAGCTTTTAGTTTTATTAATCTTACTATTGCTTCTTTCATTTCTTTTTCGTGTATTTCTATTCCCATGTTTATTTCTTTCCTTTCACTAATATTGTTTCTTTTTTCTTTTTTCCAGTTGCTTTAGGTGTAAAGTTAGGTTCTCTATTTGATGTTTTTCTTGTTTCTTGAGTTAGGCTTGTATTGCTATAAACTTCACTCTTAGAACTGCTTTTGCTGCATCCCATAGGTTTTGAGTTGTTGTGTTTTCATTGCCATTTGTTTCTAGAATTTTTTTTTATTTCCCTTTGGATCTCTTCAGTAATCTGTTGTTTATTTAGAAACATGTTGTTTAACCTCCATGTGTTTGTGTTTCTTACAGTTTTTTCTTGTAATTAATATCTAGTATCATAGCATAGTTGTCAGAGAAGACACTTGATATTATTTCAATTTTCTTAAATTTACTGAGGTTTGATTTGTGACCCAACATGTGGTCTATCCTGGAGAATGTTCCTTGTGCACTATAAGAGGTGTATTCTTCTGCATTTGGCTGCAATGTCCTCAAGATGTCAATGATATCCATTTCACCTAATGTATCATTTAAGATTTGTGTTTCCTTATTAATTTTTTGTCTTGATGATCTGTCCATTGGTGTGAGTGGGGTGTTAAAGTCCCCTACTATGATTGTGTTGCTGTCAATTTTTCCTTTTATGTCTGTTAGTGCTTGTCTTATGTATTGAGATGCTGCTGTGTTGGGTGCATAGATATTCCATTTGTTATGTCTTCCTCTTGGATTGATCCCTTGATCATTATGTAGTGTTCTTCCTTATCTCTGTAATCTTCTTTATTTTAAGGTCTATTTTGTCTGATATGAGGATTCCTACTCCAGCTTTCCTCTGCTTCCCATTGTCATGGAATATATTTTTCCATCCCCTCACTTTCAGTCTATGTGTGTCTTGAGGTCTGAAGTGGATTTCTTGCAGACAGCATATATATGGGTCTTGTTTTTGTATCCATTCAGCCAGTCTGTATGTTTTGTTTGGAGCATTTAATCCATTTACATTTAAAGTAATTATTGATATATATGTTCCTATTGCCATTTTCTAATTGTTTTGGGTTGATTTTGTAGATCTTTTTTCTTCTGTTGTATTTCATGACTATAGAAGTCCATTTAACATTCCTTGTAAAGCTGGTTTGGTGGTACTGAATTCTCTAACTTGTGCTTGTCTGAAAAGCTTTTTAGTTCTCCATCAATTTTGTCTCTTTTTTTTTTTTTTTATTAGTTGGAGGCCAATCACTTCACAACATTTCAGTGGGTTTTGTCATACATTGATATGAATCAGCCATGGATTTACACGTATTCCCCATCCCGATCCCCGCTCCCACCTCCCTCTCCACCCGATTCCCCCGGGTCCTCCCAGTGCACCAGGCTCTCCATCAATTTTGAATGAAATCCTTGCCAGGCAAAGTAATATTGGTTGTAGATTTTTCCCTTTCAGTTCTGAAATATATCCTCCCATTCCCTTCTGGCCTGCAGAGTTTCAGGTGAAAGATCAACTTTTAAGCATGTGGAGTTTCCCTTGTGTGTTACTTGTTGATTTTCCCTTGCTGCTTTTAGTATTATTTCTTTGTGTTTAGTCTTTGTAAGTTTGATTAGTCTGTGTATAGGCATGTTTCTCCTTGGGATTATCCTATATTGGACTCTTTGTGCCTCTTGGGCTTGATTTGTTATTTCTTTTTCCATGTTGGGGAAATTTTCAACTATGATCTCTTCAAAAATTTTCTCATGCCATTTCTTTCTATCTTCTTCTTCTGGGACCCCTGTAATTCGAATTTTGGTGCATTTGATGTGGTCCCAGAGGTCTCTGAGACAGTCCTCGGCTCTTTTCATTCTTTTCAGTTTTTTCTGCTCTTCAGAAGTTATTTCCACCATGTTATCTTCCAGCTCACTGATTCGTTCTTCTACTTCAGATATTCTGCTATTGATCCTTCTAGAGTATTTTTAATTTCAGTAATTGTGTTGTTTGTCTCTGTATGCTTATTCTTTAATACTTCTACGTCTTTGTTAATTGATTGTTGCACTTTCTCCATTTTGTTTTCAAGGTTTTTGATCATCTTTACTATCATTACTCTGAATTCTTTTTCATGCAATTTTCCTTTTCCTTCTTCATTTATTTGGACTTCCATGTTTCTAGTTTGCTCCTTCATTTGTGCAGTATTTCTCTGCCTTTTCATTTTTTCAAATATTGTGTGTGAGGTCTCCTTTCCCCAGGCTTCAAGGAAAGTTGATTTCTTTCCTTGAAGAAGGTTGAATTCTTTCTTCCTTTTGGTTTCTGACCTCCAAAAGTTGGCCCAGTGGTTTGTGTGAGCTTTGTATAGGGTGAGATTTCTTCTGAGTTTTTGTTTGTTTGATTTTCCTCTGATGGGCAAGGTTGAGCGAGGTGGTAATTTTGTCTGCTGATGACTGGGTTTGTATTTTTGTAATGTTTGTTGTTTAGATGAAAGGTCCTGCAGAGGGTGCTTCGGGTAGTTGGATGATGCCTGGTCTTCTATTCAAGTGGTTTCCTTTGTGTGAGTTCTCAGTATTTGGTACTCCCTAAGGTTAGTTCTATGGACTACAGCCTTTTCTAACTCAGTGTAACTAAGCCATGCTATGTGGGGCCACCCAAGACAAGATGGGTCATGGTGGAGAGGCCTGACAGAATGCAGTCCACTGGAGAAGGGAATTGCAAACCACTTCAGTACTCTTGCCTTGAAAACCCCATGAACAGTATGAAAAGGCAAAATGATAGGATACTGAAGAGGAACTCCCCAGGTCAGTACATGTCCAATATGCTACTGGAGATCAGTGGAGAAATAACTCCAGAAAGAATGAAGGGATGGATCCAAAGCAAAAACAATACCCAGTTGTGGATGTGACTGGTGATAGAAACAAGGTCCGATGCTGTAAAAAGCAATATTGCATAAGGACCTGGAATGTTAGTTCCATGAATCAAGGCAAATTGGAAGTGGTCAAACACGAGATGGCAAGAGTGAATGTCGACATTCTAGGAATCAGCGAACTAAAATGGACTGGAATGGGTGAATTTAACTCAGATGATCATTATATCTACTACTGTGGGCAGGAATCCCTTAGAATAAATGAAGTAGTCATCATGGTCAACAAAAGAGTCGGAAATGCAGTACTTGGATGCAATCTCAAAAACGACAGAATGATCTCTGTTCGTTTCCAAGGCAAACCATTCAATATCACAGTAATCCAAGCCTATGCCCCAACCAGTAACGTTAAAGAAGCTGAAGTTGAACGGTTCTATGAAGACGTACAAGACCTTTTAGAACTACCACCCAAAAAAAGATGTCCTTTTCATTATAGGGGACTGGGATGCAAAAGTAGGAAGTCAAGAAGCATCTGGAGCAACAGGCAAATTTGGCCTTGGAGTACAGAATGCAGCAGGGCAAAGGCTAATAGAGTTTTGCCAAGAGAATGCACTGGTCATAGCAAACACTTTCTTCCAACAACACAAGAGAAGACTCGACACATGGACAGCACCAGATGGTCAACACCAAAATCAGATTGATTATATTCTTTGCAGCCAAAGATGGAGAAGTTCTATATAGTCAGCAAAAACAAGACTGGGAGCTGGCTGTGGTTCAGATCATGAACACCTTATTGACAAATTCAGACTTAAATTGAAGAAAGTAGGGAAGACCACTACACCATTCAGGTATGACCTAAATCAAATCCCTTATGGCCACACAGTGGAAGTGAGAAATAGATTTAAGGGACTATATCTGATAGACCGAGTGTCTGATGAACTATGGACGGATGTTTGTGACATTGTACAGGAGACAGGGATTAAGACCATCCCCAAGGAAAATAAATGCAAAAAAGCAAAATGGCTGTCTGAGGAGACCTTATAAATAGCTGTGAAAAGAAAAGAAGCAAAAAGTAAAGGAGAAAAGGAAAGATATTCCCATTTGAATGCAGAGTTCCAAAGAATAGCAATGAGAGATAAGAAAGCCTTCCTCAGCAATCAATGCAAAGAAATGGAGGAAAACAACAGAATGGGAAAGACTAGAGATCTCTTCAAGAAAATTAGAGGTACCAAGGCAATATTTCATGCAAAGATGGGCTCGATAAAGCACAGAAATGATATGGACCTAACCGAAGCAGAAGATATTAAGAAGAGGTGGCAAGAATACACAGAAGAACTGTACAAGAAAGATCTTCATAACCCATATAATCATGATGGTGTGATCACTCACCTAGAGCCAGACATCCTGGAATGTGAAGTCAAGTGGGCCTTAGAAAGCATCACTACGAACAAAGCTAGTGGAGATGATGGAATTCCAGTTGAGCTATTTCAAATCCTGAAAGATGATGCTGTGAAAGTGCTGCACTCGGTATGCCAGCAAATTTGGAAAACTCGGCAGTGGCCACAGGACTGGAAAAGGTCAATTTTCATTCCAATCCCAAAGAAAGGCAATGCCAAAAATGCTCAAACTACCGCACAATTGCACTCATCTCACACGCTAGTAAAGTAATGCTCAAAATTCTCAAAGTCAGGCTTCAGCAATACGTGAACCGTGAGCTTCCAGATGTTCAAGCTGGTTTTAAGAAAGGCAGAGGAACCAGGGATCAAATTGAAAACATCCGCTAGATCATTGAAAAAGCAAGAGATTTCCGGGAAAACATCCATTTCTGCTTTATTGACTACACCAAAGCCTTCGACTGTGTGGATCACAATAAACTGTGGAAAATTCTTCAAGAGATAGTAATACCAGACCACCTGACCTGCCTCTTGAGAAACCTGTATACAGGTCAGGAAGAAACAGCTAGAACTAGACATGGAACAACAGACTGGTTCCAAATAGGAAAAGGAGTACGTCAAGGCTGTATATTGTCATCCTGCTTATTTAACTTCAATGCAGAGTACATCATGAGAAACCCTGGGCTGGAAGAAGCACAAGCTGGAATCAAGACTAGAATCAATCAGGAGAAATATCAATAACCTCAGATACGCAGATGACACCACCCTTATGGCAGAAAGTGAAGAGGAACTAAAAAGCCTCTCGATGAAAGTGAAAGAGGAGAATGAAAATGTTGGCTTAAAGCTCAACATTCAGAAAACTAAGATCATGGCATCTGGTCCCATCACCTCATGGCAAATAGATGGGGAGACAGTGGAAACAGTGTCAGACTTTATTTTTGGGGCTCCAAAATCACTGCAGATGGTGACTGCAGCCATGAAATTAAAATACGCTTACTCCTTGGAAGGAAAGTTATGACCAACCTAGATAACATATTTAAAAGCAGAGACATTACTTTGCCAACAAAGGTCTGTCTGGTCATGAATATGGTTTTTCCAGTGGTCATGTATGGATGTGAGTGTTGGACTGTGAAGAAGGCTGAGCGCCAAAGAATTGATGCTTTTGAACTGTGGTGTTGGAGAAGACTCTTGAGAGTCCCTTGGACTGCAAGGAGATCCAACCAGTCCATCCTAAAGAAGATCAGTCCTGGCTGTTCATTGGAAGGACTGGTCCTGAAGCTGAAACTCCAATACTTTGGCCACCTCATGCGAAGAGTTGACTCAGTGGAAAAGACCCTAATGCTAGGAGGGATTGGGGGCAGGAGGAGAAGGGGACAACAGAGGATGAGATGGCTGGATGGTGTCACCGACTCCCTGGACATGAATTCGAGTAAACTCCGGGAGTTGGTGATGGACAGGGAGGCCTGGCGTGCTGCTATTCATGGGGTCACAAAAAGTCAGACACAACTGAGTGACTGAACTGAACTGAACTGAAGATTAGTTCTTTGGTAGTCTAGGTTATTGGAGTCAGTGCTCTCCCTCCAACAGCTCTGGGTTTGATCTCTGGTCAGGAACAAATATTCCAGAAGTGGTTTTTTATGGCATTAAGGGAGAGTATAACAAATGCCCAGGAATGAGAAACCAAAGATGAACCACAGACCAATGGCAGTTATAAAATCAGGCAAATAATAATTAAAAGAATATACACATATACATATACACCCATGAACAAAGTGAAAAACAGTCCAACAAAAATACAGTAGATTGATCCACTGAACAAAGGAAATAAAAAATTATATTTACCAGTTAAGAACAAAACTAACTTAAGCACGAACTGGAAAGTAAAACTAAAGCAAGGTGCCAACTGGGGGATAAAGCAGTGAAAACAAAACTAAGAAATATGTTGAGAGGAAAAGAAAGAAAGACTAAATATGCAAAGTTAAATAAAGGTAGATGAATAATATTTGTATGCATTAAAGATTAACTTCAAGGGGAAAAGAACAGTAAGAAAGTCAAACAAAGGAATGAATGTAGAAAAAATATAATAGGTTTTTAAAAATTAAAATTATTTAAAAAAAAGAAAAGAGTAAAAATGGAAGAAGAAAGAAAAAAGGGGAATAAAAAGAAAACTCCACAGAACTGCAAAAGCCCAATGTAGAAGCAGAGGTTTATAACAACAATAGAAGTGTGACTTAATATACACATATACACACATAAGCAAAATTGAAACAGTCCAACAAAAATTAAGTACAATAGATTGTACTGGCAAACAAAGGAAACCAAAAATTACATCTACCAGAACAAAATTAATTAAAGCACAAAATGGAAAACAAAACTAAAACAAGTTGCCAATTGGGGAATAAAGCAATGAAAATAAAACTAACAAATATGTTTTGAGGAAAGGAGAGAAAAAAAAGAAAGAAAGAATAGATAAGCAAAGTTAAATAGAGGTAGATAAAGAAGACTTATACACATTAAAGATTAACTGCAACGGGAAAAGAACATTAGGAAAAACAAACAAAGGAATAAATGTAAAAAAAAAATAGGTTTAAAAAATATAATTAAAATAAGAGAAAAGAAAAGAAAAAGTGGAAAACTCCACAGAACTGCAAAAGCCCAACAGCGGTTTATGACAATTATAAAAAATGTGACTGAGGAAAAAGAAAAAAAAAAAGTTCGAAGGCTTAATTGAATTTCTTAGTGCCAATAAAATTGACAACTACAACAGACGTGAATAAAGGGGGAAAAAAAGAAAGAAAAAACACAAAAGAATCTACAGAACAACTGAAAAAATAAGAATAATAAATGTTTTTCTTGTGTCTCTGCTGTCAGAGTCCTTTCCCGCGCTGGAAATCACAGTCCACCTTACCTCCCTAGGATGCCCTCCAACACTGTACTGCTCTCTGGACCTGCTGTGGGGGTTGCTCATATTCTAATCTGGTCCTACTCCTGTGTGTTCTTGCCTCCAATGTCCACAGCTGTCAGAGCTAGTGCGTTTTCTTTTGTGGGAGCTCTCAATGGCCTTTTATATATTCCATAGACACAGAGTCTGCTTAGTTGATCATGTGGATTTAATCTGCAGCTTATACAGCTGGTGGGAAGGTTTTCAGTCTTCCTCCTTAGCCACATTGCCCCTGGGTTTCAGTTGTGGTTTTATTTCCACCTCTGCATGTGGGTCGTCCACTGGTGTTTAGCTCCTGAGGCTGCCCTGGAGGGCTTGGGTTTGCCCCTGTGAGGGCCAGGTGTGGAAGTGATACATCTGCTTGGGTCGCAGGGGTTCTGGCAGCAGCATGTACTCTGAGGGGTTGGTGTCTAGGGCAGCAGGAAATATAGTGCTCTAGAAGGCTATGGTAACCTGTATTGGCCAATACGCTCCAGTATTATTTCCTGGAGAACCCCCTCTCTGACAGAGAAGCCTGGCAGGCCACAGTCTAGCAGGTTGCAAAGAGATGGACAAGACCAAAGTGACCCTGCGTACATAAACACAATACTTTTTTTTTTTTGCCTGTGACGGCTCTGCCCCAGTGAGAGTTGAGGGTGAAGGTGATGCAACTTCTTGGCTTGCAGGGACACTGGCAGCACCGAGTGTTCAGGGACACAAACTGCCTCCAGGGCAGCAGTTATGGCCCTATAAGAGGCTTTTTTCAAGCCTCTTGAAGCTGGTGATTAGAAGGCTTCTTTGACCAGTCTTTCTCTGTAGCTCCGCCCATTCAGGCACTTAAAGGGATCCCTTGACTGGGGTCCTTCTCTGTTTTTTGGCAAGTTAGACACATAGAGGGGCCCCCATGACTGGTGTCCTACTGTATAGTTTGGTGCATGAGGCACTTAAAGGGGCACCCTGGGCGGGGTCCTACTCTGTAGTTCAGTGTGCTGCCTATGTTGGCATGTGGAGAGAGAGAGGCTGTGGTGATGGGTCCACCCCCTATGTGTGACTCAGCAGTATTGCCTTGCTTCCATGACTGCCCGGCTTTCCTCCACAGGCTTTTCCCACCACGATCTCCTCCCTCATATCCCTTTGATCCATCTCTCTGTAGTCTACAGCAGCCCTCACACTGGGATTGCTTCACAATCCCTTAAGTCCAGCTCCCAGCCTCTGCCCCTTCCAGGAGACCCACGTTCCTGCCCAGCGTATGTATGGCTGTGATAAACACTGTCTGATTCTCATTCCATTTAGGCTGCCACAGATCAGCTGTTTCACTCTCAGCCTTAAATATTTCTCCTCTGACTCAGACAATTGCCCCATTGTGGGGATCGGAACCCTGCTTCAGTTCCCCTACCTGCAGAGGGTAGGTCCAGTCCTACTAATATTCTTGTTTTTCCCCATTGTTCCTCTTACAGGATTTTGCGTGGTTCTATATATTCTTTTCCACCTGTCAGGTCTTCCTTTCTTCTCTCAGCTGGTGTTCTGCATGCACTTCTGTGTTTGAAGGTGTATTCTTGATGTATCCGTGGAGAGAGCTGTACTCCACATCCACCTACTCATCCACCATCTTTTTCTCTATATATGTTTTGTTCTGTATATATGTGAGTCTGTTTCTGTTTCACTACATAAATTCATAAGTTTTATATTTTAAACTTTACAAGTGATAATATAGAGTATTTGTCTCACATTTCACTAAAGATAATACTATCTAGATCCATCCACATTATTCCAATTGGCAGAATTTCATTCTTTTGTATGATTGAATAATATCCCATTGTATACATATACCACATCTTTATTTATTCATCTCTTGATGGACATTTAAGTTGCTTCCATATCTTGGTTGTTGTAAATATTGCTGCTGTAAACACTGGGCTGCATATATCTTTTCACCAATTAGTCCTTTTATCAGATATATATACCCAGGAATTACTAGACGATATGGTCATTTTATTTTTACTTTTTTAAGAAATCTCATTACTGTTTTCCATAATGCTATGCCAATTTACATTCCAACCAACAGTGTAAAACTGTTTCCTTTTCTTTACATTCTTATTAACATTTGTTATTTGTGGAGTATTTGATGGCAGCCATCAGGACATTTGTGAAGTGATATCTCATTGTGGATTTAAGAAGGACTTTGTATAATGTCAAATTTGCCACAAAGACACAGAAACTTTAAGCTCATATGCCTCAAACATCACAGATCCTAAATATGTGAAGCAAACATTGACAGAATTAGAGGGAGAGAAGGCAGGTCAGATAAATAGTAAAATTCTATTTTCAATATTGAATAGAGCAACCAGACAGGAAATCAGTTTTTCAAAAAAAGCAAGCAAGCAAGAAAAATAACAAACATGAAGAATACTATAAAACAATGGACCTGAGCTGATGTATAGAGAAAATTCTATCCAACAATGGTAAAATTCATATTTTCTCAAATTCACACAGAACAATCTCCAAGATAGATCACATGTTAGTCCAAAGGGGAAAAAAAAAAAGTCTTGTAAATTTAAGAGTATCAAAATCATATAAAGTGTGTTTATAACAACAATGGAATAAAACTAGAAATTAATGGTGGAGGGAAAACTGAAAATCTAGAAATTAAAAATGCAGATACAATACTAATTAAACAATACACTTAAACAATCAATGATCAAAGAAGAAATCACAATGATCAAAGATAGATCAGAAAGTATCCTGAGACTACTGATTATAATAACATATCAAAACCTAATGCTAAGAGAAAATTTTAACTGTAAATACTTACATTATAAAAATAATGACTCCCTCAAAAGAAATCCCTGACTGCACACATTAAGAAAAAGAGAAAAGAAAAAAATAAACAAACCCGCAGCTAAAAGCAGGAAGGAAATAATAAAGATTAGAGCAGAGATAAACAAAATAAAGAATTCTTTAAAAGAAAAGAGAAAATCAATGAAATCAAGCATTGGATCATTGAAAAGATCAATGGCCTTGATACTTTTAATAAATTCAGATAAAAGAAAGAAGATACCAGAAACTAAAAACATAAATAAAAGAGATATAACAAAATATCTTAAAGAAATAAAGGTATTATAATAAAATACTCTTAACAGTTGGATCGTCTAGATAAAATGGACAATATTTTTTTTTTTTTAGAAACTCAGTCTTTCAAGCTGAATCATGAAGAAACAGATCATCCGAAAATACCTAAAACTACGAAGGGAATTAAATCAGTAATCAAAAACCTCCCAGAAAGAAAAGTCCAGGACCAGATGTCTTCACTGGTGAATTCTAACAAACATGTAAGGAAGAATTAACATCAATCCTCCTAAAAGTCTTCCAAAATATTTAAAATGAAACATGTCCAAATGTATTACCCTAGTACCAAAGTGAAACAAAAACACAACAAGTTATCTATGGAACAATATCCCTCATGAATATTGATATAATACTACCAAACAGAATTCAAAAGCAGGGTATAAGACCATGTAAGATTTATTCACGGAAAGCAAGAATAGTTCAATATACAAACACCAATCAATATAACATGGCTCATTAAAAAAATGAAAGGGAAAAAACAAAATCATCCCAATTGATGCAGAAAAAGAATTGGAATTTGACAAAATCCAACACACAGTTTGTAACAAATTTAAAAAAAAAACCCACTAAGAATAGGACAAAAACTTAATATAATAAAAGTCATATAGTAAAATCTCACATCTATTATACTAAGTATTGAAAGGCTGAAAACTTTACCTCTAAGATTAGGTACAAAACAAAGATGCTTGCTTTTGCCACTTTTATTCAAGATAGTGTAGGAAATTCTAAAACAGAGCAGTCATGCAATAAAAAGAAACAAAAGATATACAAATGGGAAAGAAAGAAAGTAAAATTTTTTTGTTCACAGATAACATAATTTTATATGTAAACTATTCTGAATATAAAAAAAAACTATTGAAACTAATAAATGAATATAACAGAGTAGCAGGATGCTAAATCAACATGCAAAAATCAGTTGTGCTTCTATACAATAAAATAAACAGTCTAAAAAGGAAATTTAGAAATCACTTCCTCTTCCAATAACATATTTGGGAACAATCTTAAAAGGAAATAATAGGCTTGTACAATAAAAATTACAATACATTGGTGGAAGAAGTATTATTAATATAATAATTATATGTATGTATGTGTATATGTATATGTATGTATATGTATATACACATACATATATATATATTAGTATATATATATTAGTACCACCCAAGGAAATCTATTGCTTTGATGCAATCCTTATCAAAATTCCAGTGGTGATGTTTACACAAATGAAAAGTACCATTATAATATCTATATGGAATCGTAGAGAATAGAAAATAGGCAAAATATTCTTGCAAAAGAAAAAAGTTGAAACTTTTATATTTATAATGATTTCAAGATCTATTGGAAAATGTCTTTCATCAAAGCAATGTGGTACTGACATAAACATAGATATATAGAACATAGAATGAAATACAGAGCCCAGGGGGAAAAAAATCTTTATATATATATAGGCAAAAATATTTTGACAATGGCATCAAGATAATACAGTGGGTGAAAGCAGTCTTGTCAGTAAATACTGTTGGAAAAACAAGATGTCCACATACAAAAGAATGGAGATAGATTCTTACACCATGCAAAAAAATTAACTCAAAAAGGATCAAAACCTAAATGCAATGGCTACAGCTATAAAAACCTTAGTCAAAAACATAAGGAAAAAATTCAACAGAAGATTTCAAAATGTTTTCTTTAATATAATACCCTATGCACAGGCAACAAAAGAGAAAACAAATAATGTGGGCAAGCTGGAGACAAGTGGTGGAGTAGAAGGACATGAGCTAATCTATTCTGATGAAAACACAAAATCACAACTAACAGTTGTTCAACCATTGACAAAAAATTACAAAAAAGAGAAAAAACCCAAAACTGGAGCCTATCAAAAAAGATATCCTACATACAAAGACAAAGAAGAAAGCACAAGGAGGTGGTGAAAGTGAAAGTCACTCAGTTGTGTTTGATTCTTTACGATCCCATGGACTATACAGTCTGTGGATTCTCCAGTCCAGAATACTGGAGTGGGTAGCCATTCCATTCTCCAGGGGATCTTCCCAACCAAGGGATCGAAGCCAGTTCTCCCACATTGCAGGCAGATTCTTTACCAGCTGAGCCACCAGGGAAGCCCAAGGAGATGGTAGAAGGGGTGAAATTACAATAAAATCAAATCCTATATCCACTGGGTGAGTAACCCACAAACTGGAAAATAATTATGCCACAGAAGTTCTCCTGCAATAGTGA
Organism: Dama dama; assembly: GCF_033118175.1. Lineage (NCBI taxonomy): Eukaryota > Metazoa > Chordata > Mammalia > Artiodactyla > Cervidae > Dama > Dama dama. The sequence continues at coordinate 107,399,658 of NC_083714.1, forward strand.
AGGTTGTGAGCTCAGTGCTAGACTCCCCAAGCTGGGGATCTGGAAACAGGTGGAGGACCACCCAAAGAACCTGGCTTTGAAGGCCAGTGGGATTTGATCACAGAAATTCCACAGGACGAGGGGAAACAGAAACTCCACTCTTGGAGGATTGCACACAAGATCGCATGTGCCCCAGGACTCAGGGGAAAAAGCAGATAGAACCTGGGCCAGACCTACCTGCTAGTATTGGAGGGTCTCCTTCAGAGGCCAGGAGCAGATGTGGCTCACTGTGAAGACAGAGACAGTGACTTTGGTGGTTCTGGGGAATATTTATTGGCATGAGATCTCCCAAAGGCTGTCATTTTCTCACCAAGACAAGGCCCCACCCAACAGCCTGTAGGCTACAGTGCTGGGATGCCTCAGTTCAAACAATCAACAGATGAGGTAGCATAGCCCCATCCATTAGCAGACAGACTGCTTAAAATCTTCTTGAGCACACAACTTCCCAGTGAAAGCAACTCTTCACACATCTCTGCCACCAGAGGAACAAAACTCAGCTTCATCCACCAGGGTGCAGACAGCAGAAGCAAGAACTACAAGCCTGTAGCCTTCTGAAAGGAAACTGCAATCACAGAAAGTCAGACAAAATGAGTTGGCAGAGGAATATGTCCCAGATGAAAGATCAAGATAAAACCCCAGAAGTATAACTAAGTGAAGCAGAGATAGGAAATCTGAATGAAAATAATTCAGAGTAATGAAAGTAAAGATAATTCAAGAACACAGAAAAAGAATGGAGGCACAGATTGAGAAGATACAAGAAATAATTAACAAAGACCTAGCAAACTAAAGAAAAAAAAAAGATGAACAATACAATAACTAAAATGAAAAATGCACTAGAAAAACTCAAAAGGAGAATAACTGAGGCAGAAAAATTAATGAACTGAAAGAATGGTGGAAATCACAGATACAGAACTGAATAAAGAAAAAAGAATGAAGTGAGAACAGTCTCAGAGACTGATAGGACAACAATAAATGCAACAACATCACATTATAGAGCTCCCAGAAGGAGCAGAGAGAGAGAAAGGGAAGGAGAATATATTTGTAGAGATAATACCTGAAAACTTCCCTAACGTGAGAAAGGAAACAGTCACCCAATTTGAGGAAGTACAGAATCCCATACAAGATAAACCCAAGGAGGAACATGGCAAGATGCATATTAAGCAAATTATCAAAAATTAAATACAAAGAAAAATATTAAAAGCAAAAGGGAAAATCAAGAAATAACTTACAAGGGAACTCTCATAAGGTTATCTTATTTCTCAGCAGAAACTCTGCAGGCCAGAAATGATAGCAATGATATATTTAAAGTGAGGAAAGGCAAGAACCTACACCCAAGAATAATCTACTCAGCAAGGCTCTCATTAAGATTGGACAGAGAAATCAAAAGCTTTACAGACAAGCATAAGCTAAGAAAATTCTTCACCACCAGAACAGCTTTGCAACAAATACCTAATGAAAATTTCTAGGTGGAAAAGAAAATTACAAATGGAAAAGCTCTCTAGTAATGGCAAATATACAGTAAGTGTAGCAAATCATTCACACACAAATATGAGATGAAAACCATAAAGAATGAGAAGAGGAGAATACAAATGAAGAATATTTAAATGTATTTGAAATTAAGAGACCAGTAACTTGAAAAAACTTATTTGCATATAGATTGCTATATCAAAACTTCATAGTAACCACAAACCAAAAATCTACAATGTATGTGCACAAAAAAGTAAAAGCAATCCAAGCACAACATTAAAGTTAGTCATCAAATCACAAGAGAAGGTAACAAAAGAGAAAGGGATAAAAAGAACCTATGAAAATGAATCCAAAACAACAAAATAGCATTAAGAACATACATGTTGATAATTACCTTAAACATTAATGGATTAAATACTCCACTGAAGACATAGACTGTCTGAATATATACAAAAATAAGACTCATATATATGCTGTCTAAAAGAGAGCAATTTCAGATATATGGACACACACAGATGGAAAGTGAGTAGATGGAAAAAGTATTCCATGCAAATGGAAATTCAAAGAAAACTGGAATAACAATACTCATATCAGTAGAAATAAACTTTGAAACAAAGACTGTTGCATGAGACCAAGGACACTATATAGTGATCCAGGCATCAATCCAAGAAGAAGATATAAAAATTATAAACATATATGCAGCCTATATAGGAGTGCCTCAATATATAAGGGAAATACTAAAAGTCATAAAGGGAGAAATTGACAGTAATAAAATAACAGTGAAGAAATTTGATACTCTAATTTCATCAATGGACATATCATCCAGACAGAATATTAATAACAAAACACAGGCCTTAAATGACACGCTGGACTATGTGGATTTAACTGATATGTATGGATTATTCCATCCAACAGCAGAAGAATACACATTCTTTTCAAGTGCACATGGAACATTCTGAAGGATTGATCACATGCTGGGCCACAAAGAGAGTCTTGATAAATTTAATAAAACTGAAATGGTATCAAGTATCTTTTATGACAACAAAGCTATGATATTAAAAATCAACTGCATGAATAAAACTAAAAAACACAAACATGTGGAGGCTAAATAATATGCTACTTAACAACCAATGGGTAATAGGAGAAATCAAAGAGGAAACCTCAAAATACCTAGAAAAAATGAAAATGAAAGCACAAGAATTCAAAATCTATGAGACATAGCAAAAATATTTCTTAAGAGTAAGGATTGTAGCAATACAATCTTACCTAAGGAAAGAAACATTAAAAAAAAATCACAAACAGTCTAACCTTACACCCAAAACAGCTACTGAAAAGGGAAAAAAAACAAAACCCAAAGTCAGCAGAAGGAAAGAAATTATAAAGATAAGAGCAAAAATAAATGCCATAGAGACCAAGAAAAATCAATGAAACTAAAAGCTGATTCTGAAAGGATAAACAAAATTGATAAATCTTTAGTGAGACTCATCAAGAAGAAAACTGATAAACTTTTAGTGAGACTCATCAATTAATAAAATTAAGAAAGAAAAAGAATGTTACAACGGACACCACAGAAATAAAATGGATCATAAGAGACTGCTACAAGCAACCATATGCAATAAAATGAATGACTAAGTAATAAATGGACTAAGGTAAAATACCCCAAGACAAGCGAGGATGAAATAGAAATATAAATAGACCGGTCACAATTATTAAAATTGAAACTGATTTTGAAATACCAAACAAACAAAGTCTAGATCCATTTGGCTTCACAAGACAATTCTATCAAATATTCAGAGAAGAGTTAGTAGTTATCCATCTGAAACTATTTCTAAAGATTGCAGAGGAAGAAGTACTCATAAACTCATTCTATTGGGTCTCCATCACCCTGATACCAAGACCAAAAATAGATGCCTCCAAAAAAGGAAACTATAGATCAGTATCACTTATGACATAGACACATCAATCCACAACAAAATACAAGCAATCTGAATCCAACAATACATTAAAAGGATCACACACCATGATCAAGTGGGATTTATCCCAAGGATACAGGTATTTTTCAAAAACTACAAATCAATCAGTGTGACACACTACATCAGCAAATTGAAGGAAAAAATATATAGTCATATTAATAGATGAAGGAAAAACTTTTGACAAAATTCAACACCCATTTATGATAAAAAACCAGAAAGTGGGCATAGAAGGAATATATCTCCACATAATAAAGGCCATATATGACAAACTTATAGCTAACAGAATACTCAGTGTTGAAAAGCATTTCCTCTAAGATCAGGAACAAGATTAAGATATCCATTCTTGCCAATTTTATCAAACATAGTTTTGGAAGTCCTAGCAAAAGGCAATCAGAGAAGAAAAAGAAATAAAAGGAATCCACATTGGAAAAAAACAGTACAACTGTCACTGTTTGTAGATGATATGTTCCCACACATAGAAAAGCCTAAAGGTGGTATCATCAATAAATCTGGTGAGATTGAAGGATACAAAATTAATACACAGAAATCTGTTGCATTAATACACACTAAAAATGAAATATCTGAAAGAGAAATTTAAAAAACATTCCCATTTACCATCAAATCAAGAAGAATAAAATACCTATGAATAAACCTGAGGAGACAAAAGACCTGTACTCTAAAAAAGGCACTGATGAGCTAAACCAAAAGGCACTGATGAAATAGATCAAAGATTAAACAAATAGATGGAAAGATACACCATGTTCTTGGATATAAGAAATTAATATTGTCAAAGTAACTATAGTCCTCATGGAATCTACAGATTCAGTGCAATTCCTATCAAATTACCAGTGGCATTTTTCACAGAACTAGAACAAAAATCTTAAAATTTGTAAGAAAACACAAAAGACCCAGAATAGCCAAAACAATCCTGAGAAAGAAGAAAGAAGCTGGAGGTATCAGCCACCCTATCTTCAGACTATACTACAAAGCTACAGCCATCAAAAATATATGATACTGACACAAAAAAAGAAACTCAAGTCAATGGAACAGGATGGAAAGCCCAGAAATAAACCCATGCACCTATGGTTAATTAATCTATGACAAAGGAGGCAAGCATATACATTCTTGAAAAGACAAGGTCTTCAATAAATGGTACCGGGAAAACTGGATAGCTACATGTAAAAATAAAACTATGACATTCTTTAACATGACACACAAAAATAAACTTAAAATGGAATAAAGACTTATATGTAAAACTAAACACTATAAAACTCTTAGAGGACATTGGCAGATCACACTTTAGCATACATTGTAGAAATGTTTTTGATCCATGTCTCAGAATAATGATTATGGAAATAAATAAATGGGACTCAGTTAAACTTAAAAGCATTTTTACAGTAAAGGAAACCATAAAAAAAAAAAATGAAAAGACAACCAACAGAGTGATAGAAAATAATTTCAAAGGATGCAACCTAAGGGATTAGTCTCCAAAGTTTTCAAACAGCTCATGCATCTCAATATAAAAAAAAAAAAAAAAACAATCAAAAAATGAGCTAAAGACATATACATTTCTCCAAAGAACAGATATACACGGCCAAGAGGCATATGAAATGACGCTCAACATCACTAATTACTGGAGAAATCCAAATCAAAACTGCAGTGAATTACCACCTCACACTTGTCAGAATGGCCATCATCAAAAAATCTGCAAACAATGAATTATGGAGACGATGTGTAGAAAAGGGAAACTTTCTACACTATTTGTTGACATATAAATTGGTACAGCCACTATGGAGAATATGGAGGTTCCTCAAAAAACTAAAAATTGAGAGCTACCATATGACCCAGCAATCCCATTTCTTGGCATATAGCTGGAGAAAATTATAATTTAAAAATATATATACACCCCAATGTTCATCTTAGCACTATTTACAGTAGCCAGGACATGGAGAGAATCTAAATGTCCATCAACAGAGAAATGTATAAAGAAGATGTGGTGCATATATACAAAGGGATGTTAAGTGGGTCATAAAAAATAGTAATGTCATTGCAGCAACATGGATGGGCATAAAGATTATAATACTGAGTGAAGTAAGCCAGATAGAGAAAGACAAATGCCATGTTATCACTTATATGTGGAATCTTAAAAAGGCTACAGATGAACTTATCTACAAAACAGAAATAGAGTATCAGATGCAGGAAATCTACTTATGGGTACCAGGGTGTAAGAGGGGAGGGAAAAAATTGGAGATTAGTATTAAGATATACACACTACTATATATAAAATAGATTACTAATAATAACCTACTGTACAGGACAGGGAACTCTATTCAATACTCAGTAATAAGCTATATTTGACTACACAAAAGTATTTGTGTAGATCACAGCAAACTGTGGACAATTCTTAAAGAGATGGGAATACCAGACCACCTTACCTGTCTCTGGAGAAATCTGTATTCGGATCAAAAAGCAACAGTTAGAAACGACCATGGGAACAACTTAGCAACTGAACAACAATAACAATGAACAATGAATGAGGAAAGAATCTAAAAAAAAAAAGTTGACAAATATATATGTGTAACAGAAATTAACACAGCAATGTCAATAAACTATATAGCAACAAAAATTTTAAAATTGAAATTGTCACTAGAAATAAGACCTTTCATAATTATAAAGGTAGGTAGGTTTAGTCACTAAGAAGTGTCAAACTCTTGCGACCCTATGGACTGTAGCCCTCCAGGTTCCTCTGTCCATGGGATTTCCCAGGAAGAATACTGGAGTGGGTTGCCATTTCCTTCTCCAGGGGAATCCTCCCAACCCAGGTATTGAGCACAGGTCTTCTGCATTGCAAGCAGACTCTTTACTGACTAAGCCACCAGAGAATAATTATAAAACATAAATGCAAATTAAAAGAGATTTTTAGAGTAGGTCAAGCCACTATGCAACTGTAGTTGTCTACAAGAAACCTACCTACTTTAAATACAAAGGCACATATAGATAAAAGGTAAATGGATTAAGAAAGCTTGCCATAACACTAGTCAAGAGAATGTGGGACTTTGTAATACAAAGTCCTCTCCTTTATCTCCCTCTACTGGTAGAACTCACACTCTGCCCTGATTTCTGTCCTTGACATTAGCTATGTGACATTTGCCAATCCACATATGGACTGTAGCCCTCCAGGCTCTCTGTCCATGGGGATTCTGCAGGCAAGAATACTGGAGTGGGTTGCCATGCCCTCCTCCAAGGGATCTTCCTGACCCAGGGATCAAACCTGGGTCTCCCGCATTACAGGTGGATTCTTTACTATCTGAGACACCAGGGAAGCCCAATCCACATTGTAAATGTTAGTAAAGATTACATTCTTTCCTAATTGTAGATAAATATACAAATAAAACACCAGTACCTCCCCCCAAAAAAGAATATAGGAGTAGCAAGATTAATTTTAGAGCAGACTTCAAAGGAAGGACAGTTATAGCAGATTTAAAAGGGACATTTCATAATGAAAAAGATTCAATTCTCAAAGAGAACATAATTTTTAATATGTGTATACCTAACAACACAGCATCAAACTACATGAAGCAAAAACTGATAGCAGAAATACACAAATCCGCTATTATAGTTGACGACTTTAACACCTTTCCACAGAAATGTAAAGGCCCAGGAGGGAGAAAATCAAGAAAGACATGGTTGAACTCAACACCATTTATCAACTGGCAATAATGGACATCTTTTGGATACTTCATCAAAAAACAGAATACACACATTGTTCTCAAGCTCACACAGAATATTCATCGATATAGAACACATTCTCATCTATAAAAGATCTTAATAAATTTAAAAAATAGAAATCATACAATGTCTGCTCCCAGTCTACCAGAGAGCAGACATAACAAGGGAGCTAAACTAGAAACAAATAACATAAAGATAGGTGGAAAATTCCAGAGTATGTGGAGATTAAGAAACACACTTCAGAAAAATGAATTAAAGAGGAAATTTCAAAGAAATCTAATCATATGGTGAACCACATGAAAACAAAACACAACTTATCAAAATTTGTGTATGCAGTGAAAGCAGTGCCTACAGGGAAATTTAGAGCATTGAAGACATGTATGAGAAAGGAAGGAAGATCTAAGCCAATAACTTAAGTTTCTACCTTGTATGACTAAGAAAAGAAGGATTAATTAAATCAAAGTAAACATAAGAAAAATAATAATTACAGTAGAAATCATTGAAATTAAAAGCAAGAAATCAATAGATATAATAATAGTAATAAAAAGCTTGGCCTTTGAAAAGATCAATAAAATCGATAAGTATCTGGTCAGGTCAACTAAGAAAAGAAGCTAGAACACAAATTATTAGTGTTAGAAATGAAAGAGGACATAAGTACAAAAGTTATGAGAATTAAAAGGATAACAAAGTATGAAAACTTTATGTTCACAAATACAATAACTTAGATGAAAGCAGATCAATACTTTAAACTATATAATTTACCAAAATTCACAAAGGAATAAGCAATCTGAATAGGCTTATATCGATTAAAAATGAAATAAATAACCAATAAATTTTGAATATAGAAGGCACCTGTACCAGACAGATTCACTGGCAAATTCTAACAAACATGTAAGAAAAACATTATACTGAGTCTCTTAAATTTCTTTCAGAGTATAGAAGTTGAGGAAATACATTTTTTACTCATTCTATGAGGACGGCATTATATTAACTCCAAAATCAGACAAAGATATTACAAAAAAGAAAACTAAAACCTGATATTTTTAATGAACATGAAATCCTCAACAAAATATTAGTCAGCCACATCCAAAAGAGTCTAAAAAAAATTACACACCGAGACTGAATGAGATTTGTCCCTGGTGTGCAAAGCTGGTTCAACATTCTATATAAAATCAATTAATGCAATCTATCATATCAACAGACTGAAGAACAATCATATGATCATATCAATGTTGTTATTCATTCACTAAATCCTGTCCGACTCTATGCAACTCCACCGACTGCAGCATGCCAGGTTAATTTGGTGACACCATTCAACTAGCTCATTCTCTGTTGCCCCCTTCTCTTCCTGCCCTCAATCTTTCCCAGCATCAGAGTCTTTTCCAATGAGGCAGCTCTTTGCATCATGTGCCCAAAGTGTTGGAGCTTCATCAGTCCTTCTAATGAATATTCAGTGTTGATTTCCTTTAGAGTTTACTGGTTTGATCTCCTGCAGTCCAAGGGATTCTCAAGCATCTCCAGCACCACAGCTCAAAAGCACCAATTCTTCAGCCCTCAGCCTTCTTTATGGTCCAACACTCACATCCGTACATGACTACTGGAAATATCATAGCTTTGACTCTACGGACTTTTGTCAGCAAAGTGATGTCTCTGCTTTTTAATATGTTGTCTAGGCTTGTCATAGCTTCTCCTCCAAGCAGCAAGCCTCTTTTAATTTTGTAACTGCAGTAATTATCCACAGTGATTTTGTAGCCCAAGAAAATAAAATCTGCCACAATTTCCATTTTTTCCCATCTTTTTGCCATGAAGTGTTGGGACCAGATGCCATGATCTTAGTTTTTTGAGTGCTGAGTTTTATGAAAGCTTTTTCATTCTTCTCTTTCACCTTCATCAAGAGGCTCTTTAGTCCCTCTTCCCTTTCTGCCATTAGGGTGGTATCATCTGCATCAATAGAAGAAGAAAAATCATTTTAGCAAATTCCATACCCATTTATGATAAAACTCTCAGATCTTTCACAGATTGATAAAGACTACAAAAACTGTACAAATAACATTACACTTACTGGTGAGAAACTGGGAGCTTTCCCACTAAGATCACATACAAGGCAAGGATGTCCCCTTACTATTTTTTTAATACTATACTGTATAACCTTAGTAATGAAATAAGGGAAGAAAAGGAAATAAACGTTATACAGATTGGAAAGCAAGACAAAAATTGTCTGTGTTCACTGATGATAAGTTCATCTATAAGAATATACAAAAGAGACAGGAAATAATAAGTGGTTACAGAAAGCTTGCAGGATATAAGGTTATTATACAAAATTAAAGTGCTTTCCTATATATCAATAATAAACAAGCAGAATTTGAAATTAACATAAAATATCATTTATATTAATACATATGAAAATGAGATACTGAAGTATAAATCTAACAAAATATGTACAAGATCTGTATGAGAAAAACTACAAAATTCTGACAAAGAAAATTTTAGAAGAACCAAACAAATGAAGAGATATTCCATGTTCATGGCTAGGAAGACAATATTATCAATATGTTATTTCCTTTCAACTTGACTTACATATGCAGTCTATCCTTAATCCAAATCTCAGCAAATTACTTAATGAATTTTGATAAGCTGAATCTAAAGTTAAACAGAAAGGTAAAAGACACATAATAGCCAACACCACATTAAAGGAAAAGTCAGAGGGCTGACATTCATGACTTCAAGGAAGTCATGACTTAAAGCAAAATACATATGACAATATGGTATTGGGGGAAAATAGACAAAAAAACCTGAGGAACAAAGTAGAAAGCCCAGAAATAGACACCATACTTATGGTCAACTTATCTTCAACAAAGGAGCAGAGGCAATATAAAGGAGAAAAAAAATTATAACAGTACTGGAACAACTAGATATACACATGTAAACAAGGAAGAAAGAAAGAAAAGAATCTAGAAACAGACATTATGTATTTCAAAAAATTAAAATAAATTGTAAACAAGTGTGAAATACAAGGTTATAAAATTCTTAGAAGATAGTATGACCCAGAGGTATGGGATGGGGAGGGAGGGGGGAGGAGACTTCAGGATGGGGAACACATGTAAATCCATGGCTGATTCATATCAATGTATGGCAAAAATCACTACAACATTGTAAAGTAATTAGCCTCCAACTAATAAAAATAAATGGAAAAAAATTTTAAAAAAAGAAGATAGTATGAGAAAACCTAAGTGATCATGTATGTTGATGCCCTTTTGGATACTATATCAAACATGATAGATAAAATAATTGACAAGCTGGACCTTGTTAAAATTAAAAACCTCTGCTCTACAAGTAACACTATCCAGGATACTAGAGGATAAGACACAGATTAAGTAAGAACATTAGCAAAAGACACATTTTATAAAAGATAGTTATCCAAAATACACAAAGAATTCTTAAAACCAAACAATAAGAACAAACACCTTGATTAAAAAAAGACCAATAATGTTAACAGCTGACTAAGGATGATATACAGAGAGCATATAAGCATACAAAAAGATGCTACATATTGTATGTCACCAGGAAAATGGAAATTTAAAAAAATATGATGCCCTACACACCTTTTAGATTGACTAAAATCTGGAACACTGGCAATACCAAATATTGTCAAGTATAAGTATATGCATAATGATATAGTCACTTTGGAAGACAACTTGGCCATTTATTACAAAACTAAAAATTATTTTACTATATGATCTATTAATCACATTCCTTGGTATTCACTCAAAGGAGTTGAAAACATGTCCATACTAACACTAGAACATAACATGTATAACAGCTTTATTTCTAATTGCCAAAACTTGGAAGCAATCAAGATCTCCTTTAGTAGGTGAATGAATGAGTAAACTGTGGTATATCTAAACAGTAGAAAATTGGTCAGCAATAAAAATAAATAAGCTTTTAAGTTATTAAGGTTATGGAGGAACTTTAAATATGGATGATTAAGAGAAATAAGCCAATCTGAGAATATTACATACTATATGATTCTACCTGTATAACATTTTGGAAAAGATAAAACTATGGAGGCAGTATAAATAGCAGTGTTTTCCAGAATAAATAGATGGAGAAAAGAATACTTTTAAGGCAGTGACAATACTCTATTTGTCCAAACCAAGCGAAGCCTTAAGGAAACTATGGGCAATGGGTGATTATAATGTGTCAATTGTCAATTGTAGGTTTAACTTTGGTAAAAAAAAAAAAAAAAAAAAAAAAAATGTACCATTTCAGTGTGTATTGTGATAATGGGGATACCTCTGTATGTGTAGTGGTAGGTGGGATATCTCTATACTTACTTCTCAATTTCATTATAAATTCTCTAAAAACTACTCTAAAAATAAAATCTTCTTAAAAAGCAAGGATGGCTATATTAATATTAATTAAGCAGGCTTCAGAGCAAAGGACAGTAACAGGAACAAAGGGAAGCTTTACATAGTGATAAAATGAGCAGTCAACCATGAAGACAAAGTTGTGCTAAATGTATATGTACCAAACAGCAGAGTTTTATATTACAGCATGTAAAGACTGATGGAACTTGTGGAAAGAAACAATTCCAAAATTGTCATCAGTGACCTCAAAACCCCTCTCTCAACAATTGTTAGATCCAATATTAAGATAATCAGCAAGATATGATTAACATACAAAAATGTCATATTTCTGTTTACATATGTGGAAATTAAAACTAGATTAAAACTAGATTAAAGTTAAAAATATATCATAAAATATACCAAAAATAAAATATTAAGTATGATTTTAACAATTTATGTATAGACTATATAAGCTGAGAACTACAAAATGCCCATGAAATAAAATAAAGAACATATAAATAAATAGAGATACATACTGTGGTCAAGGATTGGAATGGTCATTATAATAAAGTTAATATTCTCCAAGTTGGTCTATATATTTAAGTTTCTACCAAAATTCCAGCCAAAATTATTGTAGATATAGAAAAGTTTGTTCTAAAGTATATACAGAAATGCAACATATGTAAAACAATTTTGAAAAAAACAAAGTGTAAGGAACCATTCTTATAAATGATAGGCTTATTTTATAGCTGCAGCAATCAAGACACTGGGGGTACTAAGGATGAATAAGCACAAGGGTGAATGAAACACACCAACCAAAAGATGAGACCCACATAAATATGCCTACCTGATTTTGCAAAGGTGCAAAAAGCAATTTGTTATGGACATTTTTTTCCTCAAGTTAGGGTGTTACAAGTAAATAGTCACAGGCAAGAAAATGAACAAAAACTGCCTTATTCAAAATGTAACAATCAAGCGGATCATAGAATTATGTATGAATGCAAAGATATAAAGTATTTTTAAGTAAGGTAAAATCTTACTTAGAACAAAGTTACTAACATAGTTACTAAGTTAGTACTAACAAAGTTACTAACTAAATTTTGTGAAAATTTCTTACATAAGACTCAAAACACACAATTCTTAAAAAGAAAAACTGAAAAAGTGCATATCAAAATAAAAAATTTTGTTCTGTGAAAGACCCAGTTATGAGGATGAAAAGAGAAGCTACAAATCGGGAGAATTTTGTAAACCATATATCTAACAAAGGACTAGTATACAGAGTACATAAAAAGCTCTCCAAATGCAAAAGTTAAAAACTCAGGGAAATAGTAAACAATTAGCAAAATATCAAAAGGCACAAGAAAGAGGAGTGATATTGAAAATGGTGGTGTAGGGGTATCCAAAACTCCATCTGTTCATTAAGGCATTAAAAAATAAATATGCTAGAAATATCAATCAGAATAAAAATTTTAGAGTCCTAGAATATGTTCAAAGCTTTGCAAAAACGCTTACCAGTGATAGAAACTACTAAATTTCAGTAAGAGTGTTGTGGCACTTTAACTTACTCACCTACCATCCCTCACTCACCAGCTCGGAGGTGATTGTGGGGAGAGTAGTTTCCACTCATTTGTGTGACTTGCCAGAGGGGTTAATACATACCTCGTTATCAATGAATTGTTATCTTTTAATAATCCCAACTTGAAAAGTACCTAGTTGCCTTTTAAGAGGAGAATAGTTTAAACAAACTTGTAGTATGTGTATATATATGTACCACGTAATCATGAAAATGCAAGGAAACAAGATTTTGGTGCATGCAGCAACTTAGAAAATATCCATGGAATTACGTTGAGGAAAAAAATTCAATTCAAAAAATTAATATTCACTGTTATTACATTTACAAAACATCACAAAAATTATAAATTAATAAAAATGATGAATAGATTAGTAATGCCAGTGGAGGAAAGGGGGTTGTGGAGGAAACAAGGAAGTGATGTGACTACAAAATAAAAAAGCAACAAACAGGAAGGTTCTTTGTGATGAGGGAGATGCTGTGTATCTAGACTGTATTAATGTCAAAATTCTGATTGTGATATAGTACCCCAGTTTTGAAAGGTATTACCACTGGAGAAACTGGGTGAAGGGTGAATTGGGACTCTTATCATTTCTTACACCTGCATGTGAAACTGTAATTATATAAAAAAATATGAAGTTTAATTTTAAAATGTTACATAGTATATAAGCACATTTAGATAACATTTTTTAAATTTATTTATTTTAATTGGAGTGTAATTACTTTACAATACTGTAGTGGGTTTTGCCATACATTGACATGAATCAGCCTTGGGTGTACATGTGTACCCCTTTCTAAAACCCCCTCCTACCTCCCTCCCCATCCCATCCCTCAGGATTGTCCCAGTCCACCAGCTTTGAGTGCCCTGTTTCATGCATCAAACTTGGATTGGTGATCTATTTCACATATGGTAATATACATGTTTCAATGCTATTCTCTCAAATTATCCCTCCCTCACTTTCTCCCATAGAGTCCAAAAGTCCCTTCTTTGCATCTGTGTTTCTTTTGCTTTCTGGCATATAGGGTCATTGTTACCATCTTTCTAAATTCCATGTGTATGCATTAATATACTGTATTGGTGTTTTTCTTTCTGACTTACTTCACTCTGTATAATAGGCTCCATTTCATCCACCTCATTAGAACTGATTCAGATGCATTATTTTTAATAGCTGAGTAATATTCCATTGTGTATATGTACCACTGCTTTCTTATCCATTCATCTGCCTATGGACATCTAGGTTGCTTCCATGTCCTGGCTATTGTAAACAGTGCTGTGATGAACATTGAGGTACACGTGTCTCTTTCAATTCTGGTTTCCTCAGTGTGTATGCCCAGCATTGTGATTGCTGGGTCATATGGCAGTTCTATTTCCAGTTTTTTAAGGAATTTCCACACTGTTCTCCATAGTGGCTGTACTAGTTTGCATTCCCACCAACAGTGTAAGAGGGTTCCTTTTTCTCCCCACCCTCTCCAGCATTTATTGTTTGTAGACTTTTGGATAGCAGCCATTCTGACTGGCATGAGATGGTACCTCATTGTGGTTTTGATCTGCACTTCTCTGATAATGAGTGATATTGAGCATCCGTTCATGTATTTGTTAGCCATTTGTATGTCTTCTTTGGTGAAATGTCTACTTAGTTCTTGGGCCCATTTTTTGATTGGACTGTTTATTTTCCTGGTATTGAGCTGCATGAGCTGCTTGTATATTTTTGAGATTAATTCTTTGTCAATTGCTTTGTTTGTTATTATATTCTCCCATTCTAAAGGCTGTCTTTTCACCTTGCTTAGAGTTTCCTTCGTTGTGCAAATCTTTTTAAGTTTAATTAGATCTCATTTGTTTATTTTTGTTTTTATTTCCATTACTCTGGGAGGTGGGTCATAGAGGATCTTGCTGTGACTTATGTCAGAGTGTTTTGCCTATGTTGTTCTCTAGGAGTTTTATAGCTTCTGGTCTTACATTTAGATCTTTAATCCATTTGAGTTTATTTTGTGTATGGTGTTAGAAAGTGTTAAAAGTTTCAGTCTTTTACAAGTGGTTGACCAGTTTTCCCAGGACCACTTGTTAAAGAGATTGTCTTTCATGATTGTAAATTCTTGCCTCCTTTGTCAAAGATAAGGTGTCTATAGGTGCGTGGATTTATCTCTGAGCTTTCTATTCTGTTCCATTGATCTATATTTCTGTCTTTGTGCCAGGACCATACTGTCTTGATGATTGTAGCTTTGTAGTATAGTCTGAAGTCAGGCAGGTTGATTCCTCCAGTTCCATTCTTCTTTCCCAAGATTGCTTTGGCTATTAGAGGCTTTTTATATTTCCATACAAACTGTGAAATTTTTTGTTCTAGTTCTCTGAAAAATAACATTGGTAGCTTGATAGGGAGTGCATTGAATCTATAGATTGCTTTGGGTAGTATACTCATTTTCACTATATTGATTCTTTCACTTAATTGATTCTTCCGATCCATGAGCATGGTATATTTCTCCATCTATGTGTGTCATCTTTTATTTCTTTCATCAGTGTTTCATAGTTTTCTATATATAGGTCTTTTGTTTCTTTAGGTAGATGTATTCCTATTTTATTCTTTCATCACAAAGGTGAATGGAATTGTTTCCTTAATTTCTCTTTCTGTTTTCTCATTGTTAGTGTATAGGAATGTAAGGGGTTTCTGTGTATTAGTTTTATATCCTGCAACTTTACTATATTCATTGATTAACTCTAGTAATTTTCTGGTAGTGTCTTTACGGTTTTCTATGTAGAGGATCATGTCGTCTGCAAACAGTGAAAGTTTTACTTCTTCTTTTCCAATCTGGATTCCTTTTATTTCTTTTTCTTGTCTGATTGCTGTGGCTCAAACTTCCAAAACTATGTTGAATAGTAGTGGTGAGAGTGGGCACCTTTGTCTTGTTCCTAACTTTAGGGGACATGCTTTCAAATTTTCACCATTGAGGATAATGTTTGCTGTGGGTTTATCATATATGGCTTTTATTCTATTGAGGTATGTTCCTCTTATGCCTGCTTTCTGGAGGGTATTCTTTTTATCATAAATGGATGTTTAATTTTGTCAAAGATTTTCTCTGAATCTATTGAGAAAACCATATGGTTTTTGTCTTTCAATTTGTTAATGTGGTGCATCACATTGATTGATTTGCTAATATTGAAGAATCCTTGCATCCCTGGGATAAAACCTACTTGATCATAATGCATGATCTTTTATATAACATTCTTAATGGCAAAATTGTCAAAATGGAGAGCACATTAGTTGATACTAAAGGATAGAAGTGGACGTGGGGAAGTGAGTATGACTATAAAAAGGGTAACATGAAGAAATTCTTTTGTAGTGACTGACCAGTTGTGTATCTTTTTTTTTTCACTTATTTTTATTAGTTGGAGGCTAATTACTTTAAATTAATATTTATTGGAGTATAGTTTCTTTACAAAATTGTGTTAGTTTACTGTACAGCATAATGAGTCATCCATACATAAACATATATACCCTCCCTTTTGGACTTCCTGTCCATTCAGTTATCACAGTGCATTAAGTAGAATTCCCTGTGGTATACAATATGTTCACAATTATCTGTTTTATACATAGTATCAATAGTGTATATGTATAAATTGCAGTCTCCCAATTCCTCCCACCCCCTTCCCCGAGGTATCAATATATTTTTTTCTATACATTTGTGTCTCTATTTCTGGTTTCCTAAAAGATAATCTATACCATTTTCCTAGATTCTACATATATGTGTTAATATATGATAATTGTTTTTCTCTTTCAGACTTACTTCACTCTGTTTGACAATCTCTAGGTCCATCAATGTCTCTGCAAATGATCGAATTTCATTCTTTTTTGTGATTGAGTAAAATTCCATTGTGTGTGTGTATATATATGTATATAACATCTTTTCTACCATTCCTCTGTTGATGGACATTTAGGTTGTTTCCATGTCTTGGCTATTGTTAATAGTGTTCCCACAAACACTGAGATGAATGTATCTTTTGATTTATGGATTTCTTTATGTATATGCCTAGGACTGGGATTTCTGGATCATATGGTAGCAATATGTTCAGTTTTAAAATGAACCTCCATACTATTCTCCATAGAAGCTTTAACAATTTACATTCACACAAACAGTGCAAGAGGGTTCTGTTTTTCCCACACCCTACCCAGCATTTATTGTTAGTAGATTCTTCAATGATAGCCATTCTGACCTGTGTGAAGTGATACCTCGTTGTAATTTTCGTTTGCATTTATGTTGAGCAACATTTTTCTGTTTGCTTTGTTTTTAATTTTTTAATTGGTAAATTTCTTTACAATGTTGTATTGGTTTCTCCCATACAATAACACAAATCACTCATGAAAACACACACACACACACACACACACACACACACACATATATATATATATATATATATCTCCTCTCATTCTTGAGCATCCCTCCCTTCCCACCATCCCTCCCCTCTAGGTCATCAAAGAGCACCAGGCTGGGCTCAGTGTGTTATATGACAACTTCCACTAACTATTTTACACATGACAGTGTATATAGGTCGATGCTACTTTCTCAATTAGTCCCATCCTCACCTTCCCCCACTATATCCAAAGTCTGTTCTCTACTAGGTTCATCAGTACCTTTTTTCTAGATTCCATACATATATGCATTAATATGTGATATTTGATTTCCTCTTCCTGACTTACTTCACTCTGTATAAGAGGCTCTAGGTTCATCTACCTTGCTACAACTGACTCAGATTCACTTATTTTTATGGCTGACATTCCAATACCTTGCTACAACTGACTCAGATTCACTTACTTTTATGGCTGATATTCCATTGTATATATGTACCACAACTTCTTTATCAATTATCTGTCAATGGATATCTAGGCTGCTTCCATGTCCTGGATATTGTAAATATTGCTGTAATGTACATTGGTATATATGTGTCTTTTAGAACTCTGTGTTTTGCTTTGTTTTTGGTTTGTTTGTTTCTTTGTTTTTTAGTACATGTATCTTACAATTGTGGTTTTTCTTTTAGCATTGTGATTTTCTCAGGGTATATGTCCTGTCGTGGGAGTGCTGGTAGAATTATTGCAAGGTTTTTTTTTTAAGGAATCAACATACTGTTTCCCATAATGGCTGTATCAGTTTACATTCCCACCAACAGTGCAGAAGGGTTCCCTTTTCTCCACATCCTCTCCAAAACTTATTTTATATAGAATTTTTTATGATGGCCATTCTGGTGTGAGGCAATACCTCATTGTAGTTTTGATGTGTGTTTCTCTAATAGTGAGTGATACTGAGCATATGTTCATGTTTATTGGCCATCTGTACATTTTGCAGAAACATCTGCTTCGGGCATCTGCCCTTTTTTAATTGGGTTGTTTGTTTTTCTGATATTGAACTGTATGATCTGCTTATATATTTTGGAGATTAATCCTTTGCCAATTTCTTTGTTTGCAATTATTTTCTCATTACATTTTGTTTATAGTTTCTTTTGCTGTGCAAAAGCTTTTAAGATTTATTAGATCTCATTTGTTTATTTCTGGTTTTATTTCCATTAATCTAGGAGGTGAGTCAGAGAGAATCTTGCTGTGATCTATGTCAAAGAGTGTACTACCTATGCTTTCCTCCATAATTTTTGGTTATACATTTAAGTGTTTGGGCTTCCCTTATGGCTCAGATGGTAAAGAATCTGCCTGCAATGCAGGATATGTGGGTTCAACCCCTGGGTTGAGAAGATCCCATGGAGAAGGGAATGGCAACTCACTCCAGTATTCTTGCTTGGAGAATTTCATGGACAGAGGAGTCTGGTGGACTACAGTCCATGATGTCTCAAAGAGTTGGAAACTGAGCAACTAATAGTTTGTCTTTAATACATTTGGAGTTTATTTCTGTGTGTGGTGTTAGTAAGTGTTCTAGTTTTGTTCTTTTACACATGGCTGTCCAGTTTTCTCAACACCACTTATTGAAGAGGCTGTCTTTTCTCCATTGTATATTCTTGTCCCCTTTGTCAAAGATAAGGTGCCCATATGTGCATGAGTTTATCTTTGCACTTTCTGCTTTATTTCATTGGTCCATATTTCTGTTTTTGTGCCAGTACCATACTATCTTGATGACAGTACCTTTGTAGAATATTTTGAAGAAAGTGAGTTTGATTCCTCCAGCTCCGTTTTTCTTTTTCAAGATTGCTTTGGCTCTTTGGGGTCTTTTGTTTTCATACAAATTTTGAATGTTTTTTGTTCTAGGTTGGTGAAAAATGCCATTGGTAATTTGATAAGGATTTCACTGAATTAGTAGATTGCTTTGGATAGTATAGTCATCCTGACAGTATTGATTCTTCCAATCCAAGAACATGGTATATCTCCCCATCTGTTTGTATTGTTTGCATACAGATTGTTTTGTCTCTTTGAAAGTGAAAGTGTTAGTCACTCAGTTGTCTCTGACTCTTTGCAATCCCGTGGTCTGTAGCCTGCCAGGCTCCTCTGTCCATAGAATTCTCTAGGCAAGAATACTGGAGTGGGTTGGGTTGCCATTTCCTTCTCCAAGGGATCTTACTGACCCAGGGATCAAACCCAGATCTCCTGAATTGCAGGCAGATTCTTTACCATCTGAACCACCAGGGAAGGTTTACTCCTAGATATTTTATTCTTTATGTTGCAGTGGTGAATGGGATTGTTTCCTTAGTTTCTTTCTGATTTTTCATTATTAATGTATAGGAATGCAAGGAATTTCTGTGTATTAATTTTACATCCTGCAACTTTACTAAATTCATTGATTACCTCTAGCAGTTTTGGGGTGGCATTTTTAGGGTTTTCGATGTACAGAATCATGTCATCTGCAAAGAGTGAGAGTTTTACTTCTTTTCCAATATGGATCCCTTTTATTTCTTTTTCTTCTCTGATTATTGTGGCTAAGACTTTCAAAACTATTGAGAAAACGTGGCAAAAGTGGGCATCCTTGTTTTGTTCCTGCTCTTAGAGGAAATGCTTTCAGTTTCTCACCATTGAGAATAAGGTTTGCCATATGCCATATATAACCTTTATTATGTTGAGGTAGGTTCCTTCTATACTGATTTTCCAGAGAGTTTTTTAATTGTAAATTGGTGTTGAATTTTGTTAAAGCTTTCCCTTCATCTATTGAAATGATCATATGAATTTTGTCTTTCAATTTGTTAATACAATGTATCACATTGATTGATTTGCATATATTGATTCCTTGCACCCCTGGGATAAACCCTTTTTATCATGGTGTGTGACTCCCTTAAGGTGTTGTTGGATTCTGTTTTCTAGAACTTTGTTGAGAATTTTAAAAATCTATGTTCATCAGTGATATGGGCCTGTAATTTTCTTTTTGTGATATCTTTGTCTGCTTTTAGTATCAGGGTGAGGATGGCTTTGTAGAATGAATTTGGGAGTTTTCCTCCTTCTGCAATTTTTTTGGAACAGTTTGAGCGGGATAGTTGTTAGCTCTTGTCTAAATGTTTGACAGAATTCGCCTGTGCAGCCACTGGCCCTGGGCTCTTTGTTGGAAGATATTTTATCAGAGTTTCAATTTCAATGCTTGTGATTGGCCCGTTCATAGTTTCTATTTCTTCTTAGTTCAGTCTTGGAAGTTTGTTCTTTTCCATCATTGGCATATAGTTGCTCCTAGTAGTCTCTTACGATCCTTTGCATTTCTATTGTATCTATTGCAACTTCTCCTTTTTCATTTCTAACTTTATTGATATGAGTCTTCTCCCTTTTTTTCTTGATGACTGGCTATGGCTTGTTAACTTTGTTTATCTTCTCAAAGAACCACCTTTTATTTTTATTGATATTTGCTATTGTTTCCTTTATTTCTATTTA
Organism: Dama dama; assembly: GCF_033118175.1. Classification (NCBI taxonomy): domain Eukaryota; kingdom Metazoa; phylum Chordata; class Mammalia; order Artiodactyla; family Cervidae; genus Dama; species Dama dama. The sequence continues at coordinate 107,420,623 of NC_083714.1, forward strand.
TTTCTGTTCTGATAGTTATTATTTCCTTCCTCCTGCCAACTTTGGGTTTTGTTGTTGTTGTTGTTGTTCTTCTTCTTCTTTTTCTAGTTGCTTTAGATATAAGGTTAAATTGTTTATTTGATGTTTTTCTCAGTTTTTGAGGTAAATTTATATTGCTATAAACTTCTCTCTTGCCACTGTTTTTACTGCATCCCATAGTTTTTGAGTTATCATGTTTTTATTTTCATTTGTTTCTAGATTTTTTTTTATTTCCTGTTTGATTTCCTCAGTGACCTCTTGGCCTATGAAGTACTGTATTGTTTAGATTTCATGTGTTTGTGTTTTACAGTCCTTTTCCTGTAATTGATATCTAATCTTATAGCATTGTGGTCTGAAAAAAGGCTTAATACAATTTCAATTTTCTAAAAGTTAACCAGTGTTTGTTTTCTGACCCAAAATGTGATCTATCCTGAAGAATGTTCTACATGCTCTTGAGAAAAAAACTGTATTCTGCTGTTTGGATATGGAATGTCCTATAGATACCAATTAATTCTATCTTGTCCAATGTGTCAATTAAGGATTGATTCCTTATTAATTTTCTGTCCAGATGATCTGTCCATTGGTGTGACTGGGGTGCTAAAATCCCCCATTATTATTGTATTACCCTTTAATAGTTGTTAGCATTTGCATTGTGTATTGAGGTGCTCCTATGATGGGTGCATAAGTATTTAAAATCATTATATCTCCTTCTTGATCCCTTGATCGTTATGTAGTGTCCCTCCTTGTTTCTTGAAAGAGTCTTTATTTCAAAGTTTATTTTATCTGATATAAATGTTGGTGTTCCTGCTATCCTTTGATTTCCATTTGTGTGGAATATATTTTTCCAGCCCCTCACTTTAAATCTGTCTGCTTGTGTCTGCTGAAATGAAGTTGGTCTCTATTAGACAGCACACATAGGGGCCTTGCTTTGTATCCATTTGGCCAGTCTGTATCTTGGTTGAATAATTTAATACACTTACATTTAAGGTAATTGGTATATGTGATCCTATTATCATTTACTTCACTGATTTGGGTTTGTTTTTGTAGGTCTTTTCTTTTTCTTGTGTTTCCTGTCTAGAACTTCATAGAGAAGATCCTCTTGCATTTGTTAGAGAGCTGGTTTGGTGGTGCTTAATTCTCTTATCTTTTTCTTATCTATAAACCTTTTGATTTCTCTGTCAAATCTGAATGAGATCTTTTCTGGGTAGAGTAGTCTTCACTGTAGTTTTTTTTCCCCCTTTCATCATGTTAAATATATCCTGCCATTCCCTTTTTGCCTGCAGTGTTTCTGCTGAAAAATCAGCTGTTAACTTTATGGGGATTCCCTTGTATGTTATTTGTTGGTTTTCCCTTGCTTCATTTAGTAATTGTTCTTTGTGTTTAATTTTTGTTAATTTGATCAGTGCGTCTTGGCCTGTTTCTTTCTGGGTTTATTTTGTATGAGACTCTCTGGGCTTCCTGGACTTGGCTGGGCATTTCCTTCCCCGTGTTAGAGAAGTTTTTGACTATAATCTCCTCAAATATTTTTTCATGCCCTTTCTTTTTCTCTTATTTTTCTGCAACCCCTGTAATTCAAATATTGGTGTACTTAATGTCCCAGATATCTCGGCGACTGTTCTCATTTCTTTACAGTATTGTTTCTTCATTCTGCTCTCCTTCAGTTATTTCCACAATTCCATCTTCCCATTCAATTACCCATTCTCTTGCCTTGGTTAATCCTTTATTGTTTTCTTCTACTGTATTTTTATTTCAGTTTTTATGTTGTTGATTGTTCTTTATTTCTTCTAGGTTCTTGTTAAATATCTCTTGCATCTTCTCAATCCATGCCTCCAGTCTATTTATCTGTGCTTGTACTTTATGTCCGAAGTTTTGGATCTTTCCCATCATTACTCTGAATTCTTCTTCATGTTCAGTTCATTCAGTTGCTCAGCTGTGTCCAACTCTTTGTGACCCCATGGACTGCAGCACACCAGGCCTCCCTGTCCATCACCAACTCCCAGAGTTTACTCAAACTCATGTCCATTGAGTTGGTGATGCCACCCAACCATCTCATCCTGTCGCCCCTTCTCCTCCCGCCATCTTTCCCAGCATCAGGGTCTTTTCAAATGAATCAGTTCTTCACTGTATTGGAGTTTCAGCTTCAACATCAGTCCTTCCAATGAATATTCAGGACTGATTTGCTTTAGATTGGACTGGTTGGATCTCCTTGCAGCCCAAAGGACTCTCAAGAGTCTTCTCCAACACCATGGTTCAAAAGCATCAATTCTTCAGTGTTCAGCTTTCTTTATAGTCCAACTCTCACATCCATACATGACTACTGGAAAAACCATAGCCTTGACTAGATGGACCTTTGTTGGCAAAGTAATGTCTCTGCTTTTTAATACGCTGTCTAGGTTGGTCATAACTTTCCTTCCAAGGAGTAAGCATCTTTTAATTTCATGGCTGCAATCACCATCTGCAGTGATTTTGGAACCCCCCAAAAATAAAGTTTGTCACTGTTTGCCCATCTATTTCCCATGAAGTGATGGGACTGGATGCCATGATCTTAGTTTTCTGAATGTTGAGTTTTAAGCCAACTTTTTCACTCTCCTCTTTCACTTTCATTCATCAAGAGGCTCTTTAGTTCTTCTTTGCTTTCTCCCATAAGGGTGGTGTCATCTGCATATCTGAGGTTATTGATATTTTTCCCAGTAATCTGGAATCCAGTTTGTGCTTCATCCAGCCCAGAGTTTCTCATGATGTACTCTGCATAGACGTTAAATAAGCAGGGTGACAATATGCAGCCTTAACGTAGTCCTTTCCCTATTTGGAACCAGCCTGTTGTTTCATGTCCAGTTCTAACTGTTGCTTCCTGACCACGTAGACTGTCTATTTTGTCTTCATTTATTTGGACCAGTCTGTGTTTACCGTGCTCCTTCGTTTGCTGCATGTTTCTCTGTCTTTTCATTTTGTTTAATTTACTGTTTGGGGGGGTCTCCTTTCCACAGGCTGAAAATCTTAGTTCCTCTTAGTTATGTAGTCTTCCCCCAGTGTGTAGGGTTGGGCCAGTGCTTTGTGAAGATTTCCTGGTTAGGGGGACTTGTGCCTGTATTCTGATGGTTGAAGTTGGATCTTGTCTCTTTAAAAGACAGTTTTGTGCCCAGTGGTGTGCAGCCTATTTCCTAATGGGAAGGGCTGTGGGAAGTGTTTTGCTAGCTGTTTGGCACAAGGCATCCAACAGTGAAGCTGGCTGGCCTTTGGTTGGTCCAGGTCTCAGTGTTGAGATGCAGGCCTTTGGGAGGTTTCTCACTAATTAGTATTTCGTGGGGTCAGGAGTTCTCTCGTGGTCCAACATCTTGGACTCAGTCTGTCCAAAAGTCTGTTCTTTACATGTGTGTCTCTTTTGCTGTCTTCCACATAGGGTCATTGTTGCCATCTTTCAAAATTTCCATATATATGTGTTAATTTACAGTATTTGTCTTTCTGTTTCTGACTTACTTACTTTATATAATAGGCTCCAGTTTCATCCACTTCATTAGGACTGACTCAAATGTGTTCCTTTTTATAGCTGAGTAATATTCCATTGTGTATATATAACACAACTTTCTTATCCATTCATCTGCTGATGGAAATCTAGGCTGTTTCAATGTCCTAGCTATTGTAAATAGTGCTTCAATGAACATCGGGGTACGTGTGTCTCTTTTTATTCTTGTTTCCTTGGAGTGTACACCCCGTAGTGGGATCGTTGGGTCATTTGGCAGTTCTTTTCCCAGTTTTTAAGGAATCTCCACACTGTTCTCCATAGTGGCTGTACTAGTTGCCATTCCCACCCAAAGCATAAGAGGGTTTCCTTTTCTCCACACCCTCTCCAGCATTTATTGTTTGTAGACTTTTTGATTATGGCCATTCTGACCAGTGTGAGATGGTGCTTCATTGTGGTTTTGATTTGCATTTCTCTAACAGTGATGTTAAGCATCTTTTCATCCCTCCCTCTTCACAGCTCAACTGAGCAAGTGAACCTGAATAAGTGGCTATTTTTGACCCCTCATGTCAGGGTGGAGATAAGATACTGAAGAGACTTGCAAACAGAGGAAGCCAAAATAAACAAAGAAGGGGGGACCACCCTGAAAGTGACAGGTGCAGCAGATTAAAACCCCATAGTTAAGCTGAGACTGTGCATTTGAGGATGTATTTTTCAAAGAATTTGTCAATTTCTTCCAAGTTTTAAATTTTATTGGCATATAGTTGCTTGTACTACTCTCTTATGATCCTTTGTATTTCTGTTGTGTCAGTTGCAATGTTTCTGTTTACATTTCTTTTTTGCAGGAGGAATTAAGTAGATATTTATTTTTTGTGTATTTCACAAGTATAATTTTGGAAGAGTTATTTGACAATTTTCATCTTTAATTGCAAACTCTATAGACATGTTCACCAAAAAAAAAAAGGCTTTTATTCTTGGCCCTTTTAATACAGACAAGTGTCCCATTGCATCTGTATACTTTGCAATATTTAAAATGGATAACCAAAGGGACCTATTGTATGGCACATTGAACTGTGGTTAATGTTATATAGCAGCCTGTATGGGAGGGGAATTTGGGGGGAAATGGGTACACGTATATGTATTGCTGAATCCTTTTTTTGTTCACCTGAAACTATCACAACATTGTTAATTGGCTAAACCCCAATACAAAGTAAAAAGTTTAAAATAACAAATAAGAGATGCAGTAACAGATTTGAGGGCTTATTTAAAAAATTAGATTTTTCTTCCAGATGTTGTTTAGTAGATCAATAACATTACAAAGATAGTTAATGGTTTTCATGACTATCAGTGATTTACGGAATAAAATCCATTAGTCTACCCATTAAAAGGCAGAAATTAGTAAAATAGTATTAAAATCGGGGTTTTTATCCTTTGAATAACAATCCCAGAATAAGACTTCTTTGATCCCATTTTTATAAGTTGTGATGTGGTGTCAGAGGTGGAAAGGATATGGGGGAAGCCTGGCAGTGCACGCTGAATTGCAGAATTAAGATAGGGGTTCAAACCTGTTCTTGTCCAGATAAAGATACTGTTTTTAAAAAAATTTTAAATGGTTCCTTGCATGTGTGCATGCCAAGTCACTTCAGTCATGTCTGACTCTGAGACGCTATGGACTGTAGCCCGACAGGCTCCTCTGTCCATGGAATTCTCCAGGCAAGAATACTGGAGTGGGTTTCCCTACCCTCCTCCAGGCGATCTTCCCAACCCAGGTATTGAACATGCATTTCTTATGTCTCCTGCATTGGCAGTTGGGTTCTTCACCACTAGTGCCAACTGGGAAGCCCAAAATGCATCCTTAATTATGGTATACTGGAAAGGACATTAAAGGATTGATAATTAATCATCCCTAAATACCATTTAATAAATGCCATCAGGGGCCTTAAGAAACAAGCAAGGATGACAACAGGATAGGGGAAGTGAAGTAAAATGAGATAAAAAAGGAAAATGAAAAATGGAAGTAATGTGTCTGAATGTTGGGGAATGTGAAAAGGCCACAACAGAAGCTTTTAGTTGCCACTCGGACATGCCCTTCCTTCCTATAGGGTACCTGTTCCTGGATCACCATACACCAAGTTTAGAGCACAGTCCAAGTAGAGTTCACATTTAAGTGGTTGATAAAATTTCAGTAATTTGGGTTGAAAGAATACATATCTGGTTTAGTAAAATGTATCAATAAATACTCAGAGGTATAGTTTTATTGCATCAAGTAAAAAGAGCAACAAATTTCCAGTGAAGTAACAACAAATAGAGGCTTTGGTGAACATTTTGGACTTGTTTTTAGGTGGACAGCACAAGAATTTTGAATAAGTTGTAAATAGATTGCAAGCATGCTCCTTCTAGTTCATCAGGACAGTCATTCTTTACTATCTCAACAAGCCAATAAATATAATTTAGTCAGATGTAGCCTTTAAAAATGAAATGTTTCTCAGAACTCTACTATCAAACAGGAGCTACTGGACATGAAACAGGTAATTTATTTTTATCTGGTTTTAATGAAGTATTTATCTCCAACTTATTTACTCCAACATTCATTTATAATAAAGACAATGATTCAAATTGGCCCTTTCTCAAACCACAAATCTGAAATCATAAAAAGGTTTAATTAAGTTCAACTTAGTCAAAAGTATCAAGCAATGGTGAAACAATCTGCAAATATGTCTTCAATGAACTGAGCTTCTAAACAGAACAAAAACAGAAAAGTGCAAAACCCCTATCCCAATCACAAATAATGAAGGCTAAGCAATTAATCATACCTACAAGTCCTACATGGCAGGTCTTTCCTGATGGAAAGTCCTGAGATTTCAATCACTGTGACTTTACAGAAGGCAGGTTGGTTTAATGAGAAAATTTACCTTTAATAAAAAGACAATATTTTATTAATGAGGAAACTTCCTCTTAATAAAAAGACAGTATTTTATTTTGGATACTCAGTATTTCACAGATCTGCAACAAATTTTGAGGTAGATAAATATAAGCATTTATTATACAAGCTAATACTTCCCTGATCAGGGCATCCCTGAAAGCTCAGTTGGTAAAGAAAACCACCTGCAATGCAGGAGACCCTGGTTTGATTCCTGGGTTGGGAAGATCCTCTGAAGAAGGGATAGGCTACCCACTCCAACATTATTGGGCTTCCCTCGTGGCTCAGCTGGTAAAGAATCTACCTTGAATGCGGGAGACCTTGGTTTGATCCCTGGGTTAAGACAATCCCCTGGAGAAGGGAAAGGCTACCCACTCCAGTATTCTGGCCTGGAGAATTCCGTGGACTGTATAGTCCATGGATCCACAAAGAGTTTGATACAACTGAGCAACTTTCACTTGATACAAGCTAAAATTCAGACAGCGATTACATCACTTGTCGCAAACAATAGCAGGAACCTTATCATAATCAAGAATAACATGATCTGATCTTTCAGGTTAATCTCTGATATATTTGTGAATTTAATGATGATTGCTTGCAAATAGTCATTAAAAAACCTACTGAAGTAGAAATGAAGTAAAGTCGCTCAGTTGTGTCCAACTCTTTGCGACCCCATGGACTGTAGCCTACCAGGCTCCTCCCATGGGATTTTCCAGGCAAGAGTAATGGAGTGGGTTGCCATTTCCTTCTCCAGAGGATCTTCCCCACCCAGGTCTCCCACACTGTAGGCAGACACTTAACCACCTGAGCCACCAGGGAAATCAAAAAAACAAAAACAAAAACCTACTAGAGATTACCAAAATTCCACTTTGGGGTATTTTGCAATTCTTAAATCAATCCCACAATGATTATACATACTTTGGTATAACCTACTCACTCCCATTACAAATCTGTTTATATATATAGTCAATCTTTATAACAAATTAGCACATTATTGATTTTGTTGTTTTCTACTTTTGGAGTGGATGGATCAGGAAGACAATCAGCAAGCTTTTTCAGAGCACTAGGCAGTCTTTAAGTGCAGGTGCTATGCTTAATGCACCATTTATGGTAATTTGGGGTCATAGGAAAGCAGGTGTACAAATGAAGCCAAGATCTAGAAAAGATGCCTGGATCCAAAAGAGGTGGCAGTCCTGCACAATTCAAAGATGAAGAAAAAAATACTATCATCTCAGGCTACAGATCCTCAGTGTCATGCTACAGCATCACAGCTTATGGGCAGAGCTCTGAAAAGAGCAGTAAATTTGTCCCAGTAAAGTCCGTTAAAGTTCTAACTAGATAAACGACAAGCAAAATTATATTTACATTTTACTAAAGTGACATCTATAGAAGCAAAATATCTAAATATGAATTATCTGTTCCACATATCATGTAAATTGCTCTAATTGTCACAAGCCTAATTCACTTAGTTCACTATAATTACTTAAAATTCATCTCAACATAACTAGGTTTCTGGGCTAGTCTTCTCAAATATGTGTTTCATTATAAATTTCCTTTTGTTTAAACAATTGTCAATTAGTAATAATACAGGGTTAAGAGTAGTTAAAAACTGAGAAATCATTGTGTTAGAAAATACAGCATTCAAGAGTAAAATTATAGATACATATGTTTCTGAATAGACTGAACAGCACTGCTGCTGCTGCTGCTGCTGCTAATTTGCCTCAGTCGTGTCCGACTCTGTGCGACCCCATGAATGGCAGCCCACCAAGCTCTGCCATCCCTGGGATTCTCCAGGCAAGAACACAGTTGAAGCAAAATTATAGGTACATATGTTTCTGAATAGACCGAACAGCACAGCCTGACACAAGTTGAGTCAAAGAAGCAAGAAAAAAAAAAAAGGAGGGGCTACAGGAAGCAAATTATTTTATTCTGTATATATGCTTAGTCACTCAGTGGTGTCCAACACTTTTCAACCACATGGACTGCAGCCAGCAAGGCTCCTCTGTCCATGGGGATTCTCCAGGCAAGAATACTGGAGTGGGTTGCCATGCCCTTCCTCCAGGGGATCTTCCCAACCCAGGGATTGAACTCAGGTCTCCTGCATTGTAAGTGGATTCTTTTTTTTTTTTTTTTTTTTTGTGGATTCTTTACTGACTGAGCCACCAGGGAAGACATTTTATTCTAATGTCCCTCAAATTGACTATGGAAGTAAAATGTTTCTACATTAAAAAACGTTAATACAAATTACATGAATTAATTTTCATAAAAGTCAAATATGTTCTGCATAGGACAAAAGACATGCATAAGCAACATAACATATTTGCACGAGGCCACTGAATGTCATGAATATTAGTAACAAATGAAAAATTAAGTATATGACAGACTGAGCAATTACCAACTCAATGGACACAAATTTGAGCAAATTCCAGGAGATAGTTAAGGACAGGGAAACGTGGCATGCTGCAGTCCATGGGGTCACAAAGAGTTGAAAACCACTTAGTGACTGAACAACAACAAGACTGAGCAAACATTTCAGTTTGGTATTCTATAACCCCAAGACTATAAACTACTCTTGAGAGGGTTAGCAGGTAGGAAGGCCAGAGGTCCCCAAGTCACAGGAGGAAATAAACTGCAAATGGCAGGCAGACATTTTTTTCCCCTTCTCTGTTGAGGAAGCCAGTTCTACCTAAGACTAACCTTTTTTATTTATTTTTTTTTTCTTTTCTTAAACCTTGGGCTGATAATGACTCAACAAACCAATATTCATCTCAATTGTTTTATTGCCGAGTATGACACACCTTGTACCATTCTAGCTCAACAATGAATATTGTGGGAAAAGGGCCTGATGAAACTCCCTCAGTCTTGAGGTGTCTCTTTTATCTGATTAGGAGCTCACTGCAGGCTGCAGTCCATGTGGTTGCAAAGATCTGGATGCGACTGAGCAACTTTCACTCACTCACTAACAGACATAAAACACCTTGCTAAAGACTAGCAAGCGGGCACTCTTTCTGTCCCCTTCTGATGTCTATGTCAGAAGCTTTCCCTATCTCTATTGTAATGTAATAAAACTTTGCTACACAAAAAGCTCTGAGTAGTCAAGCCTTGTCTCTGGCCCCAGATTAAAACCATCTCCTCTGGGTGTCATGAATCCCAGCATAGCGAACAGCTCACAAACCACAACCTTTCACTCTTACTATATACAAATGACAAATGACATATAGGGTTTTGTATAGGAATTCTTGTACTTCTGGTTAGCACATCATCTACTCTTTAATATGTGAAATTAATACAGACAGTTGTGAGAAATTGTGGGGAAAATGTACTTACAAAAGTGGCACAAAAGTGAATTAAACAGTTAATGCACATGCACACCTCACATCTTCAACAACAAAAGGTATTTTAGCATTATGGAACTTAATAAGAATATTAGCTTCAACAGTAGTTGTTAAGCACCAGAGTCACATAAGTTACAACAGAATGGGCAAATATTGCCTGAGTAACATTCTACTGTTGAAGCTGAAACAGAGTTAAGGTCATTATAGTTCAAGCACAGGATATAAATCTTTTGGAGTCCTGTCTGTATTTGAAATATGTGACTTTTCTTCAAACTTGTGGTCTTAAATTTCTGTTTTACAAAATCCAAAAGGAAAATGTAGAAGAAACCAATACAGTAGGGGTTATATTAAATAAGAGTAACATACAAAGCTATAATTTAATGAGTTAAAGAAAGCCAAAACATTAAAATTGTAAAACTTACTTGTTACTTGTTGGAACCAGCACTACACTAGGAGTTAGGTAATACATACGATTATTTTCAAGTAGATTACTTTACTTTGCTCTAACATTTTCTTTTCACCAGTGCACTGTTAAACTAGTAAAAACTCTACATAAGTATTAGTATATTCCCTTACCAGAGCTTCCCTGGTAGCTCAGTCAGTAAAGAATTTACCTGCAGTACAGGAGATCTGGATTTGATCCCTGGATTGGGAAGATCCCCTGGAAAAGGAAATGGCAACCCACTCCAGTATTGTTGCCTGGAAAATCCTATAGACTGAGGAGCCTGGTGGGATACAGTCAATGAGGTCACAAAAGTCAGATACAACTTAGCAACTAAACCACATCCACTTACAATAGCAGCACACACTACTGCTACATGCAAAGTCATCACTCTTGAATGACTTAGTGAGTGAAAGGAAATAAAAAGCAGAGAAGTAATATATTAAGGGGAAATAATGGGAATTACAAGACACATGCAGTCCAACTGTTTTAATCAATCAGTCAATTTGCTAACAAGAGATGATTACAATTGAGGAAGCTTGTATGGAGTGGGAATGTGGTCACCAGTGACCTCTGTCTTATCTGTGGCTATGGTAGGAAATTGCTTGTTCTTCATTTTTGCTTTAGCCATACTGTAATTCCCAGAATCAAAATATTTTTGCCCTTTCGGCAATCATTTCTTCAAAAAATCTGAACCTCTAGGCTTTCATCTCAGATGAGGATACCTTGCTTTTAATTTTGTTTCTTCAGCTTTCTCTGGACTAGTCATTTTATCTTCCATTTTTTTCTGCTCCTCCATGGAGGCTGTCTCAGGGACTTCCATGAACATACTTCTCACTATGTGGAGGAGACACCAGAAAGAGAAGCAGTTATCCAGTAACTGAGGATGCCCAGCCGCCTGTCTGCCTCAGGTATGCTGGATTCCCACCCAACTCCCTAAGCATTTGACTGGGCCACCTCCACCCACCTCAATTTTCATTTCTAATTTTAATGATTTGAGTCCTTTCCCTTCTTTTCTTGATGAGTCTGGTTATCAATTTTGTTTAGCTTCATGAGTGGGTAACCATTTCCTTCTCCAAGGGATTGTCCTGACCCAAGGATCAAACCCGGGTTTCTTGCATTGCAGGCAGACTCTTTATTCTCTGAGCCACAAAGGAAGCCCAACCAGCTTCTAGTTTTATTGATTTTTTTCCATTATTTTCTTCACTTCTATTTCATTTATGTCTGCTCTTATCTTCCTGTTTCCTTATACTAATGTTAGGTTTTGTTTGATCTTTATTCTCTGATAGCTTTAGGTGTAAGTTTGTTTTTGTTCTTCAGTCACAAAGTTGTGTCTGACTCTGCGACACCATGAACTACAGCACACCAGACTTCCCAGTCCTTCACAATCTCCCTGAGTTGCTCAAACTCATCTCCATTGAGTCAGCGATGCCATCCAATCATCTTATCCTCTCTTTCCCCCTTCTCCTCTTGCCCTCAATATTTCCCAGCATTAAGGTCTTTTCAAGTGAATCAGCTCTTTGCAGTGGCCAAGGCAAAGAAATAGAGGGAAATAATAGAATAAGAAAGACTAGAGATCTCTTCAAGAAAATTAGAGAGACCAAGGGAACATTTCATGCAAAGATGGGCACAATAAAGCACCGAAATATTATGGACCTAACAGAAGCAGAAGATATTAAGAAGACGTGGCAAGAATACACAAAAGAACTATATGAAAAAAATCTGCATGACCTAGATAAACAGGATGGTGTGATTACTCACCTAGAACCAGACATCCTGGAATGCAAAGTCAAATGGGCCTTAGGAAGCATCACTATGAACAAAGCTGATGGAGGTGATGGAATTCCAGTTGAACTATTTCAAATCCTAAAAGACAATGTTGTGAAAGTGCTGCATTCAATATGTTAGCAAATTTGGGAAACTCAGCAGTGACCACAGGGTTGGAAAAGGTCAGTTTTTCTTCCAATCCCAAAGAAAAGCAATGCCAAATAATGTTCAAACTATTGCACAATTGCACTCATCTCACACGCTAGGAAAGTAATGCTCAAAATTCTCCAAGCCAGGCTTCAACAGTATGTGAACCGTGAACTTCCAGATGTTCAAGCTGGATTTAGAAAAGCCAGAGGAAGCAGAGATCAAATTGCCAACATCCGTTGGATCATCAAAAAAGCAAGAGAGTTCCAGAAACACATCTACTTCTGCTTTATTGACTATGCCAAAGCCTTTGACTGTGTAGATCACAACAAACTGTGGAAAATTATTAAAGAGATGGGAATAACCAGACCACCTGACCTGCCTCCTGAGAAATCTGTATGCAGGTCAAGAAGCAACAGTTAGAACTAGACATGGAACGACACACTGGTTCCAAATCAGGAAAGGACTATGTGAAGGCTGTATATTGTCACTGTGTTTATTTAACTTATATTCAGAGTACATCATGCAAAATGCTCGGTTGGATGAAGCACAAGCTGGAATCAAGATTGCCAGGAGAAGTATCAATAACCTCGGATATGCAGATGACACCACCCTTATGGGAGAAAGCAAAGAACAAAAGACTCTCTTGATGAAAGTGAAAGAGGAGAGTGAAAAAGTTGGTTTATAATTCAACATTTAGAAAGCTAAGATCATGGCATCTGGCCCCACCACTTCATGGCAAATAGATGGGGAAACAATGGAAACAGTGACAGACTTTATTTTTTTTGGGGGGGGGGGCTCCAAAATCACTGCAGATGGTGACTGCAGCCTTGAAATTAAAAGACGCTTGCTCTTTGGAAAGCAAAGCTATGACCAACCTAGACAGCATATTAAAAAGCAGAGACATTACTCTGCCAACAAAGGTCCATCTAGTAAAAGCTATGATTTTTCCAGTAGTCATGTATGGATGTGAGAGTTGGACTATAAAGAAAGCTGAGCACAAAATAATTGATGCTTTTGGACGGTGGTGTTGGAGAAGACTCTTGAGAGTCCCTTGGACTGCAAGGAGATCCAACCAGTCCATCCTACAGTAAACCAGTCTTGAATATTCATTGGAAGGACTGATGTTGAAGCTGAAACTCGAATAGTTTGGCCATCTGATGCAAATAACTGGCACATCTGAAAAGATGAGTTTCCAGCTATCTAGGAAATGCACACCCTCATGTTGGAGGGTCACTTCGTATGCCACAGACAAAAATACAACTTGGAGGAGCACAAGTTATTGCTCCCGTAGTAGTATCGATAATATCTTCATTTTTAGGGAGTGCAGATATTACTTTTTCCATCCAGGGGTGGGATCCATTGCAAGTTTTTCATATTCCATTAACATGATTCAGTTCAGTTCAGTCAATCAGTCTGGCCCGACTCTTTGCAACCCCATGGACTGCAGCATGCCACACTTCCCTGTCCAGCACCAACTCCCAGATTATATAAACTCATGATTATCAAGTCGGTGATGCCATTCAACCATATCATCATATGTCATCCCCTTCTCCTGCCTTCAATCTTTCCCAGTATAAAGGTCTTTTCTAATGAGTCAGCTCTTCACATCAGGTAGTAAAAGTATTGCAGCTTCAGCTTTAGCATTAATTCTTTCAATGAATATTCAGGACTGATTTCCTTTAGGATTGACTGGTTTGATCTCCTTGCAGTCCAAGGGACTCTCAAGAGTCTTCTCCAACATCACAGTTCAAAACCATCAATTCTTTGGCATTCAGCCTTCTTTATGGCCCAACTTTCACATCCATACATGACTACTGGAAAAACCATAGCTTTGGCTATACTGAACTTTACTGGCAAAATAATGCCTCTGCTTTTTTAATAAGCCAATGATCAAGACCATCCCCAAGATACAAAATACAAAAAAGCAAAATGGTTGCCTGAGGAGGCCTCGCAAATAGCTGTGAAAAGAAGGGAAACTAAAGGCAAAGGAGAAAGGGAAAGATATACCCATTTGAATGCAGAGTTACAAAAAAATAGCAAGGAGAGATAAGATACACTTCCTTAATGATCAATGCAAGGAAATAAAAGACAACAATAGAATGGGAAAGACTAGAGATCTCTTCAAGAAAATTAAAGATTCCCAGGGAACGTTCCATGCAAAGATGGGCACAATAAAGGACAGAAATGGTATGGACCTAACAGAAGCAGAAGATATTAAGAAGACATGGCAAGAATACACAGAAGAACTATACAGAAAAGATCTTCATGACCTAGATAACCAGTATGGTGTGATCACTCACCTAGAACCAGACATCCTGGAATGCAAAGTCAAATGGGCCTTAGGAAGCATCACTACAAAGTTAGTGGAGGTGATGGAATTCCAGTTGAGCTATTTCAAAACCTAAAAGATGATGCTATGAAAGTGCTGCACTCAATATGCCAGCAAATTTGGAAAACTCAGCAGTGGTCATAGGGCTGGAAAAGGTCAGTTTTCATTCCAATCTCAAAGAAAGGCAGTGCCAAATAATGTTCAAACTACTGCACAATTTCACTCATCTCACATGCTAGCAAAATTATGCTCAAAATACTCCAAGCAAGGCTTCAATAGTATATAAACTGTGAAATTCCAGATGTTCAAGCTGGATTTAGAAAAGCCAGAGGAAGCAGAGATCAAACTGCCACCATCCATTGGATCATCGAAAAAGCAAGAGAGTTCCAGAAAAACATCTATTTTTGCTTTATAGACTCTGCCAAAGCCTTTGACTTTGTGGATCACAACAAACTGGAAAATCCTTAAAGAGATGGGAATACAAGTTCACCTTACCTGCCTCTTGAGAAATCTGTATGCAGCTCAGGAAGCAACAGTTAGAACTATACATGGAACTGCAGACTGGTTCCAAATCAGAAAAGGAGTATGTCAAGGCTGTATATTAACACCCTGCTTGTTTAACTTATATGCAGAGTACATCAAGTGAAATGCCAGGCTGGATGATGCATAAGCTGGAATCAAGATTGCTGGGAGAAGTATCAATAACCTTAGTTACACAGATGACACCACCTTTATGGGAGAAAGTTAAGAACTAAAGAGTGTCTTGATGAAAGTGAAAGAGGAGACTGAAAAAGTTGGCATAAAACTCAACATTCAGAAAACTAAGAGCATGGCATCTGGTCCCATCACTGCATGGCAAATAGTTGGGGAAACAGTGGAAACAGTGAGAGACTTTATTTTTTTTTGGGGGGGGGGGGCTCCAAAATCACTGCAGATGGTGACTGCAGCCATGAAATTAAAAGACACTTTCTCCTGGAAGAAAAGCTATGACCAACATAAATAGCATATTAAAAAGCAGAGACATTACTTTGCCAACAAAGGTCCATCTAGTCAAAGCTATGGTTTTTCCAGTAGCCATGTATGGATGCGAGAGTTGGGCTATAAGGGAAGTTGAGCGCTGAAGAATTGATGCTTTTGGACTGTGGTGTTGGAGAAGACTCTTGAGAGTCCCTTGGACTGCAAAGAGATGAAACCAGTCACTTCTAAAGGAAATCAGTCCTGAATATTTATTGTAAGAGCTGATGCTGAAGCTGAATATGTTGGTCAACTGATGTGAAGAACTGACTCATTGGAAATGACCCTGATGCTGGGAAAGATTGAAGGCAGGAGAAGGGGATGACATAGGATCAGATGGTTGGATGGCATCACCGACTCAGTGGACATGAGTTTTAGCGGGCTCTGGGAGTTGGTGATGGACAGAGAAGCCTAGCGTGTTGCAGTCCATGGTGTCTCAAAGAGTCAGACATGATGAGTGACTGAACTGAACTGAATTCATACATATGTATATGTAGATAAATAGATCTGTGCGAAGGGGTATGTATTTGTACTACATATATTGGTACTGATACTTAGAAAAAAATTTATCTGAATATTTGTCTTATTGTAACCTCTACCTGAAAATTTGTCTTGTTGCAACACCAACCCGAATCATAAATATTTTTCTAATCCTTATTCTAATATAGCCTGTCCTTTTATTTAGATTAAAATTTTGCTACTTTTCACTAGGGTTTTGCAAATTTTATGGATTCTAAAAATGGATTTAAGAATTCCTTAGTTTTAGGTTTCCCTTTATATCTGTAAACTTCACAATATTCAAAGACTTCAATATACTTTCAAACCTTATTGACTCTACCAAGCCAGGTTTCATTACCTAGTTTTACACGTGAGGTAATTGAGGCTTAGAAAAGTGGAACGATTTCCTCAAGCTCCCATTATGAGTGAGAAACAGAATTGGCATTTGAACCCATGTCAATAGATTCCCACAATCTTGGTTTTAAGAGTGTGATAAAAAAAAAGAAGAAGAAGAAAGTTAGATTGCTTTAGGTCCAGGTATTAGTGTTATCTCAACAAAGCAAAAATGTTTTCTAAAAATAAATATGCTAACGTATTGAAAATTGAACTTTCAATAAAATCAATTTCTAACCTATCTTTTTCTTTCTTTATACTGTACTGCTATCAATAAAATGTCTTCCTTGTTAGATTTACTTACATAGGAATTCATCTTCCATTTTGGAAATCTTTTGAAATTTTTGTTTGAAACATAGAGCATTCTCTGTGTGGACAAAAACTGTTGCCTGTCACTTCAATAAACAAAAAATGGTGCCTTCCATTCCCTTGAACAAGAGATGTTTTGACCATCAAGCCATCAGTTACTGAACTGCCCCTGAAAGTACACTCTGAGGGGAATTCAAGATAGAGATAAAGAGGATACTGGCCCTAGATAGTTAAGATGTATATGAAAGGAGTAATTTCAATGAACCCAGACTCTTGCATGTTACTATCTTTGGAAAGACAATAAAAAAAATAATTAACTTGAGATGTCTATATTGTGATTAGCTACCATCTTTGAATGTTTTACTACATGCTTTCTTTTTTTCAGCAAAAAAATTCCTATATTATCTGGCTCCTCCCTTATCCCTTTGGAATAGTTTCTTAGAACTATCTGAGATGGTTTATCCTCAGCTGTAGTATTCAGGAAGCCATGAAATAAAGCATAATTCTCAACTTCTAGGCAGAGCTTTTTTTTTTTTTTTTTTTTTCAGTCATCAGTTTTGGCAACCACAAAGGGATACAGAGCAGATTTCTCTCTTTCACCTGAACTCTATGAGGAATCAAAGCTTTGGTACCAGCAGAGGCCCTCTTGTGCCTGCTTACCTCCTTGGAGAGTCCAAATTAATTTGGGTGAGTTTCTCTTGGGCCTTGGATCTCCTGTTACTGGCTGGTTATCCTAAGTTTTATTCAATGTTATTAAACTTCTTACTGGATGAGTAGGTTTTCCTTGAAACATAGTTTCAAGAAGAGGTACTTGAGTACCTCTGAGTTGGGAATCCTCAGCCAAAAGATGCTAGAAAGATTTTGCTCAGTTGAAAGACACCAAGTGGGTTATCATCAGTTGAGAGACACTGGGAATATTTTATTATGTTACATAAAGAATTTATACTTATAATAACTTGCTTAACTGAGAATTAAAGGAAATCTCACCTAAAAATAGCCTAATCAGGGTTCCTCTGACATACTAAAATTACTTTTTTAAAATTTTCTTGCTTGTTCAGCTAGAAAAATTCCAGTTTGATAAAATGTCTTTTCAGCATTTTGACCTTAAAAGAACAAAAGCCCTTCTACAGGGAACTTGAATTTCTTATGTCTTTTAGATGTAGATGTTCTAACTGATTTTCTTTTATATAAAGATGTTCTAGCTGATCAGATGTTCTAACTCATCTTCCTTTAGATACAGATGTTCTAACTGATCAGTAGAAGATCTAACTGATCTTCCTATGAAAAGCTTTGTCACTGCAATGCAGAAGGTACATACTGTGCATATTCGGCAGCCAGGCAAACAGACCGAGATTATGAGCAGCCTTTGGCTGGCTGTGACAACTCTCTGAGGCCTTTGACAACTTCACCTTCGTGCATCTGCCTGTACAACGAGATCTTTTCTTCCTAAGACTGTTTTGAGAAGTAACTTTCTAGATTTTGTGATTTTGTGAAACTTTCTAGATTTTCCTTTGCACTCTCTTGTTTGGATGCCCCTCGTGTCTTACTTGTTTGAGTCAATATTAAGATACAATTTGTCAATGGGCAGATGATGGATTATTTAAATTGGAGAAACTTTTAAACTGGTAAATTTTTAAAGAGTTTTCTGTTTTATTGGTATCTACTTTAAAAATAAAAACAAATTAGAAAGTGTATAAAAATATGTAACAGCTAATTTAAGAACTACCTTGCTGTCATTGTTCAGTTTCCAAGTCATTTCTGACTCTGTGATCTCATGGACGGTGCAGCACACCAGGCCTGTTTGTCCCTCACCATCTCCCAGAGTTTGCCCAAGTTCATGTTCATTGAATCAGTGATACCATCTTATCCTCTACTGCCCTCTTCTCCTGCTGCCTTCAATCTTTCCCAGCATCAGGTTCTTCCAGTGAGTCAACTGTTCATATCAGGTGGCCAAATTATTGGAGCTTCAGCTTCAACATCAGTCCTTTCAATGACTATTCAGGGTTGATTTCCTTTAGGACTCACTGATTTGATCTCCTTGCTGTCCAATAGACTCTAAAGAATCTTCTCCAGCACCACAGTTCAAAAGCTTCAATTCTTTGGCACTCTGCCTTCTTTATGGTCCAACTTTCACATGCATACTTGACTAACCAAGAACTACCTTAGGCTAAAACAAACAACAATAACAAGGAAAAAGTTGTTTGGGATGCCTTACTTGTGGTCTTGGTTTCACCTTAATGTGTCTTTACAGATGCTAATAGAAGCATTGGTTAATTACAGCTCATGTGGCTCAATAAAAAAAAATCCAATCAAAAAATGAGGGAAGATCTAAATAGACATTTCTCCAAAGAAGACATATGGATGACCAAAAAGCACATGAAAAGATGCTCAACATCACTCATTATTAGAGAAATGCAAATCAAAACTACAATAAGGTATCACCTCACACAGGATAAAGTGGCCACCATCAAAAAATCTATACACAATAAATGCCAGAGAGGATATGAAGAAGAAAAGAAGATGTGGTACATGCAATAGAATAGTACTCAGTCATGAAAAGAACAAAATAATGTCATTTGCAGCAACATAAGTGGGCCTAGAGATTTTCATACTGAGTGAAGTAAGTCAGACAAAGAAAGGCTAATATCATATGATATTGCTTATATGTGGAATCTTAAAAAGGGGGAGTACAAATAAACTTACTTACAAAACAGAAGCAGAGACACAGATGTAGCAAGCAATCTTGTGGTTACCAGGTGATAAGTTGGGGGGAGGGATAAATTGTGAGTTTTAGACTTACATGTACACACTACTATATACAAAATAGATAACAATAACCTGCATATAGCACAGGGAACTCTACTCAGTACTCTGTAATGAGCTACATAGAAAAAGAATCTTTAAAAAAAGAGTGGATTTGTTTACATGTATAATTGATTCACTTTGTTGTACACCTGAAAATAAAACAACATGGTAAATTAACTATGGAGGAGAAAGGGACGACAGAGGATGAGATGGCTGCATGGCATCACTGACTCAATGGGCATGAGTCTGAGTAAACTCCGGGAGTTTGTGATGGACAGGGAGGCCTGGCGTGCTACAATTCATGGGGTCGCAAAGAGTTGGACACGACTGAGCGACTGAACTGAACTGAATAAAATTTTTTAAAACATCATTGGTCAATTAATGCTAACTAGATTAACAGAAAAAAAAAAAAGATGAGGGAAAGTCTATAGACTTCTTCCCAACAAGATGGAAAATTTTTAAATGAACTATAATTGATTTACAAAATTGTGTTAATCAAATTAAAGATTGACAAAAAGATCTGAGTCCCTTGATTCAATCCCTCACTTGAGGACCCCAAAGCCTTTATATAAAAATAGATAAAGTGGCTGGGGGATAAAAAGGAAAGCTTCTAGGATTTCTTGTGAGACCAAAGCTTGTTGATAGACTCTTAATGAAAACTAAAGGTATAAAAGTTGATAAGATTGAGATGAAAGTTCTGCTTCGTCATTCAGCCATGTCCAACTCTTTGTGACCCCATGGACTATAGCTTACCAGGCTCCTCTGTCCATGGAATTTTCCAGGCAAGAATACTGGAGTGGGTAGCCATTTCCTTCTCCATGGGATCTCCCCAGCCCAGGGATCTCTTGTGTCTCCTGTATTGGCAGGCAGATTCTTTACCACTGTGCCACCAGGAAGCCCATATTGAAATGGGCTTTGAATAAAATGATTACATCTCTTTCACCCAATTTTTATCATGGAATAGACATTATGTCTCATTGGGGAATGCTTCCCCTTCCTGGAGTTATAAGACAGGATATATAAATCTGCCCCTCAGACAATCTTCATTAAACATACTAAAAGAATCAACAGGGTTAATTGAGTCTGCACAATATGAAATAAAAACTGGGAGCTAATATCCAGGGGCTAGTAAAAATAGTAATAGAGATTTTTTTCTCTGGGTATAAACTATGTGCTCAGAAAGAGGGCCATTGTGCAATCCTTTGAAGGCATGGTAAATTGAACATAAAGTTCTAGAACATAAAACACTTGAGGGGGAATCTTCAAGATTGGCAGAGGAGTAAGATGTGGAGATCAACTTCCTCACAACAATACATCAAGAACACACCTGCATGTGGAAGACCTCCTAAAGAACACCTACTGAAGGCTGGCAGAAGATCTCAGACTTCCAAAAATGCAAGCTAATCTCAACCCAATGGGGTAGCACAAAAGAAATAAGTGAAAAAGAGACAAAGGAATTGGGATGGGACATGTGCCTCTAAGGGGGAGATGTGAAGGAGGAAAATTTTCCATACACTCAGAAATCTCCTCGCTGGTAGCTTAGCTTACGGTGTTTGGTGAATGGTGTTTCTGGATTCGTGGGCTTTGAAGGAGAAGATTTAACTCTGGGATCAAAGACATGGTCTCAGTCTCCCAGAGCTTTTTCTAATAGAGATTTTATTAAAGTAAAGATGATAGAAAATGTTTCTGACATAGACATCAGAAGAGGTGGAAAGATCACCTGTCTCACTAGTTTAAGTAGAGTAATGTATACTTTTTCTGATAGCTGCTGAGGATAAATAGAAGGAATGCCTCAAGGTTGTGAAAATTTTGTCTAGACTTTTTCCCATAACATATATCCTGGGATGACATCAGCATGAGATTAGCCAGAAGGAACAGGTTAACCCAGAGCTCAAGGCTGCGGTTTTACCTGGACCTTCTCCTATAACATGCATTCTGAGATAACATTGGCCCAAGACTAGCCAGGGAGAATGTGATCTAAGCAGCATGTCCCTGGCTGAGATATATTGTTTGTAGTCATTAGCTCTGGGCCTAAGGAAAGCTAGCCTTCAGGTGAAATAGATTTTTGCCATAGTAACACAGAGCTTAAGAGAAGCATGTCCTACATGACTAGGGCAAAAGAATTGTATGAATGAAGGGAAAAAAAGATGTTTGCCACCTCCTCCTTAGGGGTTTCTGCACTCCCTATCAATCTGCCTAAACGTAACTCTCTCAGCGGGGAACTTTAGAACCTCAGAAGAGAGAACAACAGGCGTGCAGAGGGCAAAGTGGAGAGACTTTTGCACAGAGGTTGTTGCCAACCAGCACCCCCAGCCTGAAATGCTTGTCTACATGCCCACTGGGGCGAGTGGAGGCTGAGTGCTGAGGCTCAGGTTTCAGAGGTCAGACTCCAAGGAGAGGACTGGCCTTGACTGCCTATGAAGATGATCTGAGGGGGCTAGTACAACACAGCTGTGGAAGTTCAGGAAAAGCCTGGGATTTCCGGAGGGACAAGAGATCATTGTCTTGGGATACAAGCGGAGAAGGGTAGGCCAGTCATGAACTCTCTAACTCCATGCATTCACAGATGGTAGAACACCACCTAGGCAAGCTCAGAGCTGGTGTGAGGCATGGCTGTTGTCTCCTACAGCAGAGGTGGGAGTGACAGATGCCACGGCTGCCATCAAGCTTTGAGCAGGCATGGGTCCCTGTCCACACCTTCCTGGGAGCCTGTACAGCTTGGCACTAACAAGGGACTACAAGCCGGGGCCAACTCCCCTACGAGAGCACATGGCCCACCTCAGGCTGCAGTTGTTTCCTGCAGACCTCTGCCACCACAGGCACTCCCAACAGATCCCACCTGTGACTGTCCTAACCATCCCTCTCCCCTGCCCCAGTGAGCAAGTGAGCCTTAATCAGCTGCTGTTTTTGCCCTCTCTTGGCTGGGTGTTGAAAAGTTGCCACTATGAACCATGAACAATGCTGGGATTCTTGCCCTCGAGAGGAGAGGTATTCGATCTGGGGCTAGTGACGAGACTTGATCACTCAGAACTTTTATGTAATAAAGTTTTATTACAATATAAAGCAGACAGAGAAAGCTTCTGACATAGACCTCAGAAGGGGGCAGAAAGAGTGTCCCCTTGCTGGTTTTTAGCAAGGAGTTTTATACCTATTAGCAAGCTCCTAATTAGAGAAAAGAAATGCCTCAAAATTGAAAGTGGCACTGAGAGAGTCATTTCCTAGGCAGGTTGATAAGAAGTCTTGGCGTCCCCAAGGAGAGAGAGGTCTGGGATATTCAAGGAGGAAGAAAAGACAAACTTTTTTACTTTTTTTCCTTTACTTTCCTTAGGATTATATAACAATAATGTATCCTGCCTGAGGACAGTCTTTGGATTAAACCCTCTGGCTAACTCTGTTATCTTAAAACATAAATTATGGGAGTAGGTCTGGTCTTTACAAGGCTGTATCCTGCCTGAGGACAATCTTTGGATTAAACCTTCTGGCCAACTCTGTTATCTTAAAATATAAATTATGGGAGTAGGTCTGGTGAGGTCTTTACAACCTCCAGACATTCTTTGGATTCATTGGAGAGTATATAACTCCATTGCTAACACTAGCAAAGGGGGTACTCTTTTGCCCCCTTCTGATGCCTATGTCAGAAGCTTTCTCTATCTCCTTTATACTTTAATAAAACTTTATTACACAAAAGCTCTGAGCGATCCAGCCTCGTCTCTGGCCCCGGATTGAATTCATCTCCTCCGGAGGCCAAGAATCCCGCGTCTCATCATTCAGCAACAACCTTTCAGCACCAGACCCCTCACCCACAACATGCATTTTGAGATAGCATTGGCACAAGGTGAGTCATTCCAGGCCATAAACAATTAACATGAATCTTGAAGAAAGGCAGGTTTCCAAGCAAATACATAGTTTCATTAACATAGCTTATGAGAATATTTCCATTAGTAAAACATACTGGTTTGTTGAGCCATTATTGGTTCTGGGTCTTAGGCAGAACAGACTTGAAGAAAGGCAGATTCTAAGGTAAATACATAGTTCATTAACACAGCTTAAGAAAAACATTTCCATAAGAAAATGCATTTGTTACCTCAAGGTTTGAGAAAAGTTAGGTTCAGGTGGAAATAGGTGTCATCATGGCAACACAGAATTTTAAAAGAAATCTCCTTTTAATTTTGTATAGAGAAGGGAAAACAACAACAACAACAAAACATGTCTGACACTCAGTTTGTTTCCTCCTGCCACTTAAGAGAGAAGAAACAAGTCTGACAATTGCAGTCTATTTCCTCCACTTGGGAACCCAGAGCCTTCCTGCCTGTTACCCTCTCAGTGGGGAACAGATGCCTGAGGGCAGGTGAGGCCAAAACCAAAGGTGATCACCAAGGGCTGTATGAGCAGAGAACAGGAAGGAAATGTGCTCATGCAGTTGCAAGAGCACTGTATTAAACCCCCTCTGTTGGCTTGGTAAGCCTTGTATCTGTGTAATATCTGAATAAACAACAAGGGTTCCCACATTTGAGGCTGCAGACTTTGAGGGTAATTGTGAATTTTGGAAGCAAGTACAAGCTGGAGTAGGGCCGTATCAGAGTCTGAGTTGGCCCCACAGTGACCACAGCAGGTCCAGAGAAATTCCTAGAAATATTGGAGGACTTCCTGAGTAAGCAACTTAGCTCGAGCTCACTGTGGGGGCAAGAACACTGACACTAAGAACACAGGAAAATATTCTTCTTATTATCACTCTCTCTTTCTCACTTCACTCCCATATATAGACATATTTCTTTGGTTTGTTCTATTGCTGTTCTCTTTAAATTATTACTCTACTTTTTAAAATTTTTTATTTACTTTTAATGTTTGTATGCTTTTATTAAAGAAATTTATTTTATTCTATTTCTGCAGTACTTTTTCATTATATTGCATTTTCCATGTTGTTTTCTTTGTTTTTTATCTTATTTTTAATTATATTTTATATTTATCTAATCTTTACTTTTTTGGTGTTTTGTATTTTTCCTTTTGTTTTCATCTTGCTTTTATTTATTTATTTTTTTATTGTATTGGTGTATCTCTTTCATGTTTTCTTTGCCCCCTTTTTTACTTTCTGAACTTGATTTAATCTTGGTTTTGTGTTTTTGTTAGTTTGGTTTTTAGTGTTTGTTTTCATTTATGGGTTTGTTTTTTGTTTGTTTGATTTCTCCCTTTCATTTGGTTTCCTTTATGTCTCTTCTTTTTGTGCATGTGAGTCTTTTTTTGTGTTTATGTTTGGTTTTTCTTTATCATTTCTCTTGGAGATTTTTCTGTCTTTGCTTTTTTGTTTGATTTTTTTAAATATTTTTCTCTCTCTTCTGTGCTGTGTGGCTTGCAGAGCCTTGGTGCTTCACCCAGTGGGTTGGGCCTGAATCTCTGAGATGGGAGAACCAAGTCCAAGAGGTTGGACCACCAGAGAACTCCTGACTCCCTGGAATGTTAATCAGTGAGAGCTCTCCCAAAGGCCCTTATCTCAACATTAAGATCTAGCTCCACCCAAAGGCAAGCAATCTCGAGTTTTGGATGCCTCGCACTCACAGCTAGGAAACAGGAACACAAATCCACCCATTTTCTGAGAGGATGCCTAAAGCCATACTAAGTTCATAGATACCTCAAAACACACCACTGGATGCAGCACTGTCAATGAGAGAACAAAATTCACCTTCACCTTCAGAACACAGGCACAGGTTCCCCCCATGAGGAAGCCTTCTCAAGGCATGGGTCCAAACCCAACCACTGGGGGAAGACTCCACAATCCTGCAGCCTGTGGAAAAGAAACCCCCTAAAAGGGTAAGTAAGATAAACAAAATCAGTAAAAGAAACATGCAGAAGATGAAGGAGCAAGGTAAAAAGTCACACAACAAAAAAATGAAGAGTAAATAGAATCTAGCTGAAAAATAATTCAGAGTAACAATAGTAAGATAATGCAAATCTCAGAAATAGAATGGAGGCACAGATAAAGAGAATTGAGGCACAAATTGAGAAGACACAACAGATATTTCACAAGGACCTAGAAGAAATAAAAAACAGACAATCAGCAGTGAACAATACAATAACTGAAATTAAAAATGCACTAGAGAAAACCAATAGCAGAATAACTGAGGCAGAAGAATGGATAAATAGATATGTGTGCTAGAAGATGGAGTGGTGGAAGTAACTGAAGGAGAACAGAATTCAGAAAAAAGGAATGAAATGGAATGTGGACAGTCTCAGAGACCTCTGGGACAACATTAAGCACACCAACATTTGATTTATAGGGGTCTCAGGAAAAGAAGAGAAAAAGAAAGTGTATGAGAAAATATTTCAAGATATTATACTCAAAAACTTCCCTAACATGGGAAAAAGAATAGTCATCCAAGTCCAGAACTCAGAGAGTCCCATACAGGAAAAGTCCAAACAGAAAAATGCCAAGACACATATTAATCAGACTAAAAAAATTAAATACAAAGAAAAAATATTAAATGAAGCAAGTGAAAAACAATAAATAACATACAAGGGAATCCTCATAAGGTTAAAAGCTGATTTGTCAACAGAAATTATGCAGGCTGTAGGGAGTGGTGGCAGGATATACTTAAAGTGATGAAAGGAAAAATCCTACAACCACAATCACTCTGCCCAGCAAGGATCTCATTAAAATTTGATGGAGAAATCAAAAGCTTTACAGACAAGAAAAGTTAAGAGGATTCAGCAACACCAAACCACCTTAACAACAAGTGCTAAAGGAATTTCTCTAGACTGAAGAAACAAGAGAAAGAAAGACTTACAAAAGTAAACCCACAACAATAAAGTAAATATTAATAGGATCATACATATCAATAATTACCTTTAATGTAAATGTGCTAAGTACTCCAACCAAAAGACACAGATTGGTTGAATGGATACAAAAGAAGACACATATGTATGTTGTCTACAACAGATCCACTTCAGACCTAGGGGCACATACAAAGTGAGGGGTTGGAAAAAGTTATTCCATGCAAATGGAAATGAAAACAAAGCTGGAGTAACAATACTCATATCAGATAAAATGGACTTTAAAATAAAGATTGTTAAAAGAGACAAAGAAGGATACTACATAATGGTCAAGGGATCAATCTAAGGAGATAATATAACAATTATAAAAATATTAATATATGCATCTAACATAGGAGCACTTAAATACATAAGGCAAATGCTAACATTTATTTGAGGGGAAATCGATAGTAACACAATAATAGTGGGGGACTTTAACACTTCACTCTTACCAATGGACAGATCAACCAGACAGAAACTTAATAAGGAAAGAGAAGCCTTAAAAATGACAGACTAGAACAGATGAACTTAATTGATATCAGAATATATTATATACAAAAGCAACAGGATACATTTTTTTCCCACAAATGCACATGGAAAATTCTCCAGAACAGATCACATTTTGGGTCACAAATCAAGCCTTGGAAAACATAGAAAATTGAAATTGTATTAGGCATTTTTTCTGTCCACAAAGCTATGAGATTAGATATAAAGCATAGAAAGGAAAAAATATAAAAGACACAAACACATAGAGGCTAAACTATATGCTTCTAAATGACCAAGAGGTCACTAAAGAAATCAAAGAGAAAATTTTAAAATACTTAGAAACAAATGATATTGAAAACACAAAAACCCAAAATATATGGGATGAAGCAAAAGCAGTGCTAAGAGAGAAGTTTACAGCAATAGAAGCCTACCTCAGGAAACAAGAAAAAACATCAAATAAAGAATCTAATCTAATCTAAAGCAACTAGAAAGAAAGAACAACCCACCCCCAAAAGGGAACAAAGACACCAAAGTTAGCAGAGGGAAAGAAATAATAAAGATCAGAGCAAAAATAAATGAAAAAGAAGTAAAAATAAAGATCAGTAAAATTAAAATCTGTGTTTTGAGAAGATAAATAATATTGACAAACCATTAACCAGAGTCATCGAGAAAAAAAGTAAGAAGACTCAAGTCAATAAAATTAGAAATGAAGAAGACAATACATGAAATGAAAAATGAAAAAGTTACAACACACAATGCAGAAATATAAAGGATTGTAAGGAACTACTATGAGCAACTATATGCCAATAAAATGGACAACCTGGAAGAAATGGACAAATTCATAGAAAAGTACAAATTTCCAAGACTGAACCAAAAAGAAATAAAATATATGATCAGATCAATCACACTGAAATCAAATTTGTAATAAAAAATCTTCCAACAAACAAAAGCTCAGAGCCAGATGGCTTTACAGATGAATTCCATCAAATGGGTAGAGAAGAGCTAACACCTATCCTGCTCAAACTCTTCCAAATAATTTCAGAGTGAGAAAAACCTCCTAAACTCAATTCTACAGGGTATCATCCTGATGCCAAAACCAGAAAAAGATATTACACACAAAAAATTACAGGCCAATACCACTGATAAACAATATGCACAAATTCGCAACAGAATTCTAACAAACAGAATTCACAACATATTAAAAGAATCATAAATCATGATCATGTAGGGTTTATTCCAGGGTTGCAAGGATTCTTCAATATATGCAAATCCATCAATGTGACAAATATTAATAAATTGAAAGATAAAAAACATATGATCATCTCAACAATGAGAGAAAGCTTTCAACATAATTCAACACCTATCTTTGATTTAAAAAATACTCCAGGAAATGGGCATAGTAGGATAATAAAGGCCATATACAACAAGCCCACAGCAAACATTATTCTCAATGGTGACAAACTGAAAACATTAACTCTAAGATCAGGAAAAAGATAAGGGTGTCCACTCGCACAACTATTATTCACTATCGCTTTGGAAGTCCTAGCCAAGGCAGTCAGAGAAGAAAAAAAAAAGGAATCCAGATTGGAAAAGAAGAAGTAAAGTACTTAGTCTTTGCAGATGACTTGATACTATACATAGAAAACCCTAAAGATGCCACCAGAAAACTATTAGAGTTCATCAATGAATTTAGTAAAGTCACAGGATACAAAAGTAATACACAGAAATCTCTTGCATTCCGACACTCTATCAATGAAAAATCAGAAAGATAAATTAAGGGAATGGTCCCATTCACCACTGTCACAAAAATAATAAATTACTTAGGAAGAAACCTACCTGAAGAGGCAAAAGACATGTATGCAGAAAAAGATGAGACACTGATGAAAAAAATCAAAGATGACACATACAAATGGAGAGACATATTATGTTCTTGGATTGGAACAATCAATATTATGAAAATAACTATATACTACACAAAATAATTTACAGATTAAGTGCAACTCCCATAAAATTACCAATGGCATTTTTCACAGAACTAGAAAAAAATTCTTTACAACTTTTATGGAAATACCAAAGACCCCAAATAGTCAAAGCAATCTTGAGAGAATAAAGGAGCTGAAGGAATCAAGCTCCTTAACATCAGGCTATACTAAAAAGCTACAGTTTATCAAGAGAGTATGTTAGTGAAACAAAAACAGAAATATAGACCAATGGAACAAGGTAGAAAGCCCAGAGATAAACCCACACTCGTATGGGCACCTTATCTTTGACAAAGGATACAAGAGTAGATAATGGAGAAAAGATAATCTCTCCAATAAGTGTTCCTGGGAAAACTGGACAGCTCTATGTAAAAGAATGAAATTAGAACACTCCCTAACACCATACACAAAAATACACTCAAATGGATTAAAGACTTAAATGTACAGCCAGGAACTATAAACCTCTTAGAGGAAAAAAATGGGCAGAATACTCTTTGACATAAACTGTAGCAATATGCTCTTTGACTCATGTCTAGAGTAATGGAAATAAAACAAAAGTAAACAAATTATACCTAATTAAACCTAAACCTTTGCATTACAAAGGAAAGTATAAACAAGATGAAAAGACAGCCTTCAGAATGGGAGAAAACAATTGAAAATGAAACAACTGATATTAAACAAGGGTATAATCTCCAAAATATACAAGCAGCTCATTAAGCTCAATATCAGAAAAGCAAGCAGCCAATCAAAACATGGGCAGAAGACCTATACAGACATTTATCCAAAGAAGACACACAGTTGGCCGATAAACACATGAAGAGATGGTCATTTCTCATTATTAGAGAAATGCAAATCAAAATGACAATCAGGTATTACCTCACACTGGTCAGAATGGCTGCCATCAAAAAGTCCACAAACAATAAATGTTGGAGAGGATATGGAGAAAAGAGAACCGTCTTGCATTGTTGGTTGGAATGTAAACTGATATAGCCACTATGGAGAACAGAACGGAGATTCCTTTAAAAACTAGGAATAAAACTACCATAAGACCCAGTAATCCCACTACTGGGCATATACCTTGAGAAAACCATAATTCAAAAAGACCCATATAACCTCAATGTTACATGGGGTTACAGCCTGTAACCCCAAATGTTGCAATTGCATTACTATTTATAATAGCCAGGACATGGAAGCAACCTAGATGTCCATCGACAAATGAATGGATAAAGAACATGTGGTACATATATACAATGGAATACTCAGTTCAGTTCATTCAGTCAGTCGTGTCTGACTCTTTGCGACCCCATGAACTGCAGCACGCCAGGCCTCCCTGTCTGTCACCAACTCCCGGAGCTTACTCAAATTCATGTCCATCGAGTTGGTGATGCCATCCAGCCATCTCATCCTCTGTCGTCCCCTTCTCCTCCTGCCCCCAATCCCTTCCAGCATCAGGGTCTTTTCCAATGAGTTAACTCTTCGCATGAGGTGGCCAAAGTACTGGAGTTTCAGCTTCAGTATCAGTCCATCCAATGAACACCCAGGACTGATCTCCTTTAGGATGGACTGGTTGGATCTCCTTGCAGTCCAAGGGACTCTCAAGAGTCTGCACCAACAACACAGTTCAAAAGCATCAATTCTTTGGCTCTCAGCTTTCATCACAGTCCAACTCTCACATCCATACATGACCACTGGAAAAACCATAGCCTTGACTAGATGAACCTTTGTTGGCAAAGTAATGTCTCTGCTTTCTAATATGCTATCTAGGTTGGTCATAACTTTCTTTACAAAGAGTAAGTGTCTTTTAATTTCATGGCTGCAATCACCATCTGCAGTGATTTTGGAGCCCCAAAAAATAAAGTCTGACACTGCTTCCACTGTTTCCCCATCTATTTCCCATGAAGTGATGGGACCAGATGCCATGATCTTAGTTTTCTGAATGTTAAGCTTTAAGCCAACTTTTTCACTCTCCTCTTTCACTTTCCTCAAGAGGCTTTTTAGTTCCTCTTCACTTTCTGCCATAAGGGTGGTGTCATCTGCATCTCTGAGGTTATTGATATTTCTCCCGGCAATCTTGATTCCAGCTGTGCTTCCTCCAGCCCAGTGTTTCTCATGATGTACTGTGCATATAAGTTAAAAGCAGGGTGACAATA
The DNA here is from genome assembly GCF_033118175.1 of Dama dama. Lineage (NCBI taxonomy): Eukaryota > Metazoa > Chordata > Mammalia > Artiodactyla > Cervidae > Dama > Dama dama. The sequence goes on from NC_083714.1 coordinate 107,451,482, forward strand.
TACAGCCTTGATGTACCCCTTTTCCCATTTGGAACCAGTCTGTTGGTCCAAGTTCAGTTCTAACTGTTGCTGCCTGACCTGCATATAGGTTTCTCATGAGGTGGGTCAGGTGGTCTGGTATTCCCATCTCTTTCAGAATTTTCCACAGTTTATTGTGATCCACACAGTCAAAGGCTTTGGCATGGTGAATAAAACAGAAATAGATGTTTTTCTGGAACTCTCTTGCTTTTTTGATGATCCAGCAGATATTGGCAATTTGATCTCTGGTTCCTCTGCCTTTCTAAAACCAGCTTGAACATCTGGAAGTTCACGGTTCATGTATTGCTGAAGCCTGACTTGGAGAATTTTGAGCATTACTTTCCTAGCGTGTGAGATGAGTGCAATTGTGCGGTAGTTTGATCATTCTTTGGGATTGCCTTTCTTTAGGATTGGAATGAAAATATTACTTAGCCATAAAATGGAACATATGTGAACCAGTGGTGGATGAACCTAGAGCCTGCTATACAAAATGAAGTTAGTCAGAAAGAGAATAAGAGAACTCCTGGGAAGATGGCAGAGGAATAGGACTGGAAGACCACATTCAGTTCCCACAGAACATCTTCAGAACACTGGCAAATGATCCCAGACTTCAGAAAGGCAAATCAATCTCCTTCGAATGAGGTATGGTGAATGATAAAGACAAAAAGGGACACAAAGGATTTGGGGACAGGGACCCCTGCCCTGAGGAGTGAGTCATGAAGGAGGAAAACTTCTGCACACTAGGAAACCTCTTCACAGGCAAGATCAAGGGGAGCTTTGGAACCACATAAGGGAGCACAATGAGACAGGTGAAAGCAAAATGGAGAAAATTCACCACAGAGAATGTACCAAATGGCACTTCCTAACCAAAAGCGGCTCACAGGGTCATGTCCACCCACAGCAAGTGGGGTCAGGGTGCAGAAGATCAGACTCTAGGGGTTGGTCCTCAGGCAGAGGTCTGGGTTTGAATAACATGAAAATACCCTGAGGGGGCTGGTACAACACAGTAAAAGCAGACCAGGGAAAACCCTGTGTCCACCAGAGAAACAAAACATCATTGCTGCAGGAAGGTTCTAAAGTTGCACTGGCTCACAGAACAAAGGTCTCCACCCTAGTGAATGCTGAAGAGCAGTAAGCCAGCTTTCTTATACAACCCCAGGAGTGGTGAGGTAGACATGAGTACCAAAGGCAGAAGGCAGGATAACACTGTGAGGGATTTCACAGGTGCCACTAAGCTGTGAGCAATTGTGGGTCACTTCCTGTGAACCTGAGTTGCTTGACTTGGCCAAGGGACTCACAATCCAGGACCAGTTTGGGAAGAACACAATTTGTCTCAGACTGGGCCAGCATCCCACAGGTCCCAGCAGGGAGCCCAAGCGGCTTGGCACTGCCAAGGGTCCCAAAACACAGGACCAACTCCCCTGGGGAAGTGCATAATTGACCTAAAACTGTGGCGACCCCCGAGCGGCCCAGCCATAGTGATGATTCCCCACACACCCGGTGGTGCCTGCTGAACCCTGCACTCTCCCCAGCACAACAGAGACAGTGAGTCTGTATAAGCCAGCTACTTTCACCCCCTTGTGTCTGGGCAGAAAACAGACATGGGAAAGAGATTCACAAGCAGTGGCAGGCCCATAAACAAAACAGAACACCAAGGGCTGTGTGAGCAAAGGAAAGAAGTGGAAACCATCCCAGAAAGTACAGGGGCAGTGGTTTAAATTTCCACGAATAACCTGAGTCTCTGTGCTTTAGGGGCAATTGTAGACTTTGGGAAGAAGTACAAGCTGGACCAAAGGAAGATATGATTCTGAACTGACTCCACACTGTCCACAACAGGTCCAGAGACCTTCCTTGATATATTGGAGGACTTTCTGAGTATGTAAAGCGACTGGAACAGGAAAATGGAGGAATCACTCTGATAGTCCTCTCATTTCCAGTCTACATACACTTCCCATCCCATTTTTTTAATTTTTTCTCATATTGTACTAATATGGCTCTTTATTGCTCTTTTAATATTTCTTTTTTATAACCCACTGTTACTTTAAAAATACTATATTTTTTAAAATTCCATATTTTTTTTTATTTTGGGGCTTGCTGATTTGTTTTCTATTTTCTATTTCTGAGAGATGAATTTTTTCTAGACTTATTATTTTTGTGTTTTTCAATCTTTTGTTTTTAATTTTGTATCTTTGAGAAACTAATTTTTACTACCCTTTTTCACTTAGGGGTTTGATTATAGGCTTGATGGCTCTCTTCTCTTTTGACCCTTCTCTACATCCTTTTATTTTCTCCTTTTCCCCTCTTCTTTTCTCTATATAAGTCTATGAATCTCTGGGGGCATTCTTGGCTGTTGAGAGTGGCTTCACCATTAATCTAGGGGCTTTGTCTTCTGTGCTATGTGACCTTAAGTCCTGATGCTAGTGTAGCAAGTCAAGTGTGAACCCACAAGGCAGGAAATACAACTCCAGGACTTTGGACAATCAAGAATTACTGACACCATAGAACACTAATAGATGAGAGCCCACTTAAAGGCTGCCATCTAAGCACTGAATCCAAACTCCACCAAAAAGCCAAGAAACTTCTGTCCTTCAGCAAAAGAGGAGCACAACTCTAAACATTAACAGACAGACTGCTGAGAGCCATATCAAAACCTCAGCCACCCCAAAACAAACTACTGGACATGGCACTACCCTCCAGAGAGACAAGATTGAGCTCCATTCACCAAAATGCAGGCACAAGCCACCCCAACAAGGAAACATTCATATGGCACTTGTCCAATCCTATCCAACAGTGGGTGGGGGTGGGCAGACTTCATAATTAAGAATTAAGAGAAACTACAAACTTCCAGCCAGCACATAGGAGATCCCAAACACAGTAAATTAAACAAATGAAAAGATAGCAAAACATGCAACAGATGAAGGAACATGGAAAAAACCCACACCACCAATCAAGTGAGGAGAAAATAGTCTACCTGAAAGACAATTCAAAATAATGATATGAAAGATGATTCAAAATCTTCAAAATAAAATGGATGCATGGATAAACAGATTGAAGACCTGGACTGAGAAAATGCAAGAAATGTTTGACAAGGACCTAGAATAATTAAAAAATACACAATCAACAATGAATAATAAATAACTGAGATTAAACTACATTGGAGGGAACCAACAGTAGAGTAAATGGGGCAGAAGAACAGATAAGTGAGCTGGAAGATAACTGAAGAATAGCAGAAATAACTGAAGTAGAGAGGAATAAAGAAAAGAGGATAAAAAGAAATGAGAATAGTCTCAGAGACCTCTGGGATAACATTAAGTGCCACATCATTCAAATTATAGGAATCCCAGGAGAAGAAAATGAAAAGGGCACAGGAAAATATTTGAGGAGATTAGTGTCAAAAGCTTCCCTAAAATGGGAAAGGAAAGAGCCACTCAAGTCCAGGAATCCCAGAGAGACCCACACAAGATAAACTCAAGGAGAAACATGCCAAAATACATACTAATCAAGCTAACAAAAATTAAACACAAAGAAAAAATATTAAAAGCAGCAAGGGAAAAACAACAAATAACGCACAAGGGGATCCCCATAAGGGTACCAGCTGATCTTTTGACAGAAACTCTGCAGGCCAGAAGGGAATAGCAGGATGTACTTAAAGTGATGAGAAGGAAAAACCTACAACCAAGATTATTTTATGCAGTAAGAATCTCATTCAGATATGAAAGAGAAGCAAAAGTTAAGAGAATTCAGCACAATCAAATCAGCTCCTTAACAAATGTTAAAGGAAATTCTCTAGACAGGAAACACAGAAAAAGAAGGGCTATAAAAACAAACCCAAAACAATAAAGTAAATGATAACAGGATCATACTTTTAAGTATCTTAAATGTAAATGGGCTAAATGCTCCAACCAAAAGACACAGATTGGCTGAATGAATAAAAAAAATTAGACCCCTACATATGCTGTCCACAAGAGATCTACTTCAGACCTAAGGACACATACAGACTGAGAGTGAGGGGTTAGAAAAGGTATTCCATGCAAACAGAGATCAAAAGAAAGCAGGAATAACAATATCTCTTATCAGATAAAATAGAATTTAAAATACTGTTACAAGAGACAAAGAAGGACACTCTTTAGTGGTCAAGGGATCAATCCAAGAAGAAGATATAATAATTATAGCCATATATATGCACCCAACATGTGAGCACCTCAATACATAAGGCAATTGCTAACAACTATTAAAACGGAAATCAACAGTAACCCAATAATAGTGGGAGATTTTAATGCCTCACTCATAACAATGGAAAGATCATCCAGACAGAAAATTAATAAGGAAATATAAGCTTTAAATGATACACTGGACCAGTTGGACCTAATTGATATCCACAGGGCATTTCATCCAAAAACAATAGATTTCACCATTTTCTCAAATTCACATGAAATATTCTCCAGGCTAGACCCCATCTTGAGCCATAAATCAAGATTGGTAAATTTCTAAAAATTGAAATAATTTCAAGCATCTTTTATGACCATAATGCTATAAGATTAGATATCAACTACAGGGAAAAAAACAATAAAAAACACAAACACATGGAGGCTAAACAACATGCTTCTGAATAACCAACAGATCACTGAAGAAATCAAAATATGACTAGAAGGAAATGACAATGAATATATGACAACTGTTTTGAGCTGCAGTAAATGGGACTATGGGATGCAGTGCTAAGAGATAATCTTACAACAATGCAAACCTACCTGAAGAAACAAGACAGACATCAAATAAACAATCTAACCTTATATGGAAAGCAACTAGAAAAAAGAACAAAAAACTCCAAAAGTTAGAACAAAAGTAACCATAAAGATCAGAGCAGAAATAAATGAAAAAGAAATTAAGAAAAGTATAGCAAAGATCAATAAAACTAAAAGCTGATGTTTTGAGAAGATAAAATTGACAAACTATTAACCAGACCTATCAAGAAAGAAGGGAGAAAACTCAAATGATTAAAATTAGAAATGAAAAAGGAGGCATTACAACAGGTAACAGAGAAATATAAAAGATAATAAGAGACAACCATGAGCACCTATATGCCAATAAAATGGACAACCTGGAAGAAATGGACAAATTCTTATAAAACTATAAACTTAAAAAACTGAACCAGGAAGAAACAGAAAATATGAACAGACCAATCACAAATGCCAAAATTGAATCTGTAATAAAAAAATCTTCCAGCATACAAAAAGGCCCAGGGACAGATGGCTTCATGAGGAAATTCTATCAAAAGTTTAGAGAAAAGCTAATATATATCCTACTTAAAATCTTCCAGAAAATTGTAGACAAATGAAAACTCCCAAACTCAGTCTACAAGAATGGCATCACCCTGATAACAAAACCAAAGATGCCACAAAAAAAACCATAATTATAGACCAGTAAACTGATGAAATTAGATGACAAAATCCTCAACAAAATTCTAGCAAATGGAATCCAACAACACATTAAAAAGCTCATACAACATGATCCAGTGGGCTTTATGCCAAACATGCAAGGATTCTTCAATATACAGAAATCAATGTGATACACCATATTAACAAATCAAAATATAAAAACCATATGATCATTTCAATAGATTCAGAGAAAGCCTTTGACAAAATTTAATGCCCATTTATGATAAAAACTCTCCAGAAAGTAGACATAGTACGAACATACTTCAACATAATAAAGGTCATATATGACAAACCCACAACAAATATTATTCTCAACAGTGAAAAGCTGAAAGCACTTCCTTTAAGACCAGGAAGAAGATAAGGATGCCCATTCTCACCACTATTATTCAACATAATTTTGGAAGTCCTAGGCATAGCAATCAGAGGATAAAAAATAAGTAGAAGAAATGCAGACTGGAAAAGAAGAATTAAAACTCTCACTGCTTGAAGATTACATGATTCTTTATATAGAAAACCCTAAAGATGCCACCAGAAAACTACTAGAGCTTAGCAATGAATATAGTAACCTCTTAGGATACAAAATTAATACACAGAAATCCCTTGCATTGCTATACACTCAATGAAAAATCAGAAAGAGAAATTACAGGAACTGTATCATTTCATCATTGCAACAAAAAGAATAAAATACATAGGAATAAATTAACCAAAAGAGACAAAAGACAAGTATGCAGAAAACTATAATACACTGATGAAAGAAATTAAAGACTACCCAAACAGGTGGAGAGATATTCCATGTTCTTGGATTGGAAGAATTAGTATTTTGAAAATGACTATACTCACCAAAGCAATCTATAGATTCAGTGCAAACCCTATCCAACTAACAATGATATTTTTCACAGAACTAGAAAAAGTAATTTCACAAATTGTATGGAAACACAAAAGACCCCAAATAGCCAAAGCAATGTTGAGAAAAAACAATGGAGCTGTAGGAATCAACTTTCCTGACATCCGGCTATACTACAAAGCTACAGTTATTAAGACAGTATGGTAATGGCACAAAAAAACATAGTCCAATGGAACAACATAAAAAAAAAATTCAGAGATAAATCCATGCACCTAGAGTACCTTATCTTTGACAAGGAAGGCAAAAACATACAATGGAGAAAAGACAGTCTCTTCAGGTGCTGCTGGGAAAACTGGTCCACTATGTGTAGAAGAATGAAATTAGAACACTTCCTAACACCACACAACAATAAACTCAAAATGGATTAAAGACCAAGATATAAGACCAGAAATTATAAAACTCTTAGATGAAAACATAGGCAGAATACTCTTTGACATAAATCACAGCAAGCTCCTCTATGACCCACCTCTTAGAGTAATAGGAAATAAGAACAAAGATAAACAAATTAGATCTAATTAAATTTAAAAGCTTTTGTATAATGAAGGAAACTATAAGCAAGGTGAAAATACAACCCTCAGAATGGGAAAAAATAATAGCAAATGAGGGTGGTCCCAAGATGGCAGAGTAATAGGACAGGGACCCCACTTTCTCCCCCACAGATTCATCAAAAGGCCATCTGAATGCTGAGCAACTTCCACAAAACAACTTTTGAACTCTGGTGGAAGACACCAGGCACCCAGAAAGGAAGCCCAATCTCTTCAAAAGGAGGTAGGACAAAATATAAAAGAGAAAAACTGAGACAAAAGATTTAGAGACAGAGACCCATCCTGGGGAGGGAGTCAGGAAGGAAGAGAAGTCTCCACACAGTAGGAAACCCTCTTACAGGTGTGTCTGTGGGGAGTTTTGGAACCTCAGAGAGCAACAAAACTGCGGGGGGCGGTGGGGGGGGGGGGGATGGCACAGAATACACACCTAACCACAACTGCCAGCAGAGAAGTGGCATAGACGCTCATATCCACCACCAGTGAGTGGGGGCTGGACAGGGAGGCATGGGCTGCATCATCAGTCCTTAGGGTAAGGACCAAGCCTGAATGCCGTGAGGACAATCTGAGGGAGATAATGTGATATAGTAACCAAAACCATGGGATCGACAGAGAAACAACAAAAAAAAAGACCTTTCCCTCAAAAGGTTCTATCGCCACACAATGACCCCTGGTGCATCCACAGAACAAAGGATTGAGCGAATACCAAAGGAGAGCAAGCCAGCTGCTTAGGGCCCTCCCTCCCCAGAGGCAGAAAGGCAGGCCAGCGACAGTCAGAGACAGAAGGCAAATAGCTGCTGCAATCTCGGCCCCAGAGACAGAATCTGTCACCAAACTGTGAGCTGGCTCCCAGTTGCTAACCTCATCTTCCTGGGATTGTGTATGGTTGACATCTGCCAGGGGTGTCACAGCCTGAGATCAGCTCCCCAGAGGAGGCACATGGCATACCTGGGACTGTGCTCTCATGGCACACCCGGAACACTGAACAGCGGGGACCGTGCAAGTGAATAAGATGCACAGCCCACCTGGGAGTGTGCTTACCAAGCACTAGGTTGCCTAAGCTGCTCGGACTTGGGAAGAAAACAAAACGCACAGCCCATTCGGGTCTGTGCCCTTGCAGAGCACACGAGAACTTGAGTGGTTAGACCTGGGAAGTGCATGAAATGCAGGGCCCTTTTGGGACAGTGCCCTCACAGAGCACCCTGGAGACTGAGCAGTGTAGACCTGGGAAGCACACAGCACCTTGGGCTGTGACAAACCCAGTGTGGTCCATCCACTGCAAGCACTCTCCACAAATGCCAGTGATATCTGTTTGCAGTGTCCCTCCCTCCCTACAACACAACTGAACAAGTGAGCCTGTATAAGTGGCCACCTTTGCCCCTTTGTGTCAAGGGTAGAAATCGACCCTGAAGAGACTTGCAAACAGAGGAAGCCAAAATAAACAAAGAAGGGGAAACTGCTCTGCAAGTAACAGATGCAACAGATTAAAATCCTGCATTTAATACTGGAGATATTTGAGGGACACCTATAGACCCTGAGAACAAATACAAGCTGGAACAAGGGACTACCTGATACTAAAGACACCACACTGCCCACAACTCCAGAGAAATTCTTAGATATATTTTTATTGTTATTTTCTATTTATGTTTTTCCCATTTATTTTTATTAGTTGGAGGCTAATTACTTTACAATATTGTAGTGGTTTTTGCCATACATTGACATGAATCAGCCATGGATTTACATGTGTTCCCCATCCCGATCCCCCCTCCAGCCTCCCTCTCCATCCCATCCCTCTGGGTCTTCCCAGTGCACCAGCCCTGAGCACTTGTCTCATGCATCCAACCTGGGCTGGTGATCTGTTTCACCCTTGATACTATACTTGTCTCAATGCTGTTCTCTCTGAACATCCCACCCTTGCCTTCTCCCACAGAGTCTAAAAGTCTGTTCTGTACACCTGTGTCTCTTTTTCTGTTTTGCATATAGGGTTATCATTACCATCTTTTTAAATTCCATATATATGCGTTCATATACTGTATTGGTCTTTATCTTTCTGGCTTACTTCACTATGTATAATGGGCTCCAGTTTCATCCATCTCATTAGAACTGATTCAAATGAATTCTTTTTAATGGCTGAGTAATATTCCATTGTGTATATGTACCACAGCTTTCTTATCTTTTAATTTAAAAAAATAGTTATTTATTACTTCTTTAACTTTCACTTCTATAGCCTACTACTACCTTTCCAAAAAATCCCACATTTTTAAAAATATTTTCATATTTTTTTACTTACTGTGATTGATTTTGTTTTCTATTTTTATGTTGTATTTTGAGAGTCTAACTTCTTGGTTTTTAATCTTTGCTTTTTGATATTTGTTAGCAATTTTGTATCTCAGAATCTAATATTCATTATCCATTTTTACTTAGGAAATTGACTATGGGCTTGATTGCTCTCTCCCATTTTGACTCACCGTTTTCTCCCCTAGGTCACCTCTATCTCCCTCCTCCCTATTCTCTTCTCTACATAAATCTGTGAATCTCTCTGGGTGTTCCAGGATGTGGAGAGCACTTAGGGATTAGATTAATGGCTAGACTGCTCTCTCCCCTTTTGACTCAACTTTTCTCCTCCTGGTCACCTCTATCTCCCTCCTCCTTAAGGAGGAGATAGGGAGTTTACTTGAAAAAGAATTCATAATAATGATAGCAAAGATGATCAAAATCTTGAAAACAATATGGAGTGACAGATAGATTAGAGACAAGCATTGATAAGATGCAAGAAATATTTAACAAGGACCTAGAAGAAATAAAGAAGAATCAATCAATAGTGAATAATGCAATAACTGAGATCAAAAGCACTCTGGAGGGAACCAACAGTAGAATAACTGAGGCAGAAGAGAGGATAAGAAAGGTGGAAGATAGAATGTTGGAGATAAATGAAGCAGAGAGGGGAAAATAAAAAAGAATTAAAAGAAATCAGGACAACCTGAGAGGCCTGAGGGACAATGTTAAATGCCCCAACATTCGAATAATGGGTGTCACAGAAGAAGAAGACAAAAATAAACGACATGAGAAAATACTTGAGATAATGGTCAAAAACTTTCCTAATATGGGCAAGGAAATAGCCACCCAAGTCCAAGAGACTGAGAGTCCCAAACAGGATAAACCCAAGGCCAAACAACCAAATACATATGAATCAAACTAACAAAGATCAAACACAGAAAGTAAATATTAAAAGCAGCACAGGGAAAGCAACAAATAACACACAAGGGGATATCCATAAGGATAACAGCTGAACTTTCAATAGAAACTCCCCAGGCCAGAAGGGAATGGCAGGACATACTTAAAGTGAAGAAAGAGAAAAACCTACAGTCAAGATTATTCTAGCCAGCAAGGATCTCATTCCGATATGAAGGAGAATTCAAAAGCTTTACAGACAAGCAAAAGCTGAGAGAATTCAGCACCACTAAACCAGCTCTTCAGGAAACACGGAAAAGTTTTATAAAAATGAACCCAAACAAAAAGATTAAATGGTAATAGGATCATACTTATCAATAATTACCTTAAATGTAAATAGGTTAAATGCCCCAACCAAAAGACAAAGACTGACTGAATGGATACAAAAACAAGACCTGTATATATGCTGTCTACAAGAGACCCACCTCAAACCAAGGGGCACATACAGACTGAAACTGAAGGGCTGGAAAAAGATATTTCATGCAAATTGAGACCAAAAGAAAACAGGAGTAGCAATATTCACATTAGATAAAATAGACTTTCAAATAAAGACCATGATAAGAGACAAAGAAGGACACTACATAATGATCAAAGGATCAATCCAAGAAGATATAACAATTATAAATATATATGCACCCAACATAGAAGCACCTCAATATGTAAGGCAAATGCTAAGAAGTATGAAAGGGGAAATTAACAGTAACACAATAATAGTGGAGGACTTTAATACCCCACTCACACTAAATCACCTAAATCAACTAATAAATCAACTAAAGCAAAAATTAGCAATGGACAATTTATACCTAATTGATATGTGTAGGGCATTTCACCTAAAAACAAGGGAATTAAACTTTTTCTAAAGTGCACAAGGAACCTTCTCCAGAATAGATCACATCCTGGGGCATAAATCTCGCCTTGGTAAATTCAAAAAAATTTAAATCATTTCAAGCATCTTTTCTGATAATATCACAGTAAGATTAGATATCAACTGCAGGAAAAAAAAACTATTAAAAATACAAACATATGGAGGCTAAACAACATGCTTATGAATAACCAACAGATCATGGAAGAAATCAAAAAGGAAATCAAAATATTCATAGAAACAAATGAAAATTAGAAGACGACAACCCAAAAGCAATAGGATTCAGGAAAAGTAGTGTTAGAGAGAGATTCATAACAATACAAGCCTACCTCAAGAAACAAAAGAAATGTCAGACAAACAACCGAACTTTACATCCAATGCAACTAGAAAAAGAAGAACCACAATGTTAAAAGAATGAAAGAAAGCATAAAAATCGGAGCAGAAATAAATGAAAAAGAAACAAAGGAGTCTATGGCAAACATCAACAAAACTTAAAGCTGGTTCTTTGAGAAGATAAATAAAACAGATAAACCATTATCCAGACTCATCAAGAAAAAAATGCTAGAAGAATCAAATCAATAAAATTAGAAATGAAAACGGAGAAATCATAACAGACAACACAAAAATACAAAAAAAAAAAAAAAAATCACCAGAGCACCAGAGACTACAATGAGCAATTATCTGCCAATAAAATTGACAACTTGGAAGAAATGGACAAATTCTAAGAAAAGTATAACCTTCCAAAACTGAACCAGGAAAAAATAGAAAATCATAGCAGACCTGTCACAAGCATGGAAATTGAAACTATAATACAAAATCTTCCAACAAAAAAAAGCTGAGGACCAGATGGCTTCACAGGTGAATGCTACCTAAAATTTAGAGACGAGCTAAAACTTGTCCTACTCAAACTCTTCCAAAAAATTGCAGAGGAAGGCAAACTCCCAAACTCATTCTATGAAGCCACCATCACCCTAATAACAAAACTAAAGATGCCACAAAAAGAGATAAATATTAGCCAATATCACTGATAACATAGGTGCAATAATCCTGAATAAAATTCTAACAAACAGAGTCCAACAACATATTAAAAATATCATACATTATGACCAAGTGGGCTTCATCTCAGGGATTCAAGGTTTCTTCAAACTTTGAAAATCAATCAATGTGATATACCACATTAACAAATTGAAGGATAAAACCATATAATTATCTCAATAGATGTAGAGAAAGCCTTTGACAAAATTCAACACCCATTGATGATAAACTCTCCTGAAACAGACATAGAAAGAACACACCTCAACATAATAAAAGCCATTTACCACAAACCACAGCAAAAATTATACTCAATGGATAAAAATTGAAATCATTTCCCCAAAAATGAGGAAGAAGACAAGGTTGCCCACTCTCACCACTACTATTCAACATAGTTTTGGAAGTCCTAGCCACAGCAATTGGAGAAGAAAAATAATAAAGGAATCAAGATTGGGAAAAAAAAAAAAGAAGTAGAACTCTCACTGTTTGCAGATGAGATGATCCTCTTCATAGAAAACCCTAAAGACACCACTAGAAAATTACTAGAGGTAATCAATGAATATAGTAAAGTTGCAAGATATAAAATTAATACACAGAAATCCCTTGCATTCCTATACACTATCAATGAGAAAACATAAAGAGAAACTAAGGAAAAAATCCCATTCACCATTGAAACAAAAGAATAAAATACTTAGGAATAAATTTGCCTAAAGAAACAAAAGACCTATATATAGAAAACTATAAAACACTGATGAACAAAATCAAAGATGACACAAATGTATGGAGAAATATGACATGTTTGTAGATTGGAAGAATCCATATAGTGAAAATGGGTATGATACCCAAAGCAATCCATAGGTTCAACACAATCCTTATCAAGCTACCAATGGTATTTTTCAGAGAACTAGAACAAATAATTTCACAATTTTTATGAAAACACAGAAAACCTCAAAGAGACAAGGAATCTTGAAAGAGAAGAATGGAACTGGAGGAATCAACCTGCCCAACTTCAGGCCATAGTACAAAGCTACAGTTATCAAGACAGTATGGTGCTGGCACAAAGACAGAAATACAGATCAATGGAACAAAATAGAAAGCCCAGAGATAAATCCACACACATATGGACACCTTATCTTTGACAAAGGAGGCAAAAATATACAGTGGAGAAAAGACAATCTCTTTATCAAGTGGTGCTGGGAAAACTGGTCAACCACCTGTAAAAGAATGAAACTAGAATACTTTCTAACACCATACAGAAAAATAAACTCAAAATGGATTAAAGATCTAAATGTAAAACGAGAAAGTATAATACTCTTAGAGGAAAACTTAGGCATAACTCTCTTTGACACAAATCACAGCAAGATGCTCTATGATCCACCTCCCAGAGTAATGGGGAAAAAAGCAAAAATAAACAAATGAAACCTAATTAAACTTAAGTGTTTTTGCCACAACGAAGGAAACTATGAGCAAGTTGAAAAGGCAGCCTTCAGAATAGGAGAAAATAATAGCAAACGAAGCAATTGACAAAGAATTAATCTCAAAAATATACAAGCAGCTCAAGCAGCTCATGCAGCTCAATTCCAGAAAAATAAACAACCCAATCAAAAACTGGGTCAAAGAACTAAACAGACACTTCTCCAAAGAAGACATACAGATGGCTAACAGACACGTGAAAAGATGCTCAACATCACTCATTATCAGAGAAATGCAAATCAAAACCACAATGAGGTACCATCTCATGCTGGTCAGAATGGCTGCCATCAAAAAGTCTAGAAACAATAAATACTGGAGAGGGTGTGGAGAAAATGGAATACTCTTACACTGTTGGTGGGAATGCAAACTATTACAGCCACTATGGAAAACAGTGTGGAGACTCCTTTAAAACCTGGAAATAGAAATGCCATATGACCCAGCAATCCCAATGCTGGGCATACACACTTAGGAAACCAGAAATTAAAGAGACACATGTACCCCAATGTTCACTGCAGCACTGTTTACAATAGCAAGGACATGGAAGCAACCTAGATGTCCATCAGCAGGTGAATGGATAAGGAAGCTGTGGTACATATACACAATAGAATATTACTCACCTATAAAAAAGAATGCTTTTGAATCAGTTCTAATGAGGTGGATGAAACTGGAGCCTATTATACAGAGTAAAATAAGCCAGAAAGAGAAACATCAATATACTATATTAATGCATATATGTGGATTTTAGAAAGACGCTAATGATGACCCTATATGCAAGACAGCAAAAGAGACCCAGATGTAAAGAGCAGGATTTTGGAGTATGGATTATAAGAGCAGACTTCTGGAGTAGAAGGCGAGGGTGGGACGATATTAGAGAATAGCATTGAAACGTGTATATTACCATATATAAAACAGATGACCATTTCAAGTTTGATGCATAAAACAGGGCACTCAAAGCTGGTGCTGTGGGACAACCCAGAGGGATAGGGAGGGGAGAAAGGTGGGAGGGAGATTCAAGATGTTGGGACACATATACACCCATGGCTGATTCATGCTGATGCATGAAAAAAACCACCACAATATTGTAAAGTAATTAGCCTCCAATTAAAATAATTAATCAAAAAAAAGAAAAAGGAATAACAAATGATAACAACTGCCAAAGGATTAATCTCCAAAATATACAAACAACTCATGTAGCTCAATTCAAGGAAAACAAACAACCCAATTAAATGTGGGCAGAAGACCTAAACAGACATTTGTCCTTAGAAGACATAGAGATGGATAATAAACACATTCAATGATGCTCAACATCATTCAGTAATAGAGAAATGCAAATCAAAACTACAATGAGGTATCATCTCACACTGCTCAGGATTACCATCATCAAAAGTCTACTAACTAGAAATGCTGGAAAGGGTGTGGATAAAAGGGAACCGTCTTGCATTATTAGTGGGAATGCAAATTGATACAGCCACAATGGAGAACAGTATGGAGATTTCTTTAAAAACTAGGAATAAAACACCAGTTCAAGTGGAAGAGTAGAAGGACGTGTGCTCATCTCCTCCTTCAAGGGCATCAAAATCACAATTAGCTGCTGAACAGCCATTGAAAGGAGGATGCTGGAGCCTACCATAAAAATATACTTCACATTCAAAGACAAAGAAGAAGCTTCAGTGAGATAGTAGGAAGGGCACAACCATGATAAAATCAAGTCCTATATCTGCAGGGTGGGTGACCCACAAACTGGAGAATAATAATACCAAAGAAGTTCTCCCACTGTTGTGAAGGTTCAGAACCCCACGTCAGGCTTCCCAGCCTGGGGACCCAACAAAGGTACTGGGGAATCTCCAGGGAATCTGACCTTGAAGGCCAATGGAATTTGATTACAAGGCTTCCACAGGACTAGGGGAAACAGACACTCCAGTTTTGTAGGGCACAAACAAAACCTTGTATGCACCAAGACTGAGAGGAAAGGAGCAGTGACTTCACAGGAAACTGAACCATAACGATCTGCTAGTGTTGGAGGGTCTCCTGTAGAGGTACGTGTTGGCACAGGTTCACCACAGGGACTGGCAGCAGCTGTCTAGGAAAGTCCCCTTTGGTGTAAACCCTCTTGGAGTTTGCCATTAGCTGGACCATAGAGCCAGTAGACCTGAGAGCTTGGTCACCTCAGGCCAAAAATCTAACAGGGAGGGAGCTCAACACCACCCATCAGCAGATAATTGGATTAAATCTTTACTGAGCAAGGCCCTGCCCACCAGAGCAAGACCAAGTTTTTCCCACCACCAGTCCCTTCTATCAGGAACCTTACACAAGCCTCTTAGCCTCCTCCATCAGAGGGCAGACAGAAGAAATAAGAACCACAGTTCCACAGGGACTAAAACAAAACCACATTACAGAAAGCTAATGAGCACAACAAAGCATAAAGTTACATCCCAGATGAAGGTACAAGATAAAACCAAAAAAACAAAACAAAACAATTCAATGAAGTGGAAATAGGCAACCTTCCAGGAAAAGAATTCAGAATAATGATAGTGAATATGATTCAGGATCTCAGAAAAAGAATGGAGGCAAAGATTGAGAAGATGCAAGAAATGTTTACCAAAGACCTAGAACTAAACAACAAACACACAGAGATGAATAATTCAGTAGAAGGAGTCCATAGCAGAATAACTGAGGCAGAAGCACAGATAAGTGACCTGGAGGACAGAATGGTGGAAATCACTGCCACAGAATAGAATATAGAAAGAAGAATGAAAAGAAATGAAGACAGCCTAAGAGATCTCTGGTACAGTATTGAATACATGATCATTCACATTATATGGGCCCCAGAAGGAGAAGAGAGAGAGAAAGGAGCTGATAAAATATTTAAAGATAAAATAGCTGAAGACTTCCTTAATATGGGGAAGGAAATAATCAACCAAGTCCAGGAAGTACCGAGAGTCCCAGGCAGGATAAACCCAAGGAGAAACACACTGAAACATGTAGTAATAGAACTGACAAAAATTAAAGACAGAGATAAAATATTAAAAGCAACAAGGGGAAAATGACAAATACAAGGGAATTCCCATCAGGCTATCAGCTGATTTCTCAACAGAAACTCTACAAGCCAGAAGGGAATGGCATGACATATTTAAAACGATTATAGAGAAGAACCTACAACCAAGAATGTTCTACCCAGCAAGACTCTCCTTCAGATTTGATGGAGAAATCAAAAGCTTTCAAGACAAGCAAAAGTTAAGAGAATTCAGCACCACCAAACCAGCTTCGCTGGTGGCTCAGACGGTAAAGCGTCCACCTACAATGTGGGAGACCCAGGTTAGATTCCTGGGTCAGGAAGATCCCCTGGAGAAGGAAATGGCAACCCACTCCAGTATTCTTGCCTGGAAAATCCCATGGATGGAGGAGCCTGGTAGGCTACAGTCCACGGGGTCACAAAGAGTTAGACATAATGGAGGACTTCACTTTCACTTTCAAACTAGTTTCACGACAAATGCTAAAGGAACTTCTCTAGGCAGAAAACAAAAGAAGGAAAAGCCCTACCTACAGAAAATAAACCGAGAACAATTAAGAAAATGGTAACAGGATCACACATATCAAAAATTACTTTAAATGCAAATGGATTAAATGCACTAATCAAAAGACATAGATGGGCTGAGCAGATGAAAACATGTGCTTGTATGCACTTCTACTTACCACATATCACTCTGCTTGAGTCCCTAAATTTTATTTAATTATTCTATACCATTAGGTTAATCATGTTCCCATTATGACTTTCAATTGTAATTATCTTTTTTTGTCTGGCTATTGATTGTGAAAACTGATAAACATCTTTTACTATTGTGATTATGTAACTATTACTTACTTAAAACCACTGTATCATGATTGATCAAAAGAAAAATTTTAGAATTCTATATAACCAAAACTACCATTTAATAGAAAACCCTGTAATCACTTTTTAAAATCTGGATGCATATCAGAATTATCTTGGAATTTTTTGAAAAATACAAATGATCAGGCATTTTTTTGGTCAGAACTCCAGACGTGTTTCTAATGAGGGGCCATGTTTAAAAACCATGTACTTTATGAGGATCTTTTACTTTTACCTAACCTGTTTCACTTTTTCTATTTCATATTCAGTGCTCCCATTTCCTTTAGTTTATGTTCTCCAATTTCTCCATTTTTTACGTTCTTTCTCAAGCCTTTATCAACCATAGTCAAAAAGCTTTTGTATACATGTATGTAAGTAATATGTATCATATATATTTTAGAAAACTTAGGAATTTTTGCCTAACCAAAAAATTTTTGACACTTTGGTTCCACTTGTTTGACTTTGTAAGAATAGAAAACTACATTTCTAATTTAAAAAAAAATAGATATGCAACAAGCAACAAAAGTTTATAGCACAGGGACATATAGTCTATATCCTGTAATAACCTATAATGGAAAATAATTTCAAAAGATAATATATGGGTATAACTGAATACACATTTATTTTGTGTGTGTATAACCAAATCACACACACAAAAAAAGAATTCTACTTTTTGAAATTTAATAATGTTTATCTTTTTGTGAGTTTTTCTAAATGTCCTATGGACATCTAATAATAACATGCTGCACTGTGCTGTGTTTAGATGCTCAGTTGTGTCTGACTCTTTGTGACCCCATGGACCATAGTTTGCCAGACTCCTCTGTCCATGGGGATTCTCCAAGCAAGAATACTGGAGTGAGTTGTCCTCCAGGGAATCTTCCCAACCCAGGGATCAAACCCAGGTCTCCCACATTGAAGGCAGATTCTTTACCATTTGAGCCACCAGAGAAGCCCAAGAATACTGGAGTGGGTAGCCTATCCCTTCTCCAGGGGAACTTCCCAACCCAGGAATTGAACTGGAGTCTCCTGCAGTGCAGGCAGATTGCTTACCAGCTGAGCTACCAGGGAAGCCTAATAACAACGTATGAGATGCAAAATTTTAAATATATTTGTGTAAAATATGGTACAAATTAATTAATTAAGTACAAATCTATTGTATTTAAATTATTAGTGACATTACTCAAGATTCTCTGATTATTATTTCTGCACTTGATAAAATATCCTCAGAGAAATGTTAATATGTTTCACTGTGATTATATATTTTTTCCTTTCCCTAATATTTCTTCTGATTCTTGCTTTATGTATCTGTTTCTTCATTCTTTAAGATAGAATTTAAATTCTATATTCTTTGTGAATTGTACCTTTTATCATTAAAATGTTAATCTTTGTTTCATTTAAAATAAATAAATAAATTATAAAAAGAGAATAGAGAGAAAATCTAGCAATCCTCATGGGCAGACAAATTTTGTTTTTATTTTTAATTATCATGCAAACTTCAAAACTGTTATTAGATTTTGATGAAACTTTGTCAAGTTTCTGTCATATCTGTATGATTTCAGGAATTTTAAAGTTTCCTTTTTTAGTGTCCAGTGTTAATTACTCTGCTTGATATATTAATGTTCATTTGTAGCAATATTTTGTGTAAAATCAGCAAAAAGTTTAAATCTTCTTATAGTGTTTATAAATGGTTTAATTATCTTCATTAACTAGTCTATGAAAAATTCTAAGAAACTATTACTAACTTAGGGCTTCTCTGGTGGCTCAGATGGTAAAGAATCTGCCTGCAATGCAAGAGACCTGGGTTTGATCCTTGGGTTCGGAATATCCCCTGGGGAAGGGGATGGCTACCCATGCCAGTACTCTTACCTGGAAAATCCCATGGACAGAAAAGCCTGGAAGGCTACATAGGGTCCATAGGGTCACAAAGAGTCAGACATGACAGAGCACATACAATCATTACTAATTCTATTAAAAACTTATCTATTCCTTTTTAAAAATTGCCATTTTTGGCTTAATCTGTATGTATTCTGGCTGTAAGTTGACTCTCAATATAAGAATCATTTCTATTAATTTCATTGCTCATATTTATTACTTTTGTTTCATATTTCATTGATTTTTACCAGAATGTTATTTTAATTCTTTAATCAATACATTTAAATTTGACAAAGAAGATACCCATCATGCATTCCCAAGCCAAATGCCTCTAATTTCTCCATAAAATTCTTATAAACATTATCTCAAATTGGAAATAAAATTGTATATTTAAGCTTAATTACATATTCCATTTCTATTAAAATATATTGTGGATTTTAATTGAATATGCTGCTTTACTAAGAACATTCCTGAAAGTAGAAAATTTTGCTTTCAACTATGCTTTAATGAGAAACAAATTCTTCATATACAATTTTACATTTCTGATTTTATGAAATATTTTCCACACACTAACTTCCAGTTCCAAAAATCTTAAATCTATTTTTTCTTCTCTTCTCCCACATTTTCAATATTGGATCTTAATAGCTCCATTCATAATGTGGTGCAGCCCTAGCTTTACACATTTGTATTACACCAGCAAGTGTGTGGGAAGGGAAAACAGCAGAAGTATCCCACAAAGGTTTTCCCAACCAGTGCACATACCACATAAAAATCCCCCACTAATAAGAAATTAAAAGTATTTCAAAAATACCATGACAAAACAAAAAGGAGGAAATTTAGAGTGAGAAGTATCTGTTGTCTTAAGCATGGGCAAAATATATTACTTTTGAGAAAATTATATAATCATAAATCTATGTAAACACACATAGAAAGGCAAGAGTTCCTCTTAGAAGTCCTGGAAAAATCTATGCAAGTGAGGAATCTTGAAGTGTATTTTTTATTCATTTCACTGTAACTGTGACTGTGGTATGCAGAATTCTAAGATGGTCTTTTCAAGCTTCCCAAATACCAGTGTACTCACCTTCTCCTAGATAATTTGTACAGTAATTCAGGTACTGAAGTTAAGGGACTATATACATATATATTATGTTTATGAGAATTTTATGGTGAAATTACAGGCATTTGGCTTGGGTATGTATGATGTGTATTTTCTTTGTCAAATTTAAATTTATTGATTAAAGAGATTGAAGAGTGTGTGTGTGTGTGTGTGTGTGTGTGTGTGTATATATATATATATATATATATATGTGAAAGAGTGGACTCATTGGAAAAGACCCAGATGCTGGGAAAGATTGAAGGCAAAAGGAGAAGGAGGAGGCAGACGATGAGATGCTTAGATAGCCTCACCAACTCAATGGACATGAGTTTGAGTAAACTCTGGGAAATAGTAAAGGACAGAGGAGTCTAGTGTGCTGCAGTCTATGGGGTCACAAAGAGTGAGAGACAGCTTAGCATCTGAACAACAACAAAAAAAGAAAATAAAAACTAGGAATAAAACTACCATATGACCTTGCAATCCCACTACTGGACATACACCCTGAAGGAATCATAACTGAAAAAGACAAATGTACCCCAATGTTCATCACAGCACTATTTACAATATCTTGAACATTGAAGCAACCTAGATGTTCATTGACAGATGAACGGGTAAGGAAGTTTTGGTACATATACACAATGGAATATTACTTAGCTCTAAAAACTGCATTTGCATCAGTTCTAATGAGGTGGATGAACCTAGAGCCTATTATACATAGTGAAGTAAGTCAGAAAGAGAAAGATAAATATCATATATTAACACATATATGTGGAATCTAGAAAGATGGTACTGATTATCCTATTTGCGGGGCAGCAAAGAGACACAAATGTAAAGAACAGACTTATGGTCACAGTGGGGCAAGGAGAAGGTGGGATGACTTGAGAGAGTAGGATTCAAACATATATATTACCATATGTAAAATAATTGGTGGGAATTTGCTGTATGATGTAGGGAACCCAAAGTTGTTATTCTGTGATAACCTAGAGGGGTAAGATGAAGAGGGAGGTAGGAGGGAGGTTTAACAAGGTGAGGACATATGTATACCTATGGCTGGTTCATGTTGATGTATGACAGAAGCCATCAGAATATTGTAAAGTAATTATCATACAATTAAAAATAAAATAAAATTTAAAAAAGAGTAGTGTATATATATATGTATATAGTGAGAGAGAGAGAGAGTTATGACTGATTCATGTTGTTTTATGACAGAAACCACACAGGATTGTAAAGCAATTATCCTTCAATTAAAAAATAAATATGTACACCCATGGCTAATTTATGTTGCTATATGGCAGAAACCAGCATAATATTGTAGAATATTATCCTCTAATTAAAAATAAATAATTTTTTAATTAAGTAAAAATAATACAAAAACCCCTTGATTTCCAATTTTGTTGGAAATCTTCTCACTGATTTAACAAAGCAAATGAAAAAATATTTAGCTAGACAAATCATCCTTTTTATGTCATTCAAGTAGCAGACAAGGTCATTGCAGAATTGAAAGCAAATGTTTGTGTCTTACAAACCTCTACAAACTAGAAATGAAACTACAACCCATATTGACCTGAGGCAGAGCCTAATTAGCTCAATCAGGTAAAACCTGAAATCAAAAGGGGGCTAAAGGGGAAAGGATTTTAACACTCAAAGTGCTGGAAATGCTCCTTCACCCAAAATCTGATTCACAGCTTCCTTAAAGAATTATCAAGGACAAATACAAATCTTGAAGCATTTTCCACAATTAGTAATGCCTTAATCATCTAAGGAAATAAATTTAACTTTTCCAAGTGCTACCTATAAACTAGTAAATGTATAATACCTGATTCATAACTAGATGTTAAAGCTGAGATATATAGTGTTGTCTGTTTATATGTTTTGTGTACATTATACATATAACATATGTCTACCTCTGGATATTATCAAAATTAAATTTATAAAAAAGCTCTTTCTGTTGATTTTAAGACCTTACAAATCAAATATTTCTAAATATAAAGAAAACTGGCAAGAATTAATTCCAGATTCACATGATCTAGAAATATTCAACATTAATATCTGGTACTAAAGCTAACTTAAGCTATTTGCTTTATCAAACAGACTTTGTTTTTATTGCAACTAGGTTTACTGAAGGTCAATAAGTTTGTTATTTGTCTTGTAGACTTTGTCAACAAGGAAAATCAACTTGGTATGATGATATTTTCATAAGTTATGAAATAAAGGTTAAGTGAGATAGTTTTCAAGTGAACTCTTTAGGAATAATTATGTTTTGGGTACATCTATTTAAAATAGTTTCTCAAGATTTTTGGTAATTGAAACTTTACAGTTTTGCTAACCTAAATTATGAAATTTGTTAAATATCAGTTCATTTCCAATAAAATAAGATGCTGGATCATTGACTGCTAATTAGGGCTATATTTACTTACTTTTGCCTCCTTACAAGAGGGAAACTAAAGATTTTAGGATTTAATAAACATGTTTTGCCACACATTGAGGGGGAAAAATGTGCTATGAGAAGATATACGTTTTAAGAAATTGTGGAATATTCCTATGTTTGCCTATCAGGAAATGCTGATATGGCAAAGAGTTCAAAATTATTGCTAATCGATTTTCATTAGAGGTTAAGGTTTTTAAGAATTCAAATTGTGAAATACATAATTAAGCTACTGGGATAATAAGAAAAACATTTAAGTGTTCAAGGAATGTAGGATGTATATTTTTAGCAAAAGAAGGTATTTGTTGTTCAGTTGCTCAGTCGTATCTGACTCTGCAACCCCATGGACTGCAGCACGCCAGGCTTCCCTGTCCAGCACCAAGTCCCGGAGCTTGCTCAAACTCAAGTCCATTGAGTCGGTGATGCCCTCCAACCATCTCATGCTCTGTTGTCCCCTTCTCCTCCTACCGTCTATCCTTCCCAGAATCAGGGTCTTTTCTAACAAATCAACTCTTTGCATCGGGAGGCCAAAGTACTGGAATTTCAGCTTCAGCATCAGTCCTTCCAATGAATATTCTGGGTTGATTTCCTTTAGGATTGACTGGCTTGATCTCCTTACAGTCCAAGGGGCTCTCAAGAGTCTTCTCCAACACCACAGTTCAAAAGCATCAATTCTTTGGCATTCAGCCTTCTTTATGGTCCAACTCTCACATCCATACATGACTACTGGAAAAACCACAGCTTTGACTGCCAAAGCGATGTCTCTGCTTTTTAATATGCTGTCTAGGTATAAAGAATTGAAATGCACTTTATTAAAGGAAAGTGACTTTGTCCTAAAGCTTGTTGTTTTCTGGATGGGAAGGAAAATAAGAGATGAAAGAATACAGATACAGAAAGTTACAGGAGCTTTGTAAAAGGAAATTTTGAGAAAAGTTTTCTGCAACATCAAGCTGGGATTGGATTGAATTTAATTAGGTAAATGAATTTTGTTATTGAGGGTAGGCTGGTACAGGATCAGAGTTTTGTTTTCTCTGTTATGAGAACAAAGTATTCTTGGAGTGGTAATCTACATTTAATAACAGATTATGAGTTTCTTTTCTTTCTAAATGATCTGCATGTACCTTAAAAATATTTTATTGTCACTTTGATTGAATGAATAAGTACTGTATTATTTCACAGAGACTCATGATCCTATTTGACCAAGTGTTTTAAAATATTTATTTATCTTTGGCAAATTTCCCCAAAATAAAATTCTCAGTGTTCTAAACCTTTTGATATTTATTGACATAATTTCCTAAATCAAAAGTTAATGAAGTCTTTTGACCTCCAGCCAATTTCTGAATGCATCAAAGAGCCCCTGAAACTACACAAAGAGAAATATTAAACTAATTAGGCTTAGATATGTTAAATTATATGGGAAACATTGTCATATAAATGTTGATAAAAGCTTCTTAGGTTATAGTCTATGGGTATCATTAATACACATACTCCAAAAGTTATATGAAACCCCTAAAATTTAAGTATCTGCCCAGGTGTTGCTAGTGGTAAAGAATCAGCCTGGCAATGCAGGAGATGCAAGAGATGCAGTTTTGATCCCTGGGTTGGGAAGATCCCCTGGATGAGGAAAAGATAACACACTCCAATATTCTTGCCTGGAAAATTCCATGGACAGAGGAACCTGGTGGGCTACAGTCCATGGGGTCACAAAGAGTTGGACTCTACTGAGCCACTGAGTGCACACACACACAAATCTGAAATGTATAATATTTTCAGTTATAAATATATATATATAAATATAAATGTATAATATTTTCAGGTATAATATTTTCAGTTATTAGTAACTTAAAATGTTATATGTTACAGAAATAACCAAATTTCTTGTCAATTTCATTATAATCAGATCTTTAGCCACAGCATTTTAAATGTTTTAGTTTATAGATAATCATTATTTTACTCTGATGTTTTATAAAATGAATATCTTCAAAGAGATTCATAAAAAAGAATTTTGACAAATATAAATGTCTGATAACTTTCAGATAATACCACTAAACTGGGTAAGAAATTATAAAACTCTAATGGAAAACCTAATAACTTCATTCAGGTCAACAGGAATTAATTACATGGGACTGAAGTGTTAGTCACTCAGTCATGTCTGACTCTTTGTGACTATATGGGGCCCACCAGGCTCCTATGTCCATGGAATTTTCCAGGCAAGAATACTGGAGTGGGTTGTCATTCCCTTTTCCAGGGGATATTCTGGACCCAAGGATATAACCTGGGTCTCCTGCATTGCAGGCAGACTCTTCACTGTCTGAGCCACCATGGGACTGAATGTATTTTTTTTCCTGAAATATGCTGTTTTTTCATCTTTGTTTCCCCAAAAAACTTATCTTTTACACTACAACCTACAACAAGTTGATAAAGTATACTTTGTAAATGAAGATGAAACACTTATCTTTTTCTCTTGACCTGATCCCTCAATAATTTGGTTTCTGCAGCTGGCTCCTTTGTGGACTTAATGGTTTATTGTGACCAGATTACAACTAGTTATATTAATCATTGTTTTAGTTTGCTGTCTCTTGTTTTCAAATTATTTATGCTTTGTGTCTCTCTCTGATGTACTATGGCTTTATTAATGTTACCAGCTATATTACTTATATCCTATATATTTTATAAGATTATTATCTCTTGCATTACCCAGTGTGTGACCTGGCTTCCAACAAAATTACTGATGGCTAAACATCTTGAAGTAGTACATCATGTATACATACATATTACATATATGTGTGTGTATGTATATATGTATAAAACTCTACACAGAATAATTATAATAGTGCAACTCTAGATATGGGAAGAAGCAACAAGGGAAAACATTTTCTGGATCATAATAGACTAATAAAACAGGCAACCCAGAGAATTTTAGGTTATCAGTATGGACTAATTCAAAAATTAGCACATTATGTCTATCAAGAGAAGCCTCACCTAATCTAGGATGAGACCTCCTAGTGTTGTGAGGAAAATTGGTCTGGAAATGCCTCAAACCTTGGTTGAATTTATGACCAAGAGGAGGTTCTGTGGGCCAAAAAAGTGTTGCCTTTCACTAAACAAGAATGTTTTGCTGTTCTCTCACTAAACAAAGAATGCTGCCTGTCATTCTGGTAAACAATAAATGTTGCCTGTCATTAAGCCATCAGCTACTGCAATCATCCTCCAAGGTGTGATCTGAGAGGAATTCATGATGGCCATCGATAGTAAGGATGCATATGAAAGGAATATTTTCAATGATCCCAGATTCTCCCATCTTACCATAGATAGATAGGCACTAAAGTCATTAACTCGAGGTGTATCTGTTTTCTGTGAATAGCAGTAATCTTTTGATCTTTGTCTACATATTTGTTTGTTTTTCAGGAAAATATCCTATATATTCTGACTCCTTCTAGAACTCTTTGGAACAGCTTCTCAGAAATATCTGAGCAGTTGTATCCTGGGCTATAGTCCTCAATGAGGTCACTGAATAAAGCATAATTCTCAACTTTTAGGTTGTGCTTTTAAGTTGACATCTGAAAATGTTTCACATCTTATAACTTATGACTGTTTTGGTTTCTACCTTGCTGTATTTTTAGGGGCTTTCATCTACAGATGGCATGGAATATTTTAGGCAATCTATGTGCTGTATACTAATATAGAAACATTTCCATCACATAGAAACATATGTGACCCATGTGCATATTTCAACCATTCTATATAGAATTGCTGTTTTTCTCCTAATTTGAGAAATACATTTAAAACCATAAGCCAAATTCAATTTGATCTCCATATTTTTCCAATAATTGATATTTAAATTATTTATCAATATGAATTAATAGCAGCAGTAGTATATAGAGATACAGTTTACAAATCACTATGTGAATTTACACTGTGATTTTTATTAATTACCAAAGGTACATAATATGCACTTCTTTGGTATTCTATTTCCATCAAACAGAAACCTCAAAAAAATTCACTATAAAGCAGATTTCAAATAAGTTGTTAGTTATATCTAAATTTTAAAAATAAACTTAAGAGTTATTTTATAATTATCTATGCAACAATTTCTGATTTTAGTTGAGAAATGTAAAACAAAACTAAAATGCTATTCCAGTAAACACCCTCTAGAATGGCTAAGTGAAAAAGTCAAACATTAATAGGTCATGGTGAGTCTGAGAAATAACTAAACCTTTCATAACTGCTAGGAGGAGTGTAAATTAGTAAAAGAACCTTTGAAAACTGTTTGAGAGTAGTTACTAAAACTAGACATATCAAGCTGCACTCCTATAGCTCATAGGAATGAATATATGTCCTTAATTAATACTTGCCCAAACCTGAAAACAACATTAATGTCCATAAACAGAATATGAGAGTAATTATGATATAGGCATATAATAGAACTCTGTACAAGGAAAAATGAACTATTTCTACATGCAAAAGTGTGGCTGAACCTTACAAACTGCTGAGTAATATTTCACTTGTTTTGACTTACTATTCAGAGACAAAAGGAATACATATTATAAAGCTTAAAAAATGAGCAAAAACAAATTCCCAAGTAGCCCAGTGGGTAAAGAATCTGCCTGCAATGCAGGAGGCACAGGAGACATGAGTTCAATCCCCGGGTCTGGAAGATCCCCTGGAGGAGGAAATGGCAGCCCACTCCAGTATTCTTGCCTGGAAAATCCAGGCAAGAATGGACAGAGGAGCCTGGTGGGCTACAGTCCATGGGGTCACAAAGAGTCAGACACAACCGAAGGACTAAGCAATCTATGATTTTAGTATATTCAAACAAAAACCTGTACACAAATGTCCATAGCAGCATTATTCATAATAGCCCCAAAGTGGAGACAATTCAAATATCAATTAATTAATTAATAAATAAACAAAATGTAGTATACCCATACAATGGAACATTATTCAGCTATAAAGTAAATGAAGTACTGATATGTCCTATAACATAGATGAACATTGGAAACAGTATTATATTAAGCAAAATAATCCAGACATAATAGGCCACATATTGCATAATTCCATTCATATGTAATATGAAGAATAGCTAAATCCATAGATACAGAAAGTAAATTAGTAGTTTCTAGTGGATGGGAGGAATGAGGGATTGCTGCTTAATAGGTATGGGGTTTCTTTTAAAATGATGAAATATTCTGGAAATAGCCATTATGGATCCACGACACTGTGAATGTACTAAAAATCATTAAATTGTACACTTTAAATGGTTAAAATAGTGAATTTTATGTTGTGTGAATTTTATCTCAGTAATAATGAATAATAATAAAAAACAACAAAAGCATTAATTTATGGTTTTAGAGTCAAGGTAATATTTTTTGGTTCAGAATAGTGACTGGAAGAGGGCATCAGGAAACTTTAGATTCTGATAGTATTCTAGTTCTTGATCTGGGTAGTAGTTACTTGGATGTATCCACTCTGTGAAAATTCATGTAGCTATACATTTATTATGATCTATTTGTAATGTATGTAATGTTTCATATAAAATATAAAAAAATAATAAATTTTACAAATAAAATGCTTTGTAGAACCAGTTAAGATTCAATATTTGGTAGCTTAAAAATTAAAGCAAGGAATGATTAAAATATACAATGTAGTTTCAAAACAGATAACCTATAGGTTATCTGAATGTTTATTGAATCAAGAATGCATCAATCTTGCAAAGGAAAATCAATAAAAAATGAATTATCAACTTTACATTTAAGTTTAAAATACTTTTTAAATTTTTGTTGTAGAAAGAGTTGAAAGCACCAAACAGTAAAACACCAAAAATGTAAAATAATTAATAGCATCTAATTTGACCACATTTTGGCATTTCAACAGGCAAGCCTAAATTTGACAAACTTTTCTCTTCACTTCTTTTTTTTGTTTGTTTTTGTTTATTTATTTTTTCAGTGGGCTTTGTCATACATTGATATGAATCAACTGAAGGAATCAACCTACCTGACTTCAGACTATACTACAAAGCCACAGTCATCAAGACAGTATGGTACTGGCACAAAGACAGAAATATAGATCAATGGAACAGAATAGAAAGCCCAGAGATAAATCCACGAACTTATGGACACCTTATCTTTGACAAAGGAGGCAAGGATATACAATGGAAAAAAGACAACCTCTTTAACAAGTGGTGCTGGGAAAGCTGGTCAACCACTTGTAAAAGAATGAAACTAGAACACTTTCACTTCTTATCTTTATAAAAATTCTGAAATTTAGACAGTATTAGATAGATGATTTATGCTGCAATAACATCTATTTGAAGGTTTCATATCGCTAACTGTAACTGGAAAATACTGGGCATTGAAAAATCACCATTAAGCTTTTATACAGATGTTACAGACCAAAGACACTGAAGAAAAGACTAAACATTTGACTATAGAGAAAACTTATCTTTTTTTGTTGTTTAAATTTTCATTTCTGTTTCCGGGAAGAATCCTTAATGATTTTTGTAAATTCAGGTAACATTTTATCTTTGAGGAATTTTTTACCCCAGAAGAATCTGAGGTGAAGGACAACAAGAATCATTTTGCAAACAAGATCCTAAGCAGCGAGTCTTTATAATAGTCAGTAGATTTGGTACACAGATTTAGTAATAAAAAGGACTATCCAATGCCTACTATAGATATAGAAAACAAACTGGTGGTTGTCAGAGGGGAGGTGGTGGGAGGCAGGCGAAAAGGGTGCAGGGATTAAGAGATACAAATTTCCAGCTACAAGGCTGGGGGTGTAATGCACAGCATAGGGAATATGGTCAATAATATTGTAATAACTTTGGATGGTGACAGATAAAACTAGACTTATTGTGGTGATCATTTCACAATGTATAAAACTGTCAAATCTCATTTAATATAATGCTTCTCTTCCATTTTGCTTTCTCGAAGTCTTTTGATAAAAAGAAATGTGACAAGAGCAAGAGAACAAGATGGTGGAGGTGTAGATAGACATGGAGTACATCTCTCTCCGCAGATACATCAGGAATACACCTTCAGACACAGAAGTGCATGCAGAGCACCAGCTGAGAGCAGACAGGAGGACCTGACCAGTGGAAAAGAATATATAGAACCACTCAAAACTCAGTAGGAGGAAGGAACTAGGGGGAAAAAACAGGAGTATTAGTAGGACTGGACCTGCCCTTGGCAGGTGGGCTAAATGAAGCAGGGGTCCCATCCCCACATCAGGGAAATTGTCTGAGTCAGAGGAGAAACATTTAAGGGTGAGAGTGAAACAGCTGATCTGTGGTAGCCTAAATGGAATGAGAATCAGACAGTCCTTGACTCAGTCATACATACCTTGGACAGGGATGCAGGTCCCCTGGAAGGTGCAGCGGCTGGGAGCTGGAGTTTAGGGACTGTGGAGCAATCCCAGGGTGAGGGCTGCTGTTGACTGCAGAGAGACAGATAGAGAGGGTGTGAGGGAGGAGATTGTGGTGGGAAATGCCTGTGAAAGAAAGCCAGGCAGTCATGGAAGCAAGGCAATACAGCTGAGTCATGCATAGGGGGTGGAGCCATCACCATAGCCTCTCACCCCACATGCCAGCATCACATCAGGCAGCTTAACAATAGAGAGGCTGGTGTATCAAATGCCTGAAGCACTGAACTACAGAATAGGACCCCACCCAGGGTGCCACTTTAAATGCCTGATGCACGGAACAACAGAGAAGGACCCCAGGCAAGGGAGCCCTCTAAGTGCCTGAACAGGCAGAGCTATGGAGAAAGACTGGCCAAAGATCACCAGCTATAAGAGGCTTGAAAAAAAGACTCTGATAGGTCCATAACTCCTCCAGCAGAGGCAGTTCGTGTCCCTGCACACTTGCCGCCATCAGGGTCCCCGCAAGCCAAGCAGCTGTGCCATGTACATGCTCAGCCCTCACTGGTGCAGAGCTACCAAAGGCAAAAAAAAAAAGCCTTGAGGCTATGTGTGCAGGGTAGCTTTGGTCATGTCCAACTCTCTGTGACCCTGTAGACTGTGACCTGCCAGGCTACTCTGTCAGGGGGGCTCTCCAGTCAAGAATACTGAAGCATATTGGCCAATACTAGTTGCCATACCCTTCTAGAGCACTATATTTCCTGCTGCCTAGGCAACTCCCCTGAGTACCTGGTGCTACCAGAACCCTGCGACCCAAGCAGCTGCCTCACCTCCACACGTGGCCCTCAGAGGGGCAAACCCAAGTCTTCCAGGGCAGCCCCAGGAGCAAACCCCAGTGGATGACCCAAATGCAGAGGTGAAAATAAAACCACAATTGAAACCCATGGGCAGTGTGACTAAGGAAGAAGACCCAAAATCTTCCCACCAGCTGTACAAGCTGAAGATTAAATCCACATGTTCAACTAGGCAGACTCTGTGTCTATGGAATATATAAAAAGACATTGAGAGCCCCCACAAAAGAAAAAGCACTAGTTCTGATAGCTGTGGACATTGGAGGCAAGAACACACAGGAGTAGGACCAGATTAGAATCTGAGCTGCCCCCACAGCAGGTCTAGAGATCAGTACAGTGCTGGAGGGTATCCTAGTGAGGTGAGGTGTACTGTGACTCCCAGCAATGGAAAGGAATCTGACAGCAGTGACTCAAGAAAAACTTTTATTAGTCTTATGTTTTCACTTGTTCTGTAGATTCTGTTGGATTTTGTTTTTCTTTTCTTTTCTTCCCCTCTCCCCGCCCACCCCCCACCTCTGCCGTTGTAGTTGTCGATTTTATCAGCACTATGAAATCTAATTAAGCTTTTGAGCTTTTCTTTTCTCAGTCACATTTTTTATTGTTGTTATAAACCTCTGCCTCTACTTTTTGCAGTTAGACTTTTGCAGTTCTGTGAAGTTTTTCCTTTTTTTTTTTTTTTTTTACTCTTTTTTAAATTTTAATATTTAATTTTTTAAACCTACTATTATTTTTTACATTTATTTCTTTATTTGCATTTCCTACTGTACTTTTTCCCTTGTAGTTAAACTTTAATGTATATAAATCTACTTTATATACCTCTATTTAAATTTGCATATGTATTATTTCTTTCTTTCCTTTCCTCTCAGCATATTTGTTAGTTTTATTTTCATTGCTTTATTCCCCAATTGGCATTTTGCTTTAGTTTTGTTTTCCAGTTTGTGCTTTAGTTAGTTTTGTTTTTAACTGGTAGAAATAATTTTTGGTTTCCTTTGTTTGCTGGGTCAATCTATTATACTTTACTTTTGTTGGACTGTTTTGATTTTGCTTAAGGATGTATATGTATTTGTGTATATTCAGTCACACTTTTTATTGTTGTTATAAACCTCTGCCTCTACATTGGGATTTTGCAGTTCTGTGGAGTTTTTTTTTTTTTTTTTCTTTCTTCTTCCATTTTTTTCTTTTTTTTTCTCTTTTTTATAATTTCAATTTTTAATTTTTTAAACCTATTATATTTTTCTAAATTTATCCCTTTGTTTGCCTTTCCTATTGGTCTTTGCCCCTTGAGTTAATCATTAATGGATATAAATCTTCTTCACCTACCTACACTTAACTTTGCATATCTATTCCTTCTTTCTTTTCTTTCTTTCCTTTTCTCTCAACATATTTGTTAGTTTTATTTTCCAGTTGTGCTTTAGTTAGTTTTGTTCTTAACTGGTAAATATAATTTTTGATTTTCTTTGTGCGTTGTGTCAGTCTACTGTACTTTATTTTTGTTGGAGTGTTTTGACTTTCCTTATGGGTGTATATGTATAAGTTTATATTCCATTACTTTAATTATTTGCCTGATTTTGCAACTGCCATTTGTATGGGGTTCATCTTTGTTTTCTCATTTTTGGATATTTGTATCAATATCACTTAATGCCATAAGAAACCATTGTGGAATCTTTGTTCCTGTCCAGAGATCAAGCTCTGAGCCTTTGGAGTGGGAACACTGACTCCAAGACCCTATTCTATCAGAGAACTAACCCTGGAACTATCAAATATTGAGAACTCATACAAAGGAAACCACTTGAATACAAGACCCAGCATCACCCAACCACCAGTAGCACCATGGGCAGGATGCCTCATCTAAACAGCAAACAAAACAAAAGTACAAATCCAATCATCAGCAGGCAGGATTACCACCTCACTCAACCTTGCCCATCAGAGGAAAAACAAACAAACAAACAAAAACAACAAAAAATACTCAGCACAAATCTCACCTTCTACAAAGCTTACACAAACCACTGGACCAAACTTAGGAGGGAAGAAACCAAAAGGAAGAAAGAATTCAACCCTGAAGCTTGAGAAAAGGAGACCTCAAACACAGTAAGTTAAAAAAAAAAAAGTAATAATGAAAAGGCAGAGAGATACTACACAAATGAAGGAACAAGCTAGAAACACAGAAGTCCAAATAAATGAAGAGGGAATATGGAAACTACCTGGAAAATAATTCAGAATGATGATAGTAAAGATTACCAAAAACCTTGAAAACAAAATGGAGAAAATGCAAGAATCAATTAACAAAGAACTAGAAGAATTAAAGGATAAACATACAGAGACAAACAACACAATTACTGAAATTAAAAATACTGTGGAAGGAATCAATAGCAGAATATCTGAAGCAGAAGAAAGAATCAGTGAGCTGGAAGATTAAATGGTGGAAATAACTTCTGAAGACCAGATTAAAGTACAAAGAATGACAAGAACTGAGGATAGTCTCAGAGACCTCTGAGGCAATATCAAACACACCAACATTTGAATTATAGGGGTCCCAGAAGAAGAGAAAAAGAAAGCGTATGAGAAAATTTTTGAAGAGATTATAGTTGAAAATTTCCCCAACATGGAAAAGGAAATAGTCAATAAAGTCTAAGATGTGCAAAGAATCCCATACAGGATAAACCCAAGTAGAAACTCGACAAGACACATACTAATCACACTAACAAAGACTAAACACAAAGAAAATATTAAAAGCAGCAAGGGAAAAGCAACAAGTAACATACAAGGGAAACCCCATACATTTAAAAGCTGTTCTTTCAGCAGGAACTCTGCAGGCCAGAAGGGAATGGCAGGATATAGTTAAAGTACTGAAAGGGAAACATCTACAACCAAGATTACTTTACCTGGCAAGGATCTCATTAAAAACTGATGGAGAATTAAAAAGCTTTTCAGACAAGCAGAAGTTAAGAGAATTCAGTACCACCAAACCAGCTTTACAACAAATGTTAAACAGACTTATATAGTCAAGAAATATAAGACAAGAAAAAATATCTACAAAATCAACCCCCCAAAATTAAGAAAATGGCAATAGGAACATACATATCAATAATTACTTAAAATGTAAATAGATTAAATGCTCCAACCAAAGACACGGACTGGCTGAATGGATCCAAAAACAAGACCCATATGTATGCTGTCTACAAGAAACCCACTTCAGACCTCAAGACACATATAGACTTAAAGTGAGAGGATGGAAAAATATATTCCATGCAAATGGGAAGCAAAAGAAAGCTGGAGTAGCAATCCCCGTATCAGACAAAAGAGACATTAAAATAAAGAAGATTACAAGAGATTAGGAAGGACACTACATAATGATCAAGGGATCAATCCATGAGGAAGACATAACAATTGTAACTATCTATGCACCCAACATAGGAGCACCTCAATACAAAACACAAACACTAACAGACACAAAAGGAGAAACTGAAAGTAACACAATCATAGCAGGAGACTTTTAACACCCTACCCTCACCAATGGACAGATCATCAAAACAGAAATTTTAATAAGGAAACACAAGTCTTAAATGATATATTAGATGAGATGGATCTCATTGATATCTTGGGGACGTTCCAGCCAAATGCAGAAGAATATACCTTCCTCTCAAGTGCACATGGAACACCCTCCAGGATAGATCACATCTTGGGTCACAAGTCAAACCTCAGTAAATTTAAGAAAGTTGAAATCATATCAAGGATCTTCTCCAACCACAATGCTATGAGACTAGACATCAATTACAAGAAAAACCTGTAAGAAACACATGGAGATTAAACAATGCATTTCTAAATAACCAACAGGTTACTGAAGAAGTCAAAAGGGAAATCAAAAAATTTCTAGAAACAAATGACAATGAGAACATGACAACTCAAAACCTATGGGATGCAGCAAAAGCAGTTCTAAGAGGGAAATTTATTGCAGTACAATCCTACCTCAAGAAAAAAGAAAAACATCGAACAGACAACCTAATTTTACACCTAAGGCAACTGGATAAAGAACAACAAAAAACCCCAAAATAAGTAGAAGGAAAGAAATCATAAAGATATGAGCAGAAATTAATGAAAAAAATGAAAGAAACAATATTAAAGATTAATGAAACTAAAAGCTGTTTCTTTGAGAAGATAAACAAAATTGACAAATTTTAGCCAGACTCATCAAGAAAAAAAGAGAGAATAATCAAATCAAAATTAGAAATGAAAAGTAGAGGTTACAACAGACAATGCAGAAATACAAAGGATTATAAGAGACTATTTTGAACAACTATATGGCAATCAAATAGATGACCTGGTTGAAATGGACAGATTCTTAGAAAAGTTCAATATTCCAAGACTGAGCCAGGAAGAAATAGAAATTATGAACAACCTGATTACAAGCATTGAAACTGAAGTTGTGATCAAAAACCTCCCCAAAAACAAAAGCCCAGGATGAGATGCTTTCACAGGAGAATTCTATCAAACATTTATAGAAGAGCTAATGCCTATCCTTCAAAACTCTTTCAAAAAAATGGAGAGGAAGGAACACTTCCAGACACATTCCACGAGGCCATCATCACCCTCATACGAAAATCAGACAAAGACAACACAAAAAAGAAAACAACAGCAGGTCAATATCACTGATGAACATAGATGCAAAAATCCTCAACAAAATTTTAGCAAACAGAATTCAACAACACATCAAAAAGGTCATACCACATAATCAAGTAGCGTTTATTCCAGGAACGCAAGGATTCTTCAATATATGCAAATTAATCAATGTGACACACCTTGCTAACAAATTGAAAGAAATAATCATATGACAATCTCAATAGATGCAGAAAAAAACCTTTGAAAAAATTCAGCACACATTTATGATTAAAACTCTTCAAAAAAAATGGGCATAGAAAAAACCTACCTCAACATAGTAAAAACCATATATGATAAGCCTAAAGCAAACATTATTCTCAATGGTGAAAAACTGAAATCATCCCCCTAGGATTCGGAACAACACAGTGGTATCCACTTTCATCACTATTATTCAACATAGTTATGGAAGTCCTAGCTACAGAAATCAGAGAAGAAAAATAAATAAAAGGAATACAGATCAGAAAAGAAAAGTAAAGCTCTCACTGTTTGCAGATGATATGATGCTCTACATAAAAAAACCCTAAAGACACCACCAGAAAACTAATAGAGCTAATCAGTGAATCTAGCAAAGTTGCAGGATACAAAATCAATACAGAGAAATCACTTGCTTTTCTATAGACCAAAAATGGAAAATCAGAAAGAGAAATTAAGGAATCAATCCCATTCACAATCTCAACAAAAAGAATGAAATTTGTAGGAATAAACTTCACTAAAAAGACAAAAGAAAACAGATGGAGGGATAGTCCATGTTCCTGGGTAGGAAGAATCAATATTGTGAAAATGAATATACTACCAAATGCAATCTACAGATTCAATGTGATCCCTATCAAATTACCAATGACATTTTTCACAGAACTAAAACAAAAAATCTCACTATTCATATGGAAACACAGAAGACCCCAAATAGGCAAAGTAGTCTTGAGAAAGAAGAATGGAGCTAGAGGAATCAACCTTCATGACTTCAGATTATACTACAAAGCTACAGTCATCGAAACAGTATGGTACTGGCACAAACACAGAATTGTAAACCAATGGAACAAGATAGAAAGTCCATAAATAAACCCATGCACCTATGGGTACCTTATTTTTTACAAAGGAGGCAAGAATATACAATGGGGAAAAGACAACCTCTTCAATAAATGGTGCTGGGAAAACTGAACAGCTACATGTAAAAGAATGAAATTAGAATGCTTCTAACACCATACACAAAGATAAACTCAAAATGGATTAAAGACCTAAATGTAAGACCAGAAACTATAAAACTCTTAGAGGAAAACATAGGCAGAACACTCGATGACATAGATCAAAGCAAGACCTCTATGACCTATATCCTAGAGTAATGGAAATAAAAACAAAAGTAAACAAGTGGGACTTGATTAAACTTAAATGTTATTGCACAAAGAAGGAAACTATGAGCCAGGTAAAAAAGAAACCCTCAGAATGGATAAAAATAATAGCAAATGAAACAACTGACAAAGGAATAATTTTCAAAATATACAAGCAGCTCATACAATTCAATGCCAGAAAAACAAACAACCCAATGAAAAAGTGGGAAAAAGACCTAAACAGACATTTCTCCAAAGAAGACATACATATAGCTAACAAACACATGAAAAGATGCTCAACATCACTCATTATTAGAGAAATGCAAATCAAAACTACAATGAGATATCATCTTACAACGGTCAGAAAGGCCACCCTCAAAAATTCTACATACAATAAATGCTGGCGAGGGTGTGGAGAAAAGGGAACGCTCTTGCACTGTTGGTTAATGTAAATTGATACAGCCACTATGGAAGACAGTATGGACATTCCTTAAAAGACTAGAAATAAAACCACCATATGACCCAGCAATCCCACATCTAGGCATATACCCTGAGGAAAACAAAATTGAAAAAGACACATGAATCCCATTGTTCATTGCAGCACTATTTACAATAGGTAGAACATGGAAGCAACCTAGATATCCATCAACAGATGAATGGGTATAGAAGTTGTGATACATATACACAATGGAATATTCATTTCAGTTCAGTTCAGTCACTCAGTCGAGTCCAACTCTTTGTGACCCCATGATTCGCAGCATGCCAGGCCTCCCTGTCCATCACCAACTCCCAGAGATTATTCAAACTCAAGCCCATAGAGTCGGTGATGCCATCCAGCCATCTCATCCTCTGTTGTCCCCTTCTCCTCCTGCCCCCAATCCCTCCCAGCATCAGGGTCTTTCCCAATGAGTCAACTCTTCGCATGAGATGGCCAAAGTACTGGAGTTTCAGGTTCAGCATCAGTCCTTGCAATGAACACCCAGGACTGATCTCCTTTAGGATGGACTGGTTGGATCTCCTTGCAGTCCAAGGGACTCTCAAGAGTCTTCGCCAACACCACAGTTCAAAAGCATCAATTCTTCAGCACTCAGCTTTCTTTACAGTCCAACTCTTACATCCATACATGACCACTGGAAAAACCATAGCCTTGACCAGATGGACCTTTGTTGGCAAAGTAATGTCTCTGCTTTTTCACATGCTATCTAGGTTGGTCATAACTTTCCTTACAAGGAGTAAGCATCTTTTAATTTCATGGGTGCAGTCACCATCTGCAGTGATTTTGGAACCCCAAAAAATAAAGTCTGACACTGTTTCCACTGTCTCCCCATCTATTTCCCATGAGGCGATGGGACCAGATGCCATGATCTTAGTTTTCTGAATGTTGAGCTTTAAGCCAACTTCTTCACTCTCCTCTTTCACTTTCATCAAGAGGCTTTTTAGTTCCTCTTCACTTTCTGCCATAAGGGTGGTGTCATCTGCATATCTGAGGTTATTGATATTTCTCCCTGCAATCTTGATTCCAGCTTGTGCTTCTTCCAGCTCAGCGTTTCTCATGATGTACTCTGCATATAAGTTAAATAAGCAGGGTGACGATATACAGCCTTGACATATTCCTTTTCCTATTTGGAACCAGTCTGTTGTTCCATGTCCAGTTCTAATTGTTGCTTCCTGACCTGCATACAGGTTTCTCAAGAGGCAGGTCACTCAGCCATAAAAAGGAATGTATTTAAATCGGTTCTGATGAGGTGGGTGAACCTAGAACCTATTATACAGAGTGAAGTGAGTGAGAAAGAAAGAGATAAATATTGTATTCTACCACATATATACAGAATCTAGAAGAATGGTACTAAAGAACTTATTTACAAGACAGCAGTGGAGTAACAGTCAGAGAATAGACTTATGGACATCAGGAGAGGGGAGGAGAGGGTGAGATGTATGGAAAGAGTAACATGGAAACTTACATTACCACATGTAAAATAAACAGCCAACCGGAATTTGCTGTATGGCTCAGGAAACTCAAACAGGGTCTCTGTATCAATCTAGAGGAGTGGGTTGGGGAGGGAGATGGGACAGATTTTCAAAATGGAAATGATATATGTATACCAATGGCTGACTCATGTTGAGGTTTGACAGAAAACAACAAAATTCTGCAAAGCAATTATACTTCAATAAAAAATAAATTAAAAAGAAAATGATGAACTATGGACGGAGGTTCATGACATTGTACAGGAGACAGGAATCAAGACCATCCCCAAGAAAAAGAAATGCAAAAAAAAAGCAAAATGGCTATCTGAGGAGGCCTTACAAATAGTTGTGAAAAGAAAGGAAGCAAAAAGCAAAGGGGAAAAGGAAAGATATTCCTATTTGAATGCAGAGTTCCAAAGAATAGCAAGGAGAGATAAGAAAGCCTTCCTCAGTGATCAATGCAAAGAAATATGGGAAACCAATAGAATGGGAAAGACTAGAGATCTCTTGAAGAAAATTAGAGATACCAAGGGAACATTTCATGCAAAGATGGGCACAATAAAGGACAGAAATGATATGGACCTAACAGAAGCAGACGATATTAAGAAGAGGTGGCAAGAATACAAAGAACTGTACAGAAAATTTCTTCATGAACCAGATAATCATGATGGTGTGATCACTCACCTAGAGCCAGACATCCTGGAATGTGAAGTCAAGTAGGCCTTAGGAAGCATCACTATGAACAAAGCTAGTGGAGGTGATGGAATTCTAACTGAGCTATTTCAAATCCTGAAAGATGATGCTGTAAAAGTGCTGCACTCAATATGCCAGCAAATTTGGAAAACTCAACAGTGGCCACAGGATTGGAAAAGGTCAGTTTTCATTCCAATCCCAAAGAAAGGCAATTCCAAAGAATTCTCAAACTACCACACAATTGCACTCATCTCACACACTAGTAAAGTAATGCTCAAAATTCTCCAAGCCAGACTTCAGCAATACATGAACTGTGAACTTCCAGATGTACAAGCTGGTTTTAGAAAAGTCTGAGGAACCAGAGATCAAATTGCCAACATATCATCAAAAAAGCAAGAGAATTCCATAAAAACATCTATTTCTGCTTTATTGACTATGCCAAAGCCTCTGACTGTGGATCACAATAAATTGTGGAAAATTCTGAAAGAGATGGGAATACCAGACCATGTGACCTGTCTCTTGAGAAATCTGTATGCAGGTCAGGAAGCAACAGTTAGAACTGGACATGGAACAACAGACTGGTTCCAAATAGGAAAAGGAGTATGTCAAGGCTGTATATTGTCACCCTGCTTATTTAACTTATATGCAGAGTACGTCATGAGAAATGCTGGGCTGGAGGAAGCACAAGCTGGAATCAAGATTGCCGGGAGAAATATCAATAACATCAGATATGCATATAACACCACCCTTTGGCAGAAAGTGAAGAAGAACTGAAGGGCCTTGATGAAAGTGAAAGAGGAGAGTGAAAAAGTTGGCTTAAAGCTCAACATTCAGAAAACTAAGATCATGGCTTCCGGTCCCACTATTTCATGGCAAATAGATGGGGAAACAGTGGAAACTATGACTGACTTTATTTCTCTGGGCTCCAAAATCACTGCAGATGGTGATTGCAGCCATGAAATTAAAAGATGCTTACTCCTTGTAAGGAAAGTTATGACCAACCTAGACAGTATATTAAAAAGCAGAGACAGTATTTTGTCAACAAAGTTCCGTCTGGTCAAGGCTATGGTTTTTCCAGTGGTCATGTACGGATGTGAGAGTTGGACTATGGTGAAAGCTGAGAGCCAAAGAATCGATGCTTTTGAACTGTGGTGTTGGAGAAGACTCTTGAGAGTCCCTTGGACTGCAAGGAAATCCACCCAGTTCATCCTAAAGGAGATCAGTCCTGGGTGTTCATTGGTAGGACTGATGTTGAGGCTGAAACTCCAATACTTTGGCCAACTGATGCGAAGAGCTGACTCATTGGAAAAGACCCTGATGCTGGGAAAGATCGAGGTAGGAGGAGAAGGGGAGGAGAGAGGATGAGATCGTAGGATGGCATCACCAACTCAATGGACATGAGCTTGGGTGGACTCCAGGAGTTGGTGATGGACAGGAGGCCTGATGTGCCATGGTTCATGGGGTCGCAAAGAGTCAGACATAACTGAGTGACTGAACTGAACTAATTAAAAGTTAAAAAAAAAGATTGTTAAATCCCTATGTTGTACACTTGAAACTAACATTATATTGTATGCCAATTATAATTCAATAAAAATTAAATATATAAATGTCACCAAATTGTTAAAGTCTCTTCTAAAGAAAGACTCAATCCTGTATATAGAGTCTTCTAAAATCAGACTATAATATGCTGTAAAATATACAAGATTAATCACAAGGATTGATTAAACAAAGTCTGATTTAATAACAGAAAGAAATTTCTTTTTTTTCCCCAGTGAATTTCTCCTTCATTCCTTTCCATATGCCCTCTCCAGGCAAGTAGTTTTACATCTGGCCTAGGTTTCTCTATTTTCAAGATAGCCAAATTACTAAGGTTATAATTACAAAAACATTAATATTTTAACAATGCTCCAAAGTCCTATTGCTTTCTAAGTACATAAACAATGACATGGCCATGGGAAAGTCAATCTTCAAAGGAAAAGAAATAGAAAAATAAGCTTTACTTAATCAACATTCTGGTAAGTGATGCAAAAATAATAAATATGACGTCCCCTTTTTTCTACTAGTATGTAATGGCATCTGATAACAGTTCTTATTTATATTATTGATAATTAACAATAAAATATTAATAATAAACTCCAAGAAGCACAGGAACATAAGATGACTTTAAGGGA
This sequence comes from Dama dama, assembly GCF_033118175.1. Taxonomy (NCBI): domain Eukaryota; kingdom Metazoa; phylum Chordata; class Mammalia; order Artiodactyla; family Cervidae; genus Dama; species Dama dama. The sequence goes on from NC_083714.1 coordinate 107,493,257, forward strand.
GAAAAAATGTTGCATTTCCTTAGAAACACCAAATGCTATGTTTGGTATTAATTAATTCCAACATGAATAAAGAGGAAAAAACATCTGTCCAGCAGTACACAATCTAAAATTGGAACTATCCTCGAATGAACTTTTACTCTATTCACTGAGTCATTGCCTGAGGAATTTCCACTTCAGCTCTCTGTTTTGGCTAATTCCCCACAAACAGATATGTAACCAGCTTCCTTCTTCCACATCCAGCATAATGTTGTTTTATACCACAGTTATCCCTCCACCGTATCAGGTAAACAAGAAAGGGAAATAGAGCCTGCTAAAGATTAACAATTTTTTGGCTTCATTCCAAAGGGAGAATGCCTAGAGCTGAAATGTCTTTGTTTTTGCTACCATTTGTAATTGTTTTTCATCTCAGGAACACAGTGTTGCTTGTCTTTAAAGAGAGTCCTGTTTTGCTATGGTGGACTTTGTTCCCTTTTCCAAATGTGTTAAGAACTTTTATTTATCTTAGTACTATTATCTATAGTTCTCTCTTTGAAAATGACATTTATTTTATATGATTTCCAGAAGATCACTTTCATATATAATACTACATTCAGGATTCCAGTATAGAATAAATAAAAATAAAGCATAATTTAAAATGTATTTGCCAAAGGATTTTGCTATAATTATTTAAGTACCACTCACAATTTTGTTTAAATTTTAATTTAGGATAGTTTAATGTAATTGCTGTATCCCAAATTAAAGTTTAGATTCTTAAAAATTTTTGAAGTACCTTTGATAATCTGTGTATTGAATTTTTTCTTATCACAATTTTTAGTCCATACTCTAAGAATGACCAGCTGCTATTTAAATCTTTATCATTCTAAAGTATAACTATTTAGAACTTGACTATATATTATTTTTCATTGCTTGAGTTTTCTTCAAATTGGGAAAGTAGTACATCAAGGCTGTATACTGTCACCCTGATTATTTAACTTCTATGCAGAGTACACCATGTGAAATGCCAGGCTAGATGAAGTGCAAGCTGGAATCAGGATTGCCAGGAGAAATATCAATAACCTCAGATATACAGATGACACCACCCTTACGGCAGAGAGTGAAGAGGAACTAAAGAGTCACTTGATGAAAGGGAAAGAGGAGAGTGAAAAAGCTGGCTTAAAACTCAACATTCAAAACACTAAGATCATGGCATCCAGTCCCATCATTTTCATGGCAAATAGACAGAGGAAACAATGGAAACAGTGACAGACTTTATTTTTTGGGGCTCCAAAATCACTGCAGATGGTGACTGCAGCCATGAAATTAAGACACTTGCTCCTTGGAAGAAAAGCTATGACTAACCTAGACAGCATATTAAAAAGCAGAGACATTACTTTGCCAACAAAGGTCCATCTACTCAAAGCTATGGTTTTTCTAGTGGTCATGTATGGATGTGAGAATTTGAATATTAAGAAAGCTGAGTGCCGAAGAATTGATGCTTTTGAACTGTGGTGTTGGCGAAGACTGTTGAGAGTCCCTTGGGCTGCAAGGAGATCAAGTCAGTCAATTGAAAAGGAAATCAGCCCTGAATGTTAATTGGCAGGACTGATGCTGAAGCTGAAGCTCCAGTACTTTGCCCACCTGATGCGGGGACCTGACTCCTTAGAAAAGACCCTGATGCTGGGAAAGACTGAAGGCAGGAGAAGAAGGGGACAACAGAGGATGAGATAATTGAATGGCATCACCAACTCGATGGACATGAGTTTGAGCAAGCTCCAGGACTTGGTGGTGGACAGGGAAGCCTGGCATGCTGCAGTCTATGGGGTCACAAAGAGTTGGACATGACTGAGCGACTGAACTGAACTGACTGAAATGTTAGCAGAAAATCAGAATGAGATGAAGTGTTCTGTTGATGACAGAACATCAGATGGAAAAATTCACCATCAAACAAAACATAATTGCTATGTAATTATTTATGCTACTTTTTTGTTCTCTCTTTCTTTGAATTCCATTCCATCTGAGTTATCACCATTAATGGTAAGGGTAACAAAAAAATGGGAAAATATGCTAGGATATATAAATAAGAGAGGATGTGATCCCTGTGACTGAGTTCCTACACCACATTGTTAGTCACAGAGGGAATCATGAATAAGGAGCCCCAAGGATCACATGGAAGTTAGTTTTGGACAATTCTGGTACTATCTCTTCTCATATGAGAAAAATATAGGCAAAATTCAATCTAGCAGAGTTTATATTGAGGAACTATTGAAAGTAATGACTACACAGCACCCCTCAATTCTGGAGAAGTGATTTATTATATTACTAAGTACTACATAAAACATCTTTTGAATATCCATTGTAGGGAAGAGAATTGTAAGAAAATATTGTCAGTTGAGGTAACATAGCACATTTTGATGCAGAGTATTGTGGGAGGGTATTGTATGAGGTTGAAGATGACTGCAGATATTAACACTCAAAGGCAAACCAGTGTACAGACATTAAATGTAAATCTGAGACTATATGAAGGAGCCAAGAGAGATGAAATGGCCCCTGTCTAATGGTGTGTATAACCCACAATATGTATAGTTTATTCAGGGTAAACTGATTCTTCACTTCTCAATAAATTAAACATGCCCTAAATTAATTTTCTTTCAGTATATATTTCTGAAAAAAGTCAATACCCAACCTTTTGTTTATGTTAATGAAATGTAAGTTTTAGTTTTCAAAAAAAATCCTTAAAGTATCATTTCTGATCTTCTGTTTTCTCATAGATGTCTCATATATTCAGTGAGTCACCAAGTTATATGTTTCTCCAATTTAGAAACATCTCCAATCTGTCCTTTTCTGCCACAACTCCAGTCCAAGCCTTCATCACAGAACTGTGAAATTATTACAGTAGAGTCCTAAATGATTTTCCTATTTCCCCTAAGCAAATTCACATTGTACATGTCTACTATATTAAACTTTCTATATGTTCATCATTTAACTTCTCTTCTTAAATATTAATATTTTCACTGACTCTTAAACATGTCCAGAATAAAGTCCTATCCAGTGTGACTGGTTTTCATAGTTCTTCAGAGATTGGTTCCATATTTGCAATCTAATTCTAAGACCTAGCACTTATCAAACATGCATCCTGCATTTGAGCTAGTTGTCTTTCCAAGTGTTTTGTGACCAATTGCATTTCAAATTCTTTCCTTGTGCTTTTTTTTTCCTGACTGGAATTTATCTATTTTCTTATCTATGTAATTAAATCTAACAATACATTAAAGCATAGCTATTGCTCCTCCTTCCCTCAAGCCATTAATTTAATGTCTGAAAACACACTTGCTGATATTGTTTTGATGTGAAATATTTAATGTAAATTCGCATTTCCTCTCCAAAATTAAGAAGTAGCTCACATTTTATTCCTCTTAGCTAAATCCCTAGTACTCTTCTGTCTTGTATTTTGTATATAGGCAGTAAATTAGCATGAAATATACAATAAGTTTATAATGTTACCAAATCAACTTAGACTTGAAAAATATAAAAAATTCATTTGTAATAAGTGTTTTGCTTTTAATATATAGTTGTGTTCTGACAAAGTGCTTGATAACCTGTTCTCTAAATGCACATAATATATTTCACTTTCTAAAAAACTGTTAAGCAAATCTTTTGTTCAGAACCATGAATTACATAAATTTCAGCTCAGTCTTATATTTCAATCATCACTGTTATCAATAGTTTGAGTGAGTTGCAACCAAATTAGCTTTTATTACCAAATCATCAAGCGGATCTGTTTGATGTCAGTAATTACTAAGGGATTATGGATATTCACAAACAGGGAATTAATCAATGCTTTATCTGGAATCAAGGAATAGTCAAAAATACCCTTTTTTAATTTTTCCTGGATAGGAATATGAAGTATTTGATCCAGAGAAAAACGACTCTTATATCAAGTTTCACTTCTATTACTCAAGGCTTTCAATTATGTAATACTATAGTGAGATCAAGGTAAAAATGTCAAGATAAAAGTATTTTAACTCATGATGAACACCCTGGGGATGCAAACCTTTCTACAAAGTATTTTGTTATTAGGATTTCAATTGGTAAAATTTTAATAAATCAAAGACTGAAAAAGCACAAAAAGCAAATGAGATAATATTAAATCATACCCCATTGTTTTCTTCTGAATGGCAAATTTATGCCAACACTAACAAAAATTAACCATAATGTTTGCAGTGATATTTCTGACTGTAGTTTCATGCTATGTTCACTGTCAGTTTGGAAAAAAGGTATTGAGTGAGAAATCTTTTCACCAAATTGACTGAAAGAAACCATATGGGCCCATAAATACAAGATTTTTATCTTCAAGAAAAATAGAGCCTGTCCTTTGACAATGCTATAGAATATAACAAAAGCATATTTTAAGATCATTTTTAATGAGGGATAAAAGAAACAAAATGACAGGATTTTAAAATGTCTTTATGGTTATATATATTAACAGATGCTTAAGACCTTCCTCTTGGACTTAAGTGATGACAACACATTTCTAAAATGGGCTTAAAATATTTTGAAAGTGCTGAGGGAGAACTGTTAAACGGTTAGAAACAATTACACTCTGACCATTTCTTTGGATTACAAACTGATGTATACTTTTTGCTTTTTCACTGAATGAGTACAACCAATTTAAAAATTAGACAGTACAGATGCATTTCAAGATGGCAAATTATAAAGTGCACTGCCAAAGTGCTACGATAATTGTTATCGACAAACGTACATACAAACAGTACTGGATTAGAATGCTTCAGAGCAATAGTGTTTGCTAGCAGAATTATATAGTAAAAAAAAAAAAATAGAAAAATAAAAAACTACATGTCTCACTAAAACCTTACATAAAATATGTTCACTATTATTTGATTCATATACACACACTCTGACCTCTAATTCCAGAAAATAATTTCTTAATTCAGACTTGCAGTAAATATTGGGACTGAAAAAATGGGCCATGTCCTGAATGGTTGAGAGATGGTGACCATGAAAAAAACTTACCTATTTAAAAAAACAGAGATCATGGCAAGGAATGTAATGCACATGTGAGAGAATAGTTTAGAGAGGGGGCAGAGCTGGCAGAAGGTAACAGACATCAATTACGGTGGAACAGAACAAGCGGTTATAAACAAAAGTTACCATGAAACTCTGAAGAGTAGAATGAAAGTTGATGTGCATACACACACACACACACACACACACACACACACACACACACACAAACACAGACACGAGTTAGGTAAATATTAATATGACTTATAGTTGCAACTTTGCCACAATTATCTCAAAATATCATGAGGATCAAATATAACAGTTGTGAAAGTGCTACATAAACTATAAAATGCTATGCTCAGGTAAGACATAAAATTTACTCAAAATGCAAAGTAAATCTCTCATTCCAACTCTGGAAGAAGGCAAACAGTGAACTCTCTGGAGCACAGAGGGAAGAAAATCTTCTGGTCCATTCCAGATTTTCTTGGAACCACAGGCTCTCCCGTCACTCTACAAGACAGCTTTGAAGGCAGAGCAAAAACACTGTCCTGGTCTAATGAACAGGTTGGCAAAGTCACAGAATTGTGTGGTAAAAATTCCTTAATCTGTGGGAGACAGAGATTCCCTTTTCTGTTTGTTAACGTGCATCAAACATTATTGTCTGCACAACATGATGTTAATTTATGCTACTTGTTTCTCTTTGAAGAAGGGAATGAGAGGGCAGAAAAGGTCATAAAATTTCACTAAAGCATGCCAAAGTACAAAACATTTTCCCTCCAAACCTAACTAATAGGATAGAAAAGGAAGTCTACAATGCATCAGGTATGTGTAAATTACAATGACGTCATGACACCTAGAGAAATAAGGGTTAGTAAGAGAAAATGACTTATTTAAGGCCACTTTTTCAACACCTCAAAGTCAATATTTCTGACTCTGAGTCATATCAAACACTTGGCACTTTCGCCAACACAGCTTTCCATCAAAAAAAAAAAAAAAAGGCTAGAAAGATAAAAATGTAAAAAGAGCTAACCCAGACTTTCAGCTTTCTTTTTTAAGCACTACCACTAGATTTTAGAGAGATTTTGGCACTGCAAAAAATTTCGACTAAAATTTTAAAGTTAAACACCAGTTCTCAAATCATTAACTCTCAGTGCACTTTTCCTTACATTAGCAGCACATGCAGTTGTTAATCATTGTAAAAAGTCCTAAAATTTTCGCAAAAGAGCACAAACTCAAGAAAATAGAGCTAAAATGACCTCATGAACAATCTATTCAAACCACCTCATCTTATAAATAAGGAAATTAAGGCTCAGATAGGATAAGTGACTTGTTCAAGGTCACACAACCTGCCAGTTCCAGACTCTAAGATCAAGATTTAAATCTCCAAACTTGCAGCCCAGGGCTCTGTTCTTCTTCAGACCTATAAGAAATGACTGTATTTAAGCATTCAGTCCAGAATATTCTCAAAATTGAGTGTCATCAATAAAAGTAAGCCATGTGGCAAGGAATGAACAGAGTTTAGTTCATACCAAAAATGAGCTGCCAGTCACTGTGATAAGATCTGTTTCTTTCTGAGACCCATGGTTTCCTGCTGGATTGGAGAATCCAAACTGGGTTTCTTCCTCCTGTGCAAAGAAGTCAGAGTCAGGATGTACATTCCATTCAGTTTTGGTTGGTGGCAGAAGTTCTGAGACACTGTTTTCACAAAGGGTGCTTGAAGGAGTCAGAGCATCTGTGTCTACTGTTAGCTTACTGCTAGGGGTCAAAGCTTGGGGCTCTTGACTCGAGTTTTTCACAGCCAAAGAACTCAGAGATGCCAACGGCCCCGCACTTAGACTTGAGACATCATCCATATCTAAGGGACCCTGCTGAAAACCTGCTGCTGTCGTTCCAAAGAACAGTGAGGTATCCAAACTTTGAGGAAGGTCACTGGTGGCCATCAAGGCCTGAGGGTCCACCACCTGCCCTAAGGAATTATTATTATTAGCAGGGAGGTTTCCTGCCAGAGTTGAGTTCACAGAAGCCACATCAATAGTCAAGATCCCAGAGTTCACCAATGCCGTGTCCAGTACTGCAGCAGAACTATTACCAGGCACATCAGAGAAGAGAGACACAAGCTCAGCATCACTGAGGTCACTCTGCCCCTGGCTGGTAAGTTCACTGCTGGGTGTAAGAGAATTTGCAGCTTCCAGCTGAGCTAAGAGATCCTGGCGCAGGTTGTGCCTTTTGGCCATGTGGGTCTTCATGCTGTGCTTGGACGTGAAGAGTTTATTACAAGTGGCGACCGGGCATCGGCTTTTCCAAGTGTCCACATCCTGCAAGTGTTTCTTGGAGTGAATGTAGAGACTACTGCGAGCAGAGAACCTGGCACAGCAACCTTCCACCGGGCACACAAAAGGCTTCGTGCCCAGGTGGGTTATGCTGTGGCCTTTCAGATGTTCAGCCCTTGTGAAAGATTTCCCACACCCTTCCACGGGGCACATGAACCTCCGGTCGTCGTCGTGCTTCCGTTTGTGCCTTAGGAGTTTGGACATGCTAGTGAAGTTCCAGCCACAGCCCTCAAAGTCACAAAGGAACGGTCTCTCACCAGTGTGGCTCCGAAGGTGAATTTTCAGCCTACAAGCCTTGTCATACTGTTTACTGCAGCCGGGAAAGGAACAGGAAAAGAGTTCCTGTTCCCTGAAGTGGGCGCGGTTATGGGAAAACAGGGCACTCACTGTGATAAATGTCTTCTTGCAGCCGGAAAACGCACACTGGTAGGGCCTCTCAGGCTCGAAGTGGCTGCGCTGGTGGGCGCTGAGTTTGGCCTGCGTGGGGAAGGTCTCCTCACACACCTCACATTTGAATGAGTTCTCCTGCTCGTGGCCCTTCATGTGTGCTTTGAGGTTATACACGGTGGTGAAGCTCTTGCCACAGCCCTCTGCTGGGCAGCCAAAGGGCCTCAGTTTGTCGTGTGACTGCAGGTGCCTCTTGAGCTTGTAGGAGGTGGTGAAGGTCCACCCGCAACCACCCAGGGGGCACTTGAAGGGCCGCTGGCCCTGGCTGCTGCTGTGTGTCAGCAGGTGCACCTTCAGCTGGTGCTTCTTGGCAAAGGTTTGTCCGCACTGCACCTCAGGACACAGGTACAGCAACACGCCCTGGCCAGGGCCTGGCGGCCCGCGGGGGCTCTCAAGAGCAGCCGGGCCCTCCGCCTCCTCCTTGGGCGCTGGGGCAGGCGCAGGTTCTGCCCGCTCCGCCAGCAGGAGGTCGGGCGGCAGCTCCGGACAGTCTCCAGGCTGCGCGGCGTGCGGGATCCCAGCTTGCGGGGCTATCAGACCCCCGGGCTGCGGGGCAGGGGCGACCCCAGGCGCCCAGGCGGGCGGTGGGGGCGTGGCTAGAGTGAGGACGCCGTTCTCCAAGCTCAACAGCAGGTTTTGGTTGTGAATGGTGACAGTGCCTGCGAAGGCCGCGGCAGGGCCCAGGCCTGGAGCGGGGATCGGGGCCAAGGCCGGGACAGGGGCGGGGATAGCCGACAGGCAGCTGGGGCCCAGCGCAGGGCGGCCCTCGGGGTTCGCGCCGCTTTCGCCCCCCAGGAGCCTTGGGCCCAGCCCGGCCTCCTCCCTCCACACGGGCCCTGCGGCCTGGCCAGCGCCCGCGGTATCTACGTCTCCACCCACCGGGTCCAGCAGCACCAGGAAGAAGTCATCGCCGCCGCTGCTGCCGCCGCCGCTGCCGGAGCCGCTAGCGTCATTGGGCCTCAGCGCCAACGGGCTCGGGCCCGGGCCTGGGCACGAAGAAGCCGCGCTGGCCTCCTCACGCCGCCGCCCGGGCCCGCCATCTTGGGGGCCCCGGAGCAGCAGGAGGCGGCGCGCCGGGGCCTGACCGGCCCGCAGGTCAGGACCTCCGCGGATCCGGCCGCCGCCCTCGGGGCTGCCAGCCCCTCCGCCTTGTCGCATCCCGCGAGCCGGGAGCAGCCTCGGGATTTCCATCTCTGCGTCCGTGAAGCTCCACTGGAACCAGAGCCGCGGAGGAGGCGCGACCCCGCCCCCTGCCGCGGGCCCGAACACGTTCCTGAAAGAGGAAAAAAAAAATGTGCACTGCGCAGAAACTGGCCCTATCAGATATTAAAACGTGTTTAACGCCACCGTGATTTAAATATTCTTGTACAGGGTCTCTAGAACAGAATAGAACGCCCAGGGGCAGAGCCTCGTATACCTATATAAGTTCCACTGTTAATATTAGTAGGAAATCAAGGAGGTCTTAAGAGTTACAAGGGAAACGGCAGTTCACGTCAGTAAAAAGTGCTGGAATGAATACCTTAGGTATCTATCTACTAAATGGCAACATAAACCGGAACCTCATGCTATGTACCAAAATAAACACAGACACCCCAGTCCCTCCCAGTGCTAAGCATGGCAGTTAGCACTTACCATGTGTTAAACACTGTGTATTGGATGGATGGATGGCTGGATTGATAGGTGACAGAAAATTCCTGAGAGAATACACTATGGAAAAGGATGTCTTTTAAAAATTTTCCTGGAGACTTCCATATTCAGAACTGTCTTGAGCAATGTCCTCAGGAAAATTTGTCCCATAGTTAATTTTTTCGTCCTGCTGGTGCAGAGACTAGAATGAGTAAGAGGTGGGGTCAAAGCAGATTAGCACTGTTGAGCCTAGAAATGCAAGGCCTGGAGGATGAAGCAATTTATATTGAAATCTGGAAGACCCAACCTACTCCTGGCTTCTCCCTATAAGGTGCACAACCTAAACCAACTCTTTGCTCTTCCAGCTTTGGGTACACCGCGGTAAATTTCATGTCAAATCTCACAGCATGATGAGGACATTCCTCAGCTTACTCTAGATTCTCTAGCACGTGGAGGTCTCTGGATAGCAGTACTGGTGAAATGTGATAAGGTTAAATCCTAAGTTACTGTAGTGGACTCTGCTGAGAAAAAGGCGCAGATGCCTTTTGTCTGCCCAGGAGCCTTGGTGTGCCTGCTTGCATTTAATTGTGGTGGCCTAGTCTCACTGTAATGGGTTTGGCCTGTGATGCCTAATGATCTTACTAATGTTGATGATGATCCTCCAATTTTTCAGTCATCAGTGAGTTGAGAATTGATATAAACAGAGGGTGAATTATCTGGCAAGAGAAAGGTTTCAAGGGCTGACTAGATTATGGGATACCTGTAGTTTAAATGGGCTTCCCTGGTGGCTCAGTGGTAAAGAATACGCCGGCCAATGCAGAAGACGTGGGTCCATCCCTGGGTCGAGAAGATTCCCTGGAGAAGGAAATGGCAACCCTCTCCAGTACTCTTACCTGAGAAATCCTATGGACAGAAGAGCCTGTCTGGCTACAGTCCATGGGGTCCGAAAAGAGTCGGACGTGTCTTGGTGAAAAATTGACAGTTTAAATAATCCCTTCTTTCCCCTCTTTTAATAATGGACACTTGCTGATCTCTTGATTAGAAGATCAAGTTTTCAATCCATAACAATTCAAACCTCATCAAAATTTTTACATCACACGTTTTTCTTTCTATTATGTTTTTGGAAGAAGCATTTTTTTTTTTTAATCTGAGGCCCAGTTCAGTTCAGTTCAGTCGCTCAGTCGAGTCCGACTCTTTTCGACCTCATGAACTGCAGCACGCCAGGCCTCCCTATCCATCGCAAACTCCCAGAGTTTACACAAATTCATGTCCATTGAGTCCGTGATGCCATCCAACCATCTCATCCTCTGTAGTCCCCTTCTCCTCCCACCTTCAGTCTTTACCAGCATCAGGGTCTTTTCAAATGAGTCAGTTCTTGGCATCAGGTGGCCAAAGTATTGGAGTTTCAATTTCAACATCAGTCCTTCCAATGAATATTCAGGAATGATTTCCTTTAGAATGGACTGGTTGGATCTCCTTGCAGTCCAAGGGACTCTCAAGAGTTTTCTCCAACACCACAGTTCAAAAGCATCAATTCTTCAGCACTCAACTTTCTTAATATTTAAACTCTCATGTCCATACATGACAACTGGGAAAACCATGGCTTTGACTAGGAGGACCCCTATTGGCAAGGTAATGTCTCAGCTTTTTTTTTTTTTTAGATGTGTTACATTTTTAAATTTTTAATTAATTAATTAATTTTAATTGAAGACTAATTACTTTACAATATTGTAGTGGTTTTTGCCATACATTTGACATGAATCAGCCATGGGTATACATGTGTTCCCCATCCTGAACCCCCCTCCCACCTCCATCCCCATCCCATCCCCCAGGGTCATCCCAGTGGACCAACCCTAGCACCCTGTCTCATGCATCAAACCTGGATGGGTGATCTATTTCACATATAATAAACATGTTTTAATGCTGTTATCTCAAATCATCCCACCCTTGCCTTCTCCCATAGAGTCCAAAAGTCCATTTTTTACATCTGTGTCTCTTTTGCTGTCTTGCATATAGGGTCATCGTTACTATCTTTCTAAATTCCATATATATGCATTAATATACTGTATTGATGTTTTTCCTTCTGAGTTACTTCACTGTATAATAGGCTCCAGTTTCACCCACATCATTAGAACTGATTCAAATGTATTCTTTTTAATAGCTGAGTAATATTCCATTGCGTATATGTACCACTGCTTTCTTATCCATTCATCTGCCGATGGACATCTAGGTTGCTTCCATGTCCTTGTCATTGTAAACAGTGCTGTGATGAACAGTAGGGTACACGTGTCTTTTTCAATTATGGTTTCCTCAGTGTGTATGCCCAGCTGTGGGATTGCTGTGTCGTATGGCAGTTCTATTTCCAGTTTTTTAAGGAATCTCCACACTGTTCTCCATAGTGGCTGTACTGGTTTGCATTCCCACCAACAGTGTAAGAAGGTTCCCTGATCTCTGAACCCTCTCCAGCATTTATTGTTTGTAGACATTTTGATAGCAGCCATTCTGACTGGCATGAGATGGTACATCATTTTGGTTTTGAATTGTATTTCTCTGATAATGAGTGATGTTGAACATTTTTTCATGTGTTTGTTAGCCATCTGTATCTCTGCTTTGGAGAAATGTCTATTTAGTTCTTTGGCCCATTTTTGATTGGGTCATTTATTTTTCTAGAATTGAGCTACAGGGGTGCTTGTATATTTTTGAGATTAATTCTTTGTCAATTGCTTCGTTTGCTATTATTTTCTCACATTCTGAAGGCTGTCTTTTCACATTGCTTATAGTTTCCTTCATTGTGCAAAAACTTTTAAGTTTAATTAGGTCCTATTTGTTTATTTTTTCTTTTATTTCCATTGCTCTCAGAGATGGGTCATAGAGGATCCTGCTGTGATTTGTGTCCGAGAGTGTTTTGCCTATGTTTTCCTCTGGGAGTTTTATAATTTCTGGTCTTAGGTTTAGATCTTTAATCAATTTTGAGTTTATTTTTGTGTATGGTGTTAGAAAGTGTTCTAGTTTCATTCTTTTACAAGTGGTTGACCAGTTTTCCCAGTATTTTATTCTTTTCATTGCAATGGTGAATGGAATTGTTTCCTTAATTTCTCTTTCTGTTTTCTCATTGGTAGTGTATAGGAATGCAAGGGATTTCTGTGTGTTAATTTTATATGCTGCAACTTTACTATATACACTGATGAGCTCTAGTAACAGTCTGGTGGAGTCTTTAGGGTTTTCTATGTAGAGGATCATGTCATCTGCTAACAGTGAGAGTTTTACTTCTTCTTTTCCAATCTGGATTCCTTTTATTTCTTTTTCTGCTCTGATTGCTGTGGTTAAGACTTCCAAAACTATGTTGAATAGTAGTGGTGAGAGTGGGCACCATTGTCTTGTTCCTGACTTTAAGGGAAATGCTTTCAATTTTTCACCATTGAGAAATAATGTTTCCTGTGGGTTTATCATATATGGCTTTTAATGCATTGAGATATGTTCCTTCTATGCCTGCTTTCTGGAGGGTTTTTATCATAAATGGATGTTGAATTATGTCAAAGGCTTTCTCTGCATCTATTGAGAATATCATATGGTTTTATCTTTCAACTTGTTAATGTGGTGTATAACATTGATTGATTTGTAAATACTGAAGAATCCTTGCATCCCTGGGATGAAGCCCACTTGGTCTTGATGTCTGATCTTTTTAATATGTTGTTGAATTCTTTTTGCTAGAATTTTGTTCAGGATTTCTGCATCTATGTTCATCAGTGATATTGGCCTGTAGTTTCCTTTTTTGTGGCATCATTGTCTGGTTTTGGTATTAGGGTGACGGTGGCCTCATACAATGAGTTTGACAATTTACCTTCGTCTGCAATTTTCTGAGTTTGAGTAGGATATGTGTTGGGTCTTCTCTAAATTTTTGGTAGAATTCAGCTGTGAAGCCGTCTGGTCCTTGTTGCAAGGATTTCTGATTACAGTTTCAATTTCTGTGCTTTGCTGGGTCTGTTAAGATTTTCTGTTTCTTCCTGGTTCAGTTTTGGAAAGTTATACTTTTCTAACAATTTGCTCAATTCTTCCAAGTTGTCCATTTTATTTGCTTATAGTTGATGATAGTATTCTCTTATGATCCTTTGTATTTCTGTGTTGTCTGTTGTGATTTCTCCATTTTCATTTCTAATTTTGTTGATTTGATTCTTCTCAATTTTTTTCTTGATGAGTCTGGATAATGGTTTGTCTATATTATTTATCTTCTCAAAGAACCAGCTTTTAGCTTTGTTGATTTTTGCTATGGTCTCCTTTGTTTCTTTTGCATTTCTGTCCTAATTTTTAAGATTTCTTTCCTTCTACTAACCTTGAGGTTCTTCATTTGTTCTTTTTCTAGTTGATTTGTGTGTACAGTTAGGTTATTTATTTGATTTTTCTTGTTTCTTGAGGTAAGCTTTATTGCCTTGAATCTTCTTTTAGTACTGCTTTTACTGAATCCCATAGGTTTTGGGTTGTTGTGTTTTCATTTTCATTCGTTTCTATGCATATTTTGGTTTCTTTTTTTATTTCTTCTATGATTTGCTGGTTATTTTGAAGCGTGTTGTTTACCCTCCATATGTTTGTACTTTTAATAGTTTTTGTTTTTCCTGTAGTTGACATCTAATCTTACCACATTGTGATCAGCAAAGATGCTTGGAATGATTTAAAATTTGTTGAATTTACCAAGGCTAGATATGGCCCAGGATGTGATCTATCCTGAAGAAGGTTCCATGTGCACTTGAGAAAAAGGTGAAATTCATTGTTTTGAAATGTCCTATAGATATCAATTAGGTCTAACTAATCCATTGTATCAATTAAAGTTTGTATTTTCTTGTTAATTTTCTGTTTAGTTGATCTAGCCATAGGTGTAAGTGGGGTATTAAAGTCTCCCACTATTATTGTGTTATTGTTAATTTCCCCTTTCATACTTATTAACATTTGCCTTTCATATTGTGGTGCTTCTATGTTGGGTGCATAGATATTTATAATTTTTCTATCTTCTTCTTGGATTGATCCTTTGATCATGATGTAGTGTCCTTCTTTGTCTCTTTTCACAGTCTTTCTTTAAAAGTACATTTTATCTGATATGAGTTTTGCTACTCCTGCTTTCTTTTGGTCTCCATTTGCATGAAATATCTTTTTCCAGCCCTTCACTTTCAGTCGTATGTGTCCCTTGTTTTGAGGTGGGTCTCGTTTAGACAGCATATATAGGGGTCTTCTTTTTGTATCCATTCAGCCAGTCTTTGTCTTTTGGTTGGGGCATTCAACCCATTTACATTTAAGGTAATTATTGATAAGTATGATCCCATTGCCATTTACTTTGTTGTTTTGGGTTCAAGTTTATACACCCTTTCTGTGTTTCCTGTCTAGAGAAGATCCTTTAGCATTTGTTGACGAGCTGGTTTGGTGGCACTGAATTCTCTCAGCTTTTTGCTTGTCTGTAAAGCTTTTGATTTCTCCTTCATATCTGAATGAGATCCTTGCTGGGTACAGTAAATTGGGTTATAGGTTTTTCTCTTTCATTACTTTCAGTATGTCCTTCCATTCCCTTCTGGCCTGAAGAGTTTCTGTGGACAGATCAGTGGTTACCCTTATGGGAATCCCCTTGTGTGTTACTTGTTGTATTTCCCTTGCTGCTTTTAATATTTGTTCTTTGTGTTTGATCTTTGTTAATTTGATTAATATGTGTCTTAGATTGTTTCGCCTTGGGTTTATCCTGTTTGGGACTGTCTGTGTTTCTTGGACTTGGGTGGCTTTTTCCTTCCCCATTTTAAGGACGTTTTCAACTATTATCCCCTCGTATATTCTCTCATGGCCTTTCTTTTTGCCTTCTTCTTCTGGGATTCCTGTGATTTGAATGTTGGGGTGTTTAACATTGTCCCAGAGGTCTTTGAGGTTGTCCTCATTTCAATTATTTTTTTCTTTTTTCCTCTCTGCTTCATTTATTTCCACCATTTTATCTTCCACCTCACTTATCCTGTCTTCTGCCTGAATTATTCTACTGTTGGTTCCCTCCAGAGTGTTTTTGATCTGTTATTGCATTATTCCTTATTGATTGACTCTTTTGTTTCTTGTAGGTCCTTGTTAAACATTTCTTGCACCTTCTCAGTCATTGTCTCCAGAATATTTATCTGTAATTCCATTTTGTTTTCAAGATTTTGGATCATGTTTACTATCATTATTCTGAATTCTTTTTCAGATAGACTCCCTATCTCCTCCTCTTTGGTTTGCTGGGCATTTATCATGTTCCTTTACCTGATGAATATTTCTCCTCCTTTTCATCTTGTTTAGATTGCTGTGTTTTGGGTGGCCTTTATGTATGCTGGAAGTTTTTGGTTCCTCTTTATTGTGGATGTTCCTCCCTGTGGGTGGGGTTAGACGAGTGGCTTGTCAATGTTTCCTAGTTAGGGAAGCTTGTGTCAGTGTTCTGGTGGGTGGACCTGGATTTATTCTCTCTGGAGTGCAATGAAGTATCCAGTATGAGTTTTGAGGTGTCTATGGGTTTGGTGTGACTTTAGGCCGCCTGTATTTTAATGTTCAGGGTTATGTTCCTGTGTTGTTGGAAAATTAACTTGGTATGTCTTGCTCTGAAACTTGCTGGCTCTTGGGTGGAGCTTGGTTTCAGTGTAGGCATGGAGGCTTTTGGATGAGCTCTTATCTATGTACCCTGGAGTCAGGAGTTTTCTCGTGTTCTCAAGTTTTGGATTTAGGCCTCCTGCCTCTGGCTTTCAGTCTTATTCTTATAGTAGCCTCAAGACTTCTCCATCCATACAGCACCAATTATAAAACATCTAGGTTAATGGTGAAAAGATTCTCCACAGTGAGGGATACCCAGAGAGGTTCACAGTGTGACATGGAGAAGAGACGAGGGAGGAGGAAGATAGAGGTGACCAGAAGGAGAAGAGGGGGAGGGGGAATCAAAAGGGGAGAAAGCAATCTAGCCAGTAATAAATTCCCTATATGCTCTCCACAGTCTGGAACCCTCAGAGAGTTTCACGGAGTTACATAGAGAAGAGAAGAGGGAGGAAGGAGATAGAGATGACCAGGAGGAGAAGAGAGGGAATCAAAAGGAGAGAGATAGATCTAGCCAGTAATCAGTTCCCTAAGTGTTCTCCACAGCCTCAAACACCCAAAGAGATTCACAGTGTTGGGTAGAGAAGAGAAGGGGGAGGGAGGAGATAGAGGTGACCTGGGAGAAAAAAAGGAGAGTCAAAAGGGGGAGAGAGCAATCAAGCCAGTAATCGCACTCCTAAGTAAAAATGGGTACTGAAGATTGAATTCTTAAAGGTACAAAATTGATAACAAATACCAGAAAGCAAAGATTAAAAATCTTTAGTAGAGGTCAGACTCTCAAAAATACAATATTAAAAAAACAAAACAAAATCACAAAAATTATACACACACACACACACACACACACACACACACACATACTGTCAGGGAATGTTTGATGGGAGGATTCCTACGTGCTGTCTCTCATGAGTCCTTTGTCCCTCTTCAAGCGGAACAGCACGCTGCTCCCAGGGACTGAGGTCATTGTGTGAGGCAAGCATGAGTTTCCTTTAGTAAACATTCTCCTTAGGACAAAATAGCTTAATCTCCTTCCCCTTACTTGAGATATAGATTGTCTCCTGACCTTGTGACTAACGTTACCCCTTGTTCCCTTGGTAACGGTTGCTGTACATTTGGTTTTCTGATCTCTATCATTCCCGAAAGAAGTTTCTTGTACTGCAGCCTATATATACTCATAGAAAAATCATTAAAGCACCTTTGCTCCACCAGAGCTTAGGTCCCCGGGTCTTTTTTGTCTCTCTCTCTCTCTTTCTCTCTTTCTCTCTTTCACTTTCTTATCGTCAACTCCGTACCACAAGGTTCTGGTCCATTAAAGGACCCCAACAACATACACACACACACACACACACACACACATATATATATATATATATATATATATATATATGAAATTTGGTTTAAAAATAGGGTCTTTTTTGCAAGGTAATAGGTTATAAAAATGAAAATTAAAGGAGTAATAAAGAACCTAAAAATAAAAAAAAAAATTATTTAAAAAAAGATAATAGTGTAATATATCTGAGAATTTCTCTGGAGCTGTTGAGGGCAGTGTGGGGTCAGTTCAGTTTCAGATAGTTCCTTGTTCCAGCTTATACTTCTCAAGGTCTAAAGGACCCTTCCAATGTAGTCAATGCTAACTACAAGATTTTAATCTGTTGCACCTGTCACTCCCAAAGTGGTTCCCTCTTCTTTGTTTATTTTGGGTTCCTCTGTTTGCAAGTCTCTTCAGTGTCTAGTTTCCTCCCTGACACAAGGGGGCAAAGGTGGTCACAATTGATACCACAAATCCATCATACCACAAGTTCATCCCTACAGTTCTACAGCCAATTCTGATATTTGGATAAGGCCACTCAACTCTACCTTGTTCTTCAAGAATGTCTTCATCAAGACTGTCTAGGTTATTTTTTTGCCTCTCTCAAATCCTTTTCAAATATCAATTCATCAGAAAAAATTCAACCAAAATCCCATTTAGGGTTCTAATTGGGACTGCATTGCACTTTTAGATTTGATTTCTTGTCTATAATATAGAATGCTATTGAATGGATATAGTGTGCCTTTCCTTTTAATAAAAACTTCATTAATATGTCCCAGTCATATTTCATTTTTTTCCCTTAAGAGAGCATTTTATCCTAGGCACCTCATATTTTACAAATACTGCCTTTGAAATTTTCATTTTGTAAATGTGTTGCTGGTAAATAGAATAAAACTGACTTCTGTATGTTACTATTTTATCCTATAAATAGCCACCTAAGCTCTTTTATTGATTCTACCAGTTTGTCTGTAAATACCTGTAGAATTTAGTGTACAGAATTATATCATCTGCAAATAATGCCAGTTTCACGTCTTCATTTCCAAGTACTTTGTTCCTTCTTTTCCCACCTACTATATTTTCTGGGTGATAGTGGACATTCTTACTTGATGAAACTCTCAAAATAAAGCTTTCAGTAATCCCAAGAATATTTGCTGTAGGAGTTGTGTTCTGTAGCAATCTGTATACAATAGTTGAAAATTCCCTAAAATGGGGAAGGAAATAATCAGCCAAGTCCAAGAAACACAGACAGTCCCAAACAGGATAAGCCCAAGGTGAAACACCCCAAGACACATATTAATCAAATTAACAAAGATCAAACACAAAGAACAAATATTAAAAGCAGCAAGGGAAAAACAACAAATAACACACAAGGGTATTCCCATAAGGATAACAGTGATCTTTCCATCAAAACTCTCCAGGCCAGAAGGGAATGGTAAGGACATACTGAAAGTAATGAAAGAGAAAAACCTATAACCCAATTTACTGTACCCAGCAAGGATCTCATTCAGATATGAAGGAGAAATCAAAAGCTTTACAGACAAGCAAAAAGCTGAGAGAATTCAGTGCCACCAAACCAGCTCGTCAACAAATGCTAAAGGATCTTCTCTAGACAGGAAACACAGAAAGGGTGTATAAACTTGAACCCAAAACAACAAAGTAAATGGCAATGGGATCATACTTATCAATAATTACCTTAAATGTAAATGGGTTGAATGCCCCAACCAAAAGACAAAGACTGGCTGAATGGATACAAAAAGAAGACCCCTATATATGCTGTCTAAACGAGACCCACCTCAAAACAAGGGACACATACGACTGAAAGTGAAGGGCTGGAAAAAGATATTTCATGCAAATGGAGACCAAAAGAAAGCAGGAGTAGCAATACTCACATCAGATAAAATGTGCTTTAAAATAAAGACTGTGAAAAGAGACAAAGAAGGACACTACATCATGATCAAAGGATCAATCCAAGAAGAAGATAGAACAAATTATAAATATCTATGCACCCAACATAGGAGCATCATAATATGAAAGGCAAATGCTAACAAGTATGAAAGGGGAAATTAACAATAACACAATAATAGTGGGAGACTTTAATACCCCACTTACACCTATGGCTAGATCAACTAAACAGAAAATTAACAAGGAAACACAAGCTTTAAATGATATACAGTGGGGCCCACCCCAGGCTGGCAGTGGGCTGAGGGGTTAAGACGTCAGCTGGGTCCTGGGCTTATGGAGCCATTACAGGGCAGGATCAGGCCCTCTTCAGCGGGTGTGAGTGTCCCACCTCATCTCCTTCAGTGTGACCCATCGCCTCCACAGCAAATTTCTTAGTAATGAAGAAAACCTGAAATTATTTGGTAAATGCAACAACCCAAATGGCCATGGGCACAATTAAAAAGTGGTGACAGTACATGGAGAGATTGATCCTGTTACAGGAATGGTCATGAATTTTACTGATCTCAAAGAGTATGGAGGAGGCAATTATGAAACCCCTTGATCATAAGTATCTGGATCTAGATGTGCCATATTTTACAGACATTGTAAGCACAACAGAAAATGTAGCCATATATATCTGGGAAAACCTCCAGAAATTTCTTCCTGTGGGAGTTCTTTATAAATTAAAAGTACATGAAACCGACAATAATATTGTAATCTATAAAGGAGAATAACTCTCAGAGATTAATTTCCATCCATATTTGAAGAAGATCTTTATCCCCTTGAACAATGAACAAGTCAGCACCTAACTGTTGCACTTCCACATTGTGTTCTGGAATCATTGTGAGTTAGTCCTGTTCTAGACTCAAATCTATTTTAAAACCAAATTTGTTGTAAAGTAATTAGCCTCCAACTAATAAAAATAAATGGAAAAAAATAAAACCAAATTTGTAATGTATTCTGAGTATCATTTAAAGAGTCTTTCAACTATAGATTAAAATCACTTCACCAAAATGTTCTGGTGTAGAATCATTTGGAGCAAAAGAAATCTGGGTTGTTTTTTTTCTTTTTTTTGTTTTTTTTTTTTTGTTTTGTTTGTTTTTCCATTATCTCATTTTTCGTATTCGTTTTTTTCTTGGTACAATATAGATGGCAAAAATGTTTATAAGACAGACAGTAGGTGAATCTTATAAAAAATACCAGTGACCACAAAGTCTGGAAACAGAGACTACATAATATTTCTAGTAGATTGAGCTCCCTTGATTACTTCTTCTAGGATATGCTAAACATGTTCCACTGGAAAAAGGAATGGCAAAGCACTTCAGCATTCTTGCCTTGAGAACCCCATGAACAGTATGAAATGGCAAAAGATATGACACAGAAAGATGAAATCCCCAGGTCGGTAGGTGCCCAATATGCTGCTGGAGAAGAGTGGAGAAATAGTTCCAGAAGGAATGAAGAGGCTGAGCCAAAGTGAAAACAACACCCAGCTGTGGATGTGTCTGGTGGTGAAAGTAAAGTCCAATGCTGTAAAGAACAATATTGCATAGGAACCTGGAATGTTAGGTCCATGAATCAAGGTAAACTGGAAGTGGTCAAACAGGAGATGGCAAGAGTGAACATCGGCATTTTAGGAATCAGTGAAATAAAATGGACTGTAAAGGGCTAATTTAATTCAGATGACCATTATATCTACTACTGTGGACAAGAATCCCTTAGAAGAAATGGAGTAGCTCTCACAGTCAACAAAAGAGCCTGAAATGCAGTACTTGGGTGCAGTCTCAAAAATGACAAAATGATCTCTGTTCATTTCCAAGGCAAACCATTCAGTATCAAAATTCATTACAATATCAGTAATCCAAGTCTATGCCCCAACCACTAATGCTGAAGAAGCTGAAGTTGAATGGTTCCATGAAGACCTATAAGACCTAGAACTAACACCAAAAAAGATGTCCTTTTCATCATAGGGGACTGGAATGCAAAAGTAGGAGGTTTTGAGATACCTGGAGTAATAGACAAGTTAGTCTTTGGAATACAAAATGAAACAGGGCAAATGCTAACAGAGATTTGCCAAGAGAATACACCAGTTATAATGAACACCCTTTTCCAACAACACAAGAGCTGACCCTAAACATGGTTACCACCAGATGATCAATACTGAAATCAGATTGATTATATTTTTTGCAGGCAAAGGTGGAGAACCTCTATACAGTCAGCAAAAACAAGACCAGGAGCTGACTGTGGCTCAGATCATGAACTCCTTATTGCAAAGTTCATATTTAAATTGAAGAAAGTAGGTAAACCCACTAGGCCATTCAGGTATGACCTAAATCAAATCCCTTATGATTATACAGTGGCAGTGACAAATAGATTCAATGGATTAGATCTGATAGAGTGCCTGAAGAACTATGGACAGCGGTTTGTGACATTGTACAGGAGGTGATAATCAAAACCATTCCCAAGGAAAAGAAATGCAAGAAGGCAAAGTGGTTGTCTGAGGAGACCTTACAAATAGCTGAGAAGAGAAGAGAAGCAAAAGGCAAAGGAGAAAAGGTGCAAGCTCATTCAGTGAAAATTAGACCAGAATCATCTGGGACAATGCATTATAAATGCATGTACAAGGACTGATGGGAGTGCCTTTTGGTAGTGCATGTTGTTCATTGCAAATTTGCTTATTGAACCATGAACTGCTAGTAAGGGACACTGAACATATCATGTATATTTGTCTGTTTTCAGACCTTATGGCTACCTGAACAATTTAAACTCTGAAGACTGAAAAATAATCACATGTATTAAACCTTGTTAAGATAATCAGCATGAAAAGGATATGTTACTCTGTACAGCAGTTCTTTATGGAAGTTTATCTTAGTTAATCTTGTTTTGTTCTGATCACTAAATTTACCTGATTCAAGTTGAGCTGCTTTTGTGGCATTTATCTCAGGTATCTTTCTTCATACCAAAATCTACAAGAATATATTTGCTTTCTTCCCATAAAGAACAGTTCTCACTTGTGTTCTCATTTGTATTTTAAATTCCTTAAATATAGGGTTCATTTTTCTCTCCACATAACAACTAGTACACAATGGATTCTTAGAATGTTGCTGCCTGAAAAGAGTAAAAGGACTTGTGTCATGATTAGTACACTAAAAAAAAAAAAATTCAAAAGAGTATACTTTTATTTTGAAGAGTTTTTAACTGCATAAATTTTACAATAAATTTTGAAAAAAATAAATGAATAACACAATGGACCAGTTAGACCTAATTGATATCTATAGGACATTTCACCCCAAAACAATGAGTTTCACCTTTTTCTCAAGTGCACACGGAACCTTCTCCAGGAGAGATCACATCCTGGGCCATAAATCTAGCCTTAATAAATTCAAACAAATTGAAATCATTCCAAGCATCTTTTCTGACCACAATGCAGTAAGATTAGACATCAGTTACAGGGGAAAAAAAAACTATTAAAAATTCCAACATATGGAGGCTAAACAACACGCTTCTGAATAACCAACAAATCACAGAAGAAATCAAAAAAGAAATAAAAATATGCATAGAAACGAATAAAAATGAAAACACAACAATCCAAAACCTATGGGACACTGTAAAAGCAATGCTAAGGGGAACGTTCACAGGCTTACCTCAAGAAACAAGAAAAAAGTTAAATAAATAACCTAACTCTACACCTAAAGCAACTAGAAAAGGAAGAAATGAAGAACCCCAGAGTTAGTGAAAGGAAAGAAATCTTAAAAATTAGGGCAGAAGTAAATGCAAAAGAAACAAAGGAGACCATAGCAAAAATCAATAAAGCTAAAAGCTGGTTCTTTGAGAAGATAAATTAAATTGACAAACTATTAGCCAGACTCATCAAGAAACAAAGGGAGAAGAATCAAATCAGTAAAATTAGAAATGAGAAAGGAGAAATCACAACAAACAACAGAAATACAAAGGATCATAAGAGGCTACTATCAGCAACTATATGCCAATAAATGGACAACTTGGAAGAAATGGACAAATTCTTAGAAAAGTATAACTTTCGAACTGAACCAGGAAGAAATAGAAAGCCTTAACAGACCCATCACAAGCATGGAAATTGAAACTGTAATCAGAAATCTTCCAGCAAACAAAAGCCCAGGACCAGACGGTTTCACAGCTGAATTCTACCAAAAATTTAGAGAAGAGCTAACACCTATCCTCAGAGAATGCAATGGCACCCCACTCCAGTACTCTTGCCTGGAAAATCCCATGGATGGAGGAGCCTGGTAGCCTGTGGCCCATGGGGTCCCTAAGAGCTGGACATGACTGAGCGACTTCACTTTCACTTTTCACTTTCACACATCGGAGAAGGAAATGGCAACCCACTCCAGTGTTCTTGCCTGGAGAATCCCAGGGACTGGGGAGCCTGGTGGGCTGCCGTCTATGGGGTTGCACAGAGTCAGACACGACTGAAGTGACTTACCAGAAGCACCTATCCTACTCAAACTCTTCCAAAAAATTGCAGAGGAAGGTGAAATTCCAAACTCATTCTATGAGGCCACCATCACCCTAATACCAAAACCAGACAAAGATGCCACAAAAAAAAGAAAACTATAGGCCAATATCACTGATAAACATAGATGCAAAAACCCTTAACAAAATTCTAGCAAACAGAATCCAACAACAAATTTAAAAGATCATACATCATGACCAAGTGGGCTTTATCCCAGGGATGCAAGGATTCTTTAATATCCACAAATCAATCAATGTAGTACACCACATTAACAAATTGAAACATAAAAACCATATGATTATCTCAATAGATGCAGGGAAAGCCTTATACAAAATTCAACATCCATTTATAATAACAACCCTCTGGAAAGCAGGCATAGAAGGAACATACATCAACTTAGTAAAAGCCATATATGACAACCCACAGCAAACATTATCCTCAATGGTGAAAAATTGAAAGCATTTCCCCTAAAGTCAGGAACATGAAAAGGGTGCCCACTCTCACCACTACTATTCAAAATAGTTTTGGAAGTTTTGGCCACAGCAGTCAGAGCAGAAAAAGAAATAAAAGGAATCCAGATTGGAAAAAAAAGAAGTAAAACTCTCACTGATTGCAGATGACATGATCCTCTACATAGAAAACCCTGAAAACTCCACCAGAAAATTACTAGAGCTAATCAATAAATACAGTAATGTTGCAGGATATAAAATCAACCCACAGAATTCCCTTGCATTCCTATACACTACCAACGAGAAAACAGAAAGAGAAATTAAGGAAACAATTCCATTCACCATTGCAATGAAAAGCATAAAATACTTAGGAATATATCTGCCTAAAGAAACAAAAGACCTATATATAGAATACTATAAAACACTGATGAAAGAAATCAAAGAGGACACAAACAGATGGAGAAATATACCATGTTCATGGATTGGAAGAATCAATATAGTGAAAATGAGTATACTACGCAAAGCAATCTATAGATTCAATGCAACCCCTATCAAGTTACCAACAGTATTTTTCAGAGAACTAGAACAAATAATTTCACAATTTGTATGGAAATACAAAAAACTCGAATACCAAAGCAATCATGAGAAAGAATAATGGAACTGGAGGAATCAACCTGCTTGACTTCAGGCTATACTGCAAAGCTACAGTCATCAAGACAGTATGGTACCATCACAAAGAGAGAAATATAGATCAGTGGAACAAAATAGAAAGCCCAGAGATAAATCCATGCACCTATGAACACCTTATCTTTGACAAAGGAGGCAAGAATATACAATGAAGAAAAGACAATCTCTGTAACAGATGGTGCTGGGAAAACTGGTCAACCACTTGTAAAAGAATGAAACTAGAACACTTTCTAACACCATACACAAAAATAAACTCAAAATGGATCAAAGATCTTTATGTAGGACCAGAAACTATAAAACTCCTAGAGGAAAACATAGGCAAAACACTCTCGGACATAAATCACAGTGGGATCCTCTATGGCTCACCTCGCAGAGTAATGGAAATAAAAGCAAAAAATTAAAAAAAAGGGGGGGAACCTAATTAAACTTAAACTTTTGCACAACAAAGGAAACTATAAGCAGGGTGAAAAGACAGCCTTCAGAATGTGAGAAAATAATAGCAAATGAAGCAACTGACAAAGAATTAATCTCAAAAATATAGAAGCACTCCTGCAGCTCAATTCCAGAAAAATAAATGACCCAATCAAAAAATGGGCCAAAGAACTAAACAGACATTTCTCCAAAGAAGACATCCAGATGGCTAACAAACATGAAAAGGTGCTCAATATCACTCATTATCAGAGAAATGCAAATCAAAACCACAATGTGGTACCATCTCATGCCGGTCAGAATGGCTGTTATCCAAAGTCTACAAACAATAAATGCTGGAGAGGGTGTGGAGAAAAGGGAACCCTCTTACACTGTTGGTGGAAATGCAAACTAGTACAACCACTATGGAGAGCAGTGTGGAGATTTCTTAAAAAACTGGAAATAGAACTGCCATATGACCCAGCAATCCCACAGGTGGGCATACACACCGAGGAAACTAGAATTGAAAGAGACTCATGTACCCCAATGTTCATAGCAGCACTGTTTATAATAGCCAGGACATGGAAGCAACCTAGATGTCCATCTGCAGACGAATGAATAAGAAAGCTGTGGTACATATACAAAATGGAATTTACTCAGCCATTGAAAAGAATACATTTGAATCAGTTCTAATGAGATGGATGAAACTGGAGCCTATTATACAGAGTGAAGTAAGTCAGGAAGAAAAAGTTAGTATACTAACACATATATATGGAATTTAGAAAGATGGTGATGATAACCCTATATGCGAGCAGCAAAAGAGACACAGGTGTATAGAACAGTTTTTTGGCCTCTGTGGGAGAAGTCAAGGGTTGGATGATCTGAGAGAATATCTTTGAAACATATATGTTATCATATGTGAAATAGATCGCCAGTCCAGGTTCGATGCATGAGACAGGGTGCTCACGGATGGTGCACTAGGATGACCCAGAGGGATGGGATGGGGAGGGAGGTGGGAGGGGGTTTCAGGATGGGGAACACATGTACACCCAAGGCTGATTCATGTCAATGTATGGCAAAAACAACTACAATATTGTAAAGTAATTAGCCTGCAATTAAAATAAATAAATTTTTAAAAATCCATCAGGTTAGGCTTCATCAGTAGGTGAACCAAGAAATTCCAGACGTACAAGCTGGATTTAGAAAAGGCAGAGAAACCAGACATCACATTGCCGACATCCATTGAATCATATAAAAAGCAAAGGAATTCCAGAAAAACATCTACCTCTGCTTCATTGACTATGTTAAAGCCTTCAACTTTGAGGATCACACACACACACACACACACACACACACACACACACACACACACAAACCTATGGAAAATACTTAAAGGGATGGCGATACCACACCACCTTATCTGACTCCTTAGAAAGATGTATGCAGGTCAATAAGCAACAATTAGAACCAGATATGGAACAGTGGACTTCTTCAAAATCGGGAAAGGCTTGTTACCCTGCTTATTTAACTTATATGCAGTGTACATCATGTGAAATTCCAGGCTGGATGAATCACAAGCTGTAATCAAGATTGCCAGAAGAAATATCAGCGACCTCAGATATGCAGATGATTTCACTCTGATGGTAAAAAGTGTGAACTAAAGGAACTGAAGAGCCTCCTGATAAGGGTGAAAGAGGAGAGTGAAAAACTGTCTTAAAACTCAACATTCAATATATTAAGGTCATGGCATCTGGTCCCATGATGCACTTCATGGCAAACAGATGGGGAAACATTGGAAACTGTGGTAGATTTTATTTTCTTGTGCTCCAAAATCACAACAGATGTTGACTGAAGCCACGAATTTAAAAGCTCCTGTTCCTTGACAATAAAGCTGTGACAAATCTAGAGAGGGTATTAAAAAGCAGAGACATCACTTTGCCAACAAATGTCTGTATAGTGAAGGCTATAGTGTTTTCCATTAGTTATGTATGGATATGACAGTTGGACCAAAAGGAAGGCTGAGTTGTGAAGAATTGATGCTTTTGAATTTTGGTCCTGGAGAAGACACTTGAGAGTCTCTTGGATAGCAAGCACATCAAGGCAGTAAATCCTAAAGGAAATCATCCCTGAATATTCATTGGAAGCTGAAGCTGAAGCTGAAGCTTCGATACCTTGGCCACCAGATGTGAAGAGCTGACTCACTGGAAAAGTTCCTGATGCTGGAAAAGATTGAGGGTGAGAGGAGAATGGGGCAACAGAAAAGAGATGGTTGGTTGGCATCACCAACTCAATGGACAGAAATTTGAGAATCCTGGCATGCTGCATTCCATGGGGTCGCAAAGAGTCAGATACGACTTAGGGACTGAACAGCAACATGAGACATAGACTGGGAGTAACGGAGTCGACTAGAATGACCCTTGTTCTGTCACTCCTGAACCGTGGCAAAACAGTGAAAGTCCCCCTGTTGTGTCAATGGCAGAAAGGTACAGTCTTATTCCCTGTGTCTCTCACTCCAACCTGCTGTGCTCTGGCAGAGGATGCAGAGCAAGAATGCTGAAAGTTCACATAGTTGTTTCTCCCTGGTTCAACTGAGAGAAGAAGGGATGGGGCCAGGGTAAACTCTGTGTTTACTTCTGGGGACCAGCTAGCTGTGCTTCATGTTAACTTAACTATAGCACCACAGAAACCTCCCCATCCCTGCATTTGCTCCTCAGAATATATCAATAATAATATCTGAGGATGTCCAGGCTTCCTTACATAAGCTCCAGTTTCCCCCTAGGGATTATATGGGTGAGAGAGTTTTCATTCATTCTCCCTTTCTTCTTACTATAAACACCCCAAACCACACTCAGGGATTGCATGGCAACTGCAAGATTTGGCCTAGGCCTGGGTTCTCTGCCATCTGCAAACTTGGTGCACTCTGACTGGCTCAGGGGAATTTGATCTCAAGAAAAGAACTCATGGAGCCAATCCTCTCCCTAAAGAATATCTCTCTGGGACCAGAAAATGAACCAGGGACTGATGGCCTGAGCCCTCCTCTGGAAAATTTTTTCACCATCTGCCAACAGAGGGCATGGCTGAGAGGGACTATCTACTAAGCAGGGAACTTTGCATAACTTGACCCTCTGCCTTCCATAGCTGCTGGAAGTTTAACCCCCTTCATATCCTGAAGATGGTTTAACTTCTCAGAAGGACACATGGTATATTCCACTCAAGATCTGGTGACCATAGAAACCACCATCTCTCCACATTTATTTTCAACTTCTGTTCATTTCACTGTTGTCCTCACCTCCCTCCTCCCTCTTCTAGGAGTTTGTTCCCCAGGGCCCCATGCCACAATTAGACAACCTCACATGGATCTGAGCTTTGGCTTTGAGTTTTCTGTGAGATACACTTTAGACTCAGGCTCAGCACAGAGGGCGAGGCCTAGAGTGAAAAGAGGTTCACAAGCAAGATGACTACTTTGGTCAAAAGAAAACCTTTTCCTTGCAGACTGCTCGGCAGGATCTATTAGTTTTCACATCATTTATCCCACACATGCAGATGCAACATGCTTGTTTAAAAGCCTAGTGGACTCAGAGAGTAAATCTCTAGAGTAATATATGACAATTTTACTGAGGCTAGAGCTGCCATTGACCATCTTTGACACAACAGAGAGCAAACCTACCTGACCACATACAGGTGTACCTTGGAGGTATTGCAAGTTTGGTTCCAGATTGCCACAATAAAACAAATACCAATAACGTGAGTCACATGAATTTGTTGGTTTCCCAGTGCTTGTAAAAGTTATGTTTACCCTATACTGTTGTCTATTCAGTTAAAAAAAATGCACCTACCTTAAATAAAAAATATTAATACTTCATTGCTAAATATTACTTTAAAACCTTTTTTTTCTTCCTCAGCATCTCCTAAACCCTCCAGGACCAGGCCAAAGATTATTCTGAACCACTGCTGCATTTTCCTCAGCCTGTTTCGCACATGACTTACCTTTCCAGAAAGGAAGCAATTTCGCCAAAGTCAACCGTGGGCTGGTATGCAACTTTAGACTGGGATCTTGAGGGATGAAGAGGTATTGGGGAAAAAGAACAGAAGACAGGAATTGGTTGAAACTTTTTGGTAACAGAACAGTCTGTACAAACTCAGTTTGTACATTTGAGTCCTTGACTTACCAACTGAAATTTGCAATAACTGCTCATCGCTTTTTTGTTTTCCCAACAGCAGGTGCCTAGTCCAGAATGTTCCTTAAATTTAAGACTTCTGACACATACTTGTGCCTAGAAGTGGTTCACATCAGAATCAGACAGGCTTCTGGACTGGCAAACTGAAAAGCAGGACCTTACTGGAGATGCACATTACTAATAGTATAGAAAAAAACATATTTGTAGAATACAAATAAATAGTTGTAAAATATGATCAAGAATGCAAAAAAGACAACACCACATTAAATAGAAAAAAAAATCTTGAACATTTTGATTTAGTATTCATTTTAAAGAAAAGCTATTTGGCTAATAAGTTGACAAGCACTTTCCAGACCTTAAATTATTTGAGGATGCTTCCACTCCAAACCTGCTTTTCCATTCCTTAAATTAGAAAGTAAATCCATGTTTAAATTTTCCTGAACACCTTACCACAATCAAAATGGTTACCATACCTGTCACCTCCAAAAACTTTTTTCCCCTTTGTATTACTTTCCTCTCTACTTAGCCCATCCCTGTCCCTAGGCAACCACTGATCTGCTTTCTTTCATTATTGTCTTCATTTCACTGAATGCCTTTTGCATTTTGTTGAATTTTACATAAATGTAATAATATACTATATTCTCTTTTTTGTCTTTTTTAACTCAGCATAATTATTTTGAGATTTTTTTCCAATGCTGTTATTTTGAGCAATAAGTTATTTCTTGTTGTTATTGCATGATGTTTCATCATATGACTATTTGGGCTGTTTTCAGTTTTGAATACTACAAATAAACTGCTATGGATAATCATGTACAAGTCTTTGAGAGACCTATGCTTTCATTTCACTTAGATAAAATCTAAGAGCAGCACTATGTTAACTGTATGTTAACATTTTAAGAAACCACCAAACTGTTTCCAAATCTGTAACATATAACCTCACCACTTACTCATATGATGAGTTTTTTTTTTAATTTGAACCATTCTAATAGGTGTGTTGTGATATATAATTTTAGTTTTAATGAATATCTCAGTTGTTCATATTGTTGAGCATCTTTTCATATGCTTAATTGCCGCCAATTTATCTTATTTGGTGAAGTGTCTGTTCAAATGTTTTTCCATTTTATTTGTTTAGTTTACTTCTTACTGATTTTTAACAGTTCTTTATATATTCTAATTATAAGACCTTTGATGGTTATATATTTGCAGGTATCATCTCCCATTCTGTTTTACCTGTCATTTTCTAAATAGTGTCCTTATCGGAATGAACTATTTTAATTTGGATGATATCCTACTTATTGATTTTGTCTATTATACCTCATAGTTTTGGCTACCTATTTGTTTTTGCCCAATCCAAGTTCCCTTAGTTTTTTTTCCTATCATTTCTTCTAGACCTGTCATGGTGTTAGCTCTTAAAATTAAGTCTAATATTAATTTCTACTTTTTAGTCCTTTACTTTTATTATTGTGGTATATCACATTTATTGATTTGTATATATTGATACATCATTGCATCCCAGAGTGTGTCTACATTTGTTTTAGGTTGTACCTATTTTTGTTTTACTTTATTTATTTTTTTATTGGAGGCTAATTGCTTTACAATATTATGTTGGTTTCTGCCATACAGCAACATCAATCAGCCATAGGTAGACATATGCCCCCTCCCGCCTTAACCTCCCTCTCACTTCCCACCCCATTGGGTTTTCAGTAGTGTTTTGTTCAATTTCCACATATTTGTGATATTTCAGGTTTTCTTCCTGTTATTAATTTCTGTTCAGTTTCATACCATTGGAGTCAGGAAAGATACTTGATATATTTTCAGTCTTCTTGAATTTGTTAAGATTTATTTTGTGCCAAACATATTATTCATCTTAGAGAATATTTCACAAGCTCTTATGAATATGAATTGCTGCTTTGGATGGAAAGTTCTCCATATATCTGTTAGGTTCATTTGATCTAAGTTGTTGTTCAAGTCCAATGTTTCTTTATTGATTTTTCTGTGTTACTTATTCTTTGCTCATAGCGGTTTACTGATGTCCCCTACTGTTATTGTATTGTTGCCTATTTCTACCTTTGGATCTGTTATGAATTGCCTTATTTATTTAGATAGTTTAATACTGGAGATATTTTCTCTTGAGGAACTGGCCACATATTTTGACCACATATTTTCTTTCTCTCTTATTACAGTTTTTGTCCTAAAATCTATTTTCTCTGAAATAAATATAACTAACCCTGATCTCTTTTGGTTTGTGTGTACATGGAATATCTTCTTCAGCCATTTACTTTGAGCATATGTATGTCCTTAAATCTGTAACGAGTTCACTGTAGGCAGCTTATGGTTGAGTCTTTTTAAAAAATTCCATTTAACCACCATGTCCTTTCATTGGACAATTTAGTCTATTTACATTTAAAATAATTTTTAGTTAGTAAAACTTACTGGGGGCTACCCTAGTGGCTCAAGCAGTGAAGAATCTGCCTGCAATGCAGGAGACCCAGGGTTCAATCAATCCCTGGGTCAGGAAGATTCCCCAAAGAAGGGAATGGCAACCTACTCCAGTATTCTTGCCTGGAGAACTCCAGAGACAGAGGAGCCTGGCAGGCTACATTCCATGGAGTTGCAAGAGTAAGACATGACTGAGTGACTAACAATTTCACTTTTAAGGACTTTTGCCATTTCTTAACTGTTTTCTGAGAGTATTATAGATTCTTTGTTACGTTGTTTTTTTTTCTTTCTTTCTTTGTGTCTTTGTGATTTAGTAATTGTCTGTAGTAATATACGTTGATTTCTTTCACTTTTGTGTATTGACTATAGGTTTTCGCTTTGTGGTTACAATGAGGCTTACATAAAATAATTTATAACAGTCTGATTTAACCTGATAACAACATAAATTTGTTAACATAGAAAATATCAACATTTTAATTTCCCCAAACACATTTTATATTTTTGGTATCACAGTTTGCATCTTTTTATACTGTATATCCATTAGCAAATTATAGTAGCTTTATATTTTTTAATTATTTTGTTTTTAACCTTTACATGACCTATATGATTTACATACATCATTGAATATTACCTCCACCATAGTTTGGCCACAGGTAAATAGCAGGGAGGGAACACAGCTCCACACATCAACAGAAAATTGGATTAAAGATTTACTGAGCATAGCCCCGCCCATCAGAACAAGACCCAGTTTCCCTCTCAGTCACTCTCCCATCAGGAAGCTTCCATAAGTCTCTTATCCTTCTCCATTCCAGGGCAGACAGACTGAAAACCACAATCACAGAAAACTAACCAAACTAATCACATGCACCACAGCCTTGTCTAACTCAATGAAACTATGAGCCATGACGTGTAGGGCCACCCAAGATGGATGAGTCATGGTGGAGAGTTCTGATAAAATGTGGTCCACTGGAGAAGGGAATGGCAAACCACTTCAGTATTCTTGCCTTGAGAACCCCATGAACAGTATGAAAAGGCTAAAGATAGGACACTGAAAGATGAAATCCCCAGGTCGGTAGGTGCCCAATATGCTACTGGAGATCAGTGAAGAAATAACCTCAAAAAGAATGAAGAGATAGAGCCAAAGCAATAACAACGCCCAGCTGTGGATGTGACTGGTGATGGAAGCACGGTCTGATGCTGTAAAGAGCAATATTGCATAGGAACCTGAAATGTTAGGTTCATGAATCAACACAAATTGGAGGTGGTCAAACAGGAGATGGCAAGACTGAACATTGACATTCTAGGAATCAGTGAACTAAAATGGACTGGAATGGGTGAATTTAACTCAGATGACCAATATACCTACTACTGTGGGCAAGAATCCCTTAAAAGAAATGGAATAACCATCATAGTCAACAAAAGAGTCCGAGATGCAGTACTTGGATGCAATCTCAAAAAAGACAGAATGACTCTGTTCGTTTCCAAGGCAAACCATTCAATATAAGAGTAATCCCAAAATTATATCAAACAGAATCCAACAACATATTAAAAAGATCATAAAAAAAAAATAAAATAAAATAAAAAGATCATACATCATGACCAAGTGGGCTTTATCCCAGGAATGCAAGGATTCTTTAATATCCACAAGTCAATCAATGAAACATACCACATTAACAAATTGAAAGATAAAAACCATATGATTATCTCAATAGATGCAGAAAAAGCCTTTGACAAAATTCAACAACCATTTATGATAAAAACTCTCCAGAAAGCAGGAATAGAAGGAACATACCTCAACATAATAAAAGCTATATATGACAAACCCACAGCAAACATTATCCTCAATGGTGAAAAATTGAAAGCATTTTCCCTAAAATCAGGAACATGACAAAGGTGCCCACTCTCACCACTACTATCCAACAGAGTTTTGGAAGTTTTGGCCACAGCAATCAGAGCAGAAAAATAAATAAAAGGAGTCCAGATAGGAAAAGAAGAAGTAAAACTCTCACTGATTGCAGATGACATGATCCTCTACATAGAAAACCCTAAAGACTCTACCAGAAAATTACTAGAGCTAATCAGTGAACATAGTAAAGTTGCAGGATATAAAATTAACACGCAGAAATCCCTTGCCTTCCTACACACTAACAATGAGAAAACAGAGAAATTAAGGAAACAATACCATTCACCATTGCAACAAAAAGAATAAAATACTTAGGAGTATATCTACCTAAAGAAACAAAAGACCTATACATAGAAAGCTATAGAACACTGATGAAAGAAATCAAAGAGGACACAAATAGATGGAGAAATATACCGTGTTCTTGGATTGGAAGAATCAACATTGTGAAAATAAGTATATGACCCAAAGCAATCTATAGATTCAATGCAATCCCTATCAAGCTACCAACAGTATTATTCACAGAACTAGAACAAATAATTTCACAATCTGTATGGAAATACAAAAAACCTCGATTAGCCAATTTTCTTGAAAAAGAAGAAGGGAACTGGAGGAATCAACCTGCCTGACTTCAGGCTCTACTACAAAGCCACAGTCATCAAGACAGTATGGTACTGGCACAAAGAGAGAAATATAGATCAATGGAACAAAATAGAAAGCCCAGAGATAAATCCACGTGCCTATGGACACTTTATCTTCGAAAAAGGAGGCAAGAATATACAATGGAAAAACGACAACCTCTTTAACAAATGGTGCTGGAAAAACTGGTCAACCACTTGTAAAAGAATGAAACTAGAACACTTTCTAACACCATACACAAAAAATAAACTCAAAATGGATTAAAGATCTAAATGTAAGACCAGAAACTATAAAACTCCTAGAGGAGAACATAGGCAAAACACTCTCCGACATAAATCACAGCAAGATCCTCTATGACCCACCTCCCAGAATAATTGGAAATAAAAGCAAGAATAAACAAATGGGACCTAATTAAACTTAAAAGCTTTTGCACAATGAAGGAAACTATAAGCAAGGTGAAAAGACAGCCTTCAAAATGGGAGAAAATAATAGCAAATGAAGCAACAGACAAAGGATTAATCTCAAAAATATACAAGCAACTCCTGCAGCTCGATTCCAGAAAAATAAATGACCCAATCAAAAAGTGGGCCAAAGATCTAAGCAGACATTTCTCCAAAGAAGACATACAGATGGCTAACAAACACATGAAAAGATGCTCAACATCACTCATTATCAGAGAAATGCAAATCAAATCCACAAGAGGTACCATTACACACCAGTCAGAATGGCTGCTATCCAAAAGTCTATAAGCAGTAAATGCTGGAGAGGGTGTGGAGAAAAGGGAACCCTCTTACACTGTTGGTGGGAATGCAAACTAGTGCAGCCACTATGGAGAACAGTGTGGAGATTCCTTAAAAAACTGGAAATAGAACTGCCATATGACCCAGCAATCCCACTCCTGGGCATACACACCGAGGAAACCAGATCTGAAAGAGACATGTGCACCCCAATGTTCATCGCAGCACTGTTTATAATAGCCAGGACATGGAAGCAACCTAGATGCTCATCAGCAGACGAATGGATGAGAAAGCTGTGGTACATATACACAATGGAATATTACTCAGCCATTAAAAAGCATATATTTGAATCTGTTCTAATGAGATGGATGAAACTGGGGCCCATTATACAGAGTGAAGTAAGCCAGAAAGATAAACACCAATACAGTATACTAACGCATATATATGGAATTTAGAAAGATGGTAATAACTCAATATGCAAAACAGAAAAAGAGACACAGATGTACAGAACAGACTTTTGGACTCTGTGGGAGAAGGCGAGGGTGGGGTGTTCTGAGAGAATAGCATTGAAACAAGTATACTATCAAGGGTGAAACAGACCACCAGCCCAGGTTGGATGCATGAGACAAGTGCTCAGGGCTGGTGCACTGGGAAGACCCAGAGGGATGGGATGTAGAGGGAGGCAGGAGGCGGGATCGGGATGGGGAACACATGTAAGTCCATGGCTGACTCATGTCAGTGTATGACAAAAACCACTACAATATTTTAATTAGCCTCCAACTAATAAAAATAATTGGGAAAAAAAAGAAAGATGGTAACAATAACCCTATATGCAAGACAGAAAAAGACACATGGATGTATACAACAGACTTTTGGACTCTATGGGAGAAGGTGAGGGTGGGATGATCTGAGAGAACAGCATTGAAACATGTATATTATCAAGTGTGAAAGAGATCGCCAGTCCAGCTTGGATGCAAGAGACAAGTGCTTGGGGCTGGTGCACTGGGATGACCCAGAGGAATGGGATGGGGAGGGAGGTGGGAGGGGGTTCAAGATGGGGAACACATGTAAATCTATGGCTGATTCATGTCAATGTATGGCAAAAACCATTACAATATTGTAAAATAATTAGCCTCCAACTAATAAAAATAAATGGAAAAAAAAAAGAGAGAGAGAGAGAGAGTAATCCAAGTCTATGCCCCAACCAATAATTCCAGAGAAGCTGAAGTTGAGTGGTTCTTTGAAGACATACAAGACCTTTTAGAACTAACACCCAAAAAAGATGTCCTTTTCATTATAGGGGACTGGAATGCAAAAGTAGGAAGTCAAGAAACACCTGGAGTAACAGGCAAATTTGGCCTTGGAGTACAGAATGCAGCAGGGCAAAGGCTAATAGAGTTTTGCCAAGGGAACGCACAGGTCATAGACAACACCTTCTTCCAACAACACAAGAGAAGACTCTACACATGGACATCACCAGATGGTCAACACCAAAATCAAGTTGATTATATTTTTGTAGCCAACGAGGGAGAAGCTCTATACAGTCAGCAGAAACAAGACCGGGAGCTGACTGTGGCTCAGATCATGAGCTCCTTATTGCCAAATTCAGACTTAAATTTAAGAAAGTAGGGAAAACCACTAGACCATTCAGGTATGACCTAAATCAAATCCCTTATGACTATACAGTGGAAGTGAGAAATAGATTTAAGGGACTATATCTGATAGACAGAGTGTCTGATGAACTATGAATGGAGGTTCGTGACATTGTACAGGAGACAGGAATCAAGACCATCCCCAAGAAAAAGATATGCAAAAAAGCAAATGGCTGTCTGAGGAGGCCTTAAAAATAGCTGTGAAGAGAGGCCAAAAGCAAAGGAGAAAAGGAAAGATATACCCATTTGAACGCAGACTTCCAAAGAATAGCAAGGAAAGATAAGAAAGGCTTCTTCAATGGACAATGCAAAGAAATAGGGGAAAACAATAGAATGGGAAAGACTAGAGATCTCTTCACGAAAATTAGAGATACCAAGAGAACATTTCATGCAAAGATGGGCACAATAAAGGACAGAAGTGTTATAGACATAACGGAAGCAGAAGGTATTAAGAAGAGGTATCAAGTATACACAGAAGTGAAAGTGAAGTCGCTCAGCCGTGTCCGACTCTTTGCGACCCCATGGACACCAGGCTCCTCCGTCCATGGGATCCTCCAGGCAAGAGCACTGAAGCGGGTTGCCATTTCCCTCTCCAGATACACAGAAGAACTGTACAAAAAAGATGTGCACGACCCAGATAATCACAATGGTGTGATCACTCACCTAGAGCCAGACATCCTGCAATGTAAAGTCAAGTGGGCCTTAGGAAGCATCACTATGAGCAAAGCTAGTGGAGATGATGGAATTCCAGCTAAGCTATTTCAAATCCTAAAAGATTATGCTGTGAAAGTGCTGCACTCAATATGCCAGCAAATTTGGAAAACTCACCAGTGGCCACAGGACTGGAAAAGGTCCATTTTCATTCCAATCCCTAAGAAAGGCAATGCCAAAGAAAGCTCAAACTACCGCACAATTGCACTCATCTCACACTCTAGTAAAGGAATGCTCAAAATTCTCCAAGCCAGGCTTCAAAAATACTTGAACCGTGAAGTTCCCAATGTTCAAGCTGGTTTTAGAAAAGGCCAAGGAACCAGAGATCAAATTGCCAATATCCACTGGATCATCAAAAAAGCAAGAGAGTTCCAGAAAAACATATATTTCTGCTTTATTGACCATACCAAAACCTTTGACTGTGTGGATCACAATAAACTGGAAAATTCTGAAAGAGATGGGAATACCAGACCACCTGACTTACCTCTTGAGAAATCTGTATGCAGGTCAGGAAGCAACAGTTAGAACTGGACATGGAACAATAGACTGATTCCAAATAGGAAAAGGAGTACCTCAAGGCTGTATATTGTCACCCTGATTATTTAAGTTACATGCAGAGTACATCATGAGAAACGCTGGGCTGGATGAAGCACAAGCTGGAATCAAGATTGCCAGGAGAAATATCAATAACCTCAGATATGCAGATGACACCACCCTTGTGGCAGAAAGTGAAGAAGAACTAAAGAGCCTCTTGATGAAAGTGAAAGAGGAGAGTGAAAATGTTGGCTTAAAACTCAACATTCAGGAAACTAAGATCATGGTGTATGACCCCATCACTTCATGGCAAATAGATGGGAAAACAGTGGAAACAGTGGCAGAGTTTATTTTGAGGGGTTCCAAAATCACTGCAGAAGGTGACTGCAGCCATGAAATTAAAAGACATGTACACCTTGGAAGGAAAGTTATGACTAATCTAGACAGCATATTAAAAAGCAGAGACATTACTTTGCCAACAAAGGTCCATCTAGTCAAAGCTATGGTTTTTCCAGTAGTCATATATGGATGTGAGAGTTGGTCTGTAAAGAAAGCTGAGAGCCGAAGAATTGATGTTTTTGAACTGTGGTGTTGGAGAAGACTCTTGAGAGTCCCTTGAGCTGCAAGGAGGTCCAACCAGTCCATCCTAAAGGACATCAGTCCTGAGTGTTCATTGGAAGGACTGATGTTGAAGCTGAAACTCCAAGACTTTGGCCATCTGATGTGAAGAGCTGACTCATTTGAAAAGACTCTGATGCTGGGAAAGATTGAAGGAGGGTGGAGAATAGGACGACAGAGCATGAGATGGTTGGATGGCAACACTGACTCAATGGACATGAGTTGTGTAAACTCCGGGAGTTGGTGATGGACAGGGAGACCTGGCGTACTGCAGTCCATGGGGTCTCAAAGAGTAGGACAGGACTGAGCAACTGAATTGAACTGATTGAATATTAATGTATTTTGAATTTGATTGTATGTTTGCCTTTACTCGCCAGTGTTATACCATTACATGATTTCATGTTACTAGTTATTATTCCTTCTTTTATACTTGAAGAACTCCCTTTAATATTTCCAATACGGCAGTTCTAGGGGTAATAATCTTCTGCTTTTTATTTGGAGGCATCTTTTTCTCACCTTCATTTCAGAAAGGTAACTTTGCCAGGTAAAGTATTCTTGGCTGGCAGTTTATTTTTTCTTTCAGCTCTGTCAGAATATATTATCCCTCTCTCACCTGGCCTGCAAGGTTTCTTCTGAGAAACCCTCTTATAACCTTATGGGGGGTTCCTTTTTGTGCGACAAGCTTCTTTTATCTTACTGCATCAAGATTCTGTCCTTTGTCTTCAATTTTTTGACAGTTTTACTTTAATGCCTTGGTGAAGTCCTCCTTGAGTTGAATCTAATTTAAGATCTTTATATTTTATGTGCCTGGATGTTCATCTGGGCAAAGCCCCAGATTTGGAAAGTTTTCATTTCATTATTTTTTAAATAATCTATCTTCCCTTTCTCTCTCTCTCTTTTCTACTTCTGGGATTCCTGCAATACAAATGACGTTTAGTTAGTTGGTGTTACCTAAGTCCCATCAGTTTTCTTCATTTCTTTCTACTATTTCCTCTTTTCATTCTACCTGGATAATTTCAAATGATCTGTCTTCACATTCGCTGATTCTTCTGCTTGACTGAGTCGGTATTGGAGTTGTCTATCACATTTTTGGGCTTTCCAGCTTGTTCTAGTGGTAAGGAACCCACCTGCCAATGCAGGAGACATAAGAGACATGGGTTCAATCCCTGTATAGGGAAGATCCCCTGGAGGAATGCATGGCAACCCACTCCAGTATTCTTGCCTGGAGAATCCCATGGACAGAGGAGTCCGGAGGACTACAGTCCATAGGGTCACGAGAGTCAGACACAGCTGAAGCGACTTAGCATGCATACACATTCCATTTTTAGTTCATTCTATTATTTAGCTCCAAAATTTTGTTCTTAAAACAAATTGATATAAAAACAACCTTTGTTTTTATATCTTTGTTGAATTTCTAATTTTTTGTCTTGCGTTGTATTTCTGATTTTGTTAAATTGTGTATATCTCTTCTCCTGTAGCTTTCTGAGCTTCTTTGGAACAATTATTTTCAATTCTTTCTCAGGCAGTTCATGGCTCTCCACTTTTTTTAAGCCAGTTATTGGAGGTTTATTGTATTCCTGTGGGGGGATCATGTTTCCCTATTTCTTTGTGATCCCTGTAGCCTTCATAGGTGTCTGAAAATTTGAAGTGGCAGCAAACTAGTCTAAACTTTACAGATTGTCTTTAGTAAGGAAGGTCACTCAGCTGTCCTTGGGTGGAATGCTAGAATGTGCTGTGGCCCTGGATCTAATGAAATGTTATGCCAAGTGGGATGTGATGTCTTCTCAGTTTGTGAAGGTGGTGTCCAAAATGTGGACAGTTATGTGATCTTTGACAGTGAAAGTCAGTGAAGGGTTCATTGTGGCTGCAAAGACTGATGGAGTCCTCATCATTTCCTCCAGATACAGCAGTGAAGAATGTGGGCGGGTGGTGGTGGTGGCCAGAACCAATGGCTCCAGTGCACATGCTTGGCTATGTGGATGAGCTGTGGGTTCCTGCATAGTAGCAGGGTCTGGCTATAGGCACATGAGCTGTGGTGAGGCCCAGGGTCAGTGGCAGGGGCTGGGGCCAACTACAGGTAAATGAGCAACTGTGATGTCCCAATCTGTCAATGTGCACTTCTATGGTTTCAGGGGCTATACACAGATATCCTGTATGGCCAGTGCTCCAATGAAGGTAGTTGGGGAAGATTTTGTGCAGGTGTATGTCTGCAGGAGTTACTTCTGTTCAGGTATGGTGGCATAGGCCAGTGACAGGAGTCTGTGCTGACTCAGGGCACCTGAGCAGCTGTAAAGACCTGGGCTGTTGACATGAACTCATGTGGCTACAGGGGCTACCCACAGGCATGTGAATAATGGCAGTGGCCAGTGAAGGGAATAGAAGCTAACAGTGCAGGGGCATGCCCATACCTTTAGGTGTTGGCTCATGTGAGGTGCAGGCCTCCAACAGGGATTAGGACTAGCTCCTGATACAGAGGCATCTGTATCTTGCCTCTTGGCATGTCTTGCCTGTTGGCATGTCCTTCATGTCCTTGTGTGGTTGCAGGGGCTTACCATGAGCACACACATGTCAGTGAAGGATGTGGACAGGAGTTGGAGCTAGTATTAGGAAAGTGTAGAACTGTAAGTGCTAGCTGTGGGCATGCCTGGTGGTGCAGTGACAGCAGTTGGGGCTAGATCTGGATGCACAAACAGCTGTGCAGGCCTGGGCTGTCAGTGTGCACTCATGTACCAGAGGAGCTAGTCAAATGTATACAAAGCTGTAGAGGTTGGTGACAGACCGTAGGGCATGCAGATGCAAGGCTGTAGTTGCTAGCTGTGCATGTATGCAGTGATACAGGCCAGTGACAGTAGACAGGGCCAGATATAGGCCCATGAGCATCTTAGAGGCCTTTGATATCAGTGTGTTGCTGCAGGGGATAGTCAAAGGTACATGCACAGCAGTAAAATCCAGTGACAAGAATCATGCCAGATCTGGGCACATGAGAAACTGCAAGACCCTGTGCTATTGTCATGTCCTTGTTCATCTAGAAGTGCTAGCTGCAGATCCTCTCATAGTGGGATTTGGCCAAGGCACAGCTTTAGAGGCTAGAGTTGACTACCAGTACAAATCCCAGGGCCAAGGGCTTTTGTGGAGGTGCTGGACTGGGCAGCTGAGGAAAAAGAACTGAGCAGGGAGGGACTCAGGCAACAGGCTTTTGTGAATGTGAAAAGTTTGGGGATCCTCAGTGGTAAAAGATCCTGAGGTCCTCTATGGATCAGTTCTCTCTGATCCTCTGATGAGGTCCTGACTGATGTAAGCTCGGTATATCTGCAGCATATGGTAAGGCTATTGAGGTCATCAGGCTTCCCTTGTGGCTCAGCTGGTAAAGAATCCACCTGCAATGCAGGAGACCTGGGCTCGATCCCTGAGTTGGGAAGATCCCCTGGAAAAGGGGAAGGCTACCCACTCCAGTATTCTGGCCTGGAGAATTCCATGGACTGTATAGTCCATGGGGTCACAAAGAGTCGGACATGACTCAGTGACTTTCACTTTCACTTTTCATTGAGGACATCAGTAGCAATGGCTGATGGGAACCACAGAACAAACCACTGGGAACTACAGTCACTCCTGCCCTGGGCCTGATACAGGTAGCCCCTGCCCTTCTTCCTTGTTCCTACCCATCTCTATACATCTCAGTTTTTATTTATAGGTGTGTGCATGGTCTGTTGTGTCCAACTCTTTGCGAACCTATGGACTGTAACACACCAGGGTCCCCTGTCCATGGAATTTTACAAGCAAGAATACTGGAGTGGGTTGCTATTTCCTCCTCCAGAAGCTCTTACTGACCCAGGGATTGAATCCATGTCTCCTCTGTCTCCAGCACTGCAGGCAGATTCTTTACCACTTAGCCATCAGGGAAGTCCCATTTATACGTGAGGTCAACCCAAAGCAGGTTCTTAGTGTAGTGCACAGAATGGCTGGGAAGGCTAGCTGCTCACTCTCCTTTTCCAAACTCTCTCAGGCTGGGAAGTTACCTCCTGGTATTGAGTAGTACCAGCCTGGGGGATGGGATAATGCAGGAATTTGAAAGTGGCAGTTATTCTCAGGTTTTTTTCCCACTTTGGAACAAAATAAAAGAAAATAAAACATAAGTGATCTCCTGAGCTATCACAGAACTATTTTTTTTACTCCTGGGTAACTACTGTTATTTGTCAAAGAAGAGAAGCTGCTATCTCCTACTCCACCATCTTGACCCATTCCTTTACTTTCAACATTTATGTGTTTCTACATTTAATGTGATTTTTTTTTTAATAGAAAGCATATGGCTTGGTGTTTTTATGGTCCACTCTTGGTCTCAGTGTTTAGACTGGTGTATTTAGGCCATTAAATTTTCTAAAATTTATTTATTTTGATTGAAGGATAATTGCTTTATGATATTGTGTTGGTTTCATCCATGAATTAACATGAATCAGCCATAGGTATACATATGTCCCCTCCCTTTTGAATGTCCCTCCCATTTCCCACCCCATCCCACACCTCTAGGTTGTTACAGAACCCCAGTTTGAGTTCTCTGAGTCATACAGGAAATTTCCATTGGATATCTATTTTATATATGGTAGTGTATGTTTCCATGTTACTCTCTCCATTCATTCCACACTCTCCTTCCTCCACCCATCCCCGTGTCCACAAGTCTGTTCTTTATGTCCACATTTCCATTGCTGCCCTGCAAATAGGTTCACCAGTACCATCTTTCTAGATTCCATATATATGCATTAATATGTGATGTTTGTTTTGCTCTATCTGACTTACTTCACTCTGTGTAATAGCCTCTAGGTTCATCCACCTCATTAGAACAGACTCAAGTGCATTCCTTTTTATGGCCGGGTAATATTCCATTGTATATACAAGCTTCTTTATCCATTCCATCAGTCGATGAACATCTAGGTTGCTTCCATGTCCTAGCTATTGCAAATAGTGTTGCAGTGAACATTGGGGTGCATGTGTCTTTTTCACTTTTGGTTTTCTCAGGGCATATGCCTAGTAGTGAGATTACTGGGTCACATGGTAGTTCTGTTCTTAGTTTTTTAAGAATATCCATACTGTCTTCCACAGTAGCTGGATCAATTTATATTCCCACCAACAGTGCAAGAGGGCTCCCTTTTCTCCAAACCCTCTCCAGTATTTATTGTTTGTAGATTTTTTTGATGATGTAAGCCATTAACTTTTGAAGTAATATTGATATAGCTGGATTGATATGTACCAATTTTGTTCCTTTATTTTTTAAATTGGGGTATAATTGCTTTACAATGTTAGTTTCTGCTGTACAACAAAGTGAATCTGTTATATGTATATATATATATATATATATATACCCTCTCTCTTGGGTCTCCCTCCCACACCCCTCTCCCAACCATCTAGGTCATCACAGAGCACCTAGCTGAGTTCCCTGCACTATAAATCAGATTCCCACTAGCTATTTGTTTTACACATGGCAGTGCAGAAGATGTGGTAAATAAATACAATGAAATATCAATCTGCCATATTGGGTATTCTTGGATGATATTGGGTCATTCGTGGATGGGCCTAGAGTCTGACATACAGAGTGAAGTAAGTCAAAAAGAGGAAAAATAAGTACTATGTGTAACTCTTTTCTATTTATAGCTTTGCTCTTTCTTTTCATTTTGGTCTTACACGATTTATCTGCCTTCTTTTGTTTTAATTCAGCACTTTATGTCATCCCATTTTTCTCCTTTCTTGGCATATCATTGTACTTTATTTAAGACATATTTTTGTTTCCCTTGTGTTTG
Source organism: Dama dama (assembly GCF_033118175.1). NCBI lineage: Eukaryota > Metazoa > Chordata > Mammalia > Artiodactyla > Cervidae > Dama > Dama dama. The sequence goes on from NC_083714.1 coordinate 107,537,714, forward strand.
CAATATACATTTAAAGCTAATTCAAACACATTTTTCAAGTAGCATTATATTACTCCACATGTAATTGAAGGGCCTTAAAACAGAGTATTCTCAGTTCCTCATTTTCCCTTGTGAAATTTTTATCATTCATTTCACTTATCTGAAAGATATAATCACTTCCTACAAGGCTACTACTATGATTTTGAATACACAGTTGTCTGTTAAGAATAAGGAAAATATTATTTTTCTTTGCCCTCATATATTTCTTCTCCAGCACCTTTCCTTTATTTATGTATAACATAATTTCTGACATATAACATTCCAAATTTTCTGAAGATTTTAAGCATACTAACACATATATATGGAATTTAGAAAGATGGTAATGATAACCCCATATGCAAAACAGAAAAAGAGACACAGATGTACAAAACTAATTCTTAAAATGCAGGACCACTGATAACTAGAGCTCTCAATTTTTGTTTGTTTAAGAAAATCTGTATCTCAATCACTTTTTTAATTAATCTGTTTCTTTTAACTGGAGGATAATTAGAATATTATGGTGGTTTTTGCCATACATTGACATGAATCAGCCACGGTTGCACATGTGTCCCCCCATCATGAACTCCCCTCCCAACTTACTCCCCACCCCATCCCTCTGGGTTGTCCCAGAGCACCAACTTTGAGTGCCCTGCTTCATGCATCGAACTTGCACTGGTCATCTGCTTTATGTTTCAATGCTAGTCTCTCAAATCATCCCACCCTGACCTTCTTCCACATAGTCCAAAAGTCTGTTCTTTACATCTGTGTCTCTTTTGCTGCCTTGCATATAGGATTGTGAGCAAAGTAACTCAATCAGTTTTAAAAGACAATTCAAATTCATCCAGAATAGATTGGTATAGATTGTTTGCATCACTTTAAATAGTTAACTCCACTCACTTCTTGATGCACAGTTTCTTTGTGTATGTGTGTGTGTGTGTGTGTGTGTGTGTGTGTCTGTGCGTGTATGTGCTATTTCCTTTCTGATTTTTAAAATTTTATTAAAGTGCAGTTGATTTACAATATTATATTAGTTTCAGGTGTACAGCATAGTGATTAAATATTTTATACTTCATTATAGTGATTATAAAATGATTATAAAATATTGCCTATATTTCCTATGCTGTAAGATATATGCTTGTAACTTATTTATATTGTACATAGTAAGGTGTACCTCAATTCATTACCCTTATCTTGCCCATCTGCACTGCTTTCACTCACTGGTAATTACTAGTTTTTTCTCTATATTAGGGAAGCTGTTTCTGTTTTGTAATATTTACTTTTTAATATTATTAGTCGACATATAAGTGATAACATAGAGTAGTTGTCGTTCTCTGACTTATTTCACTAAGCAGAACACCCTCTGGGTCCATCCATACAGTTGCAAATGACAAAATTGTAATTACTTTTTGGTGGCTGGGTAATATTCCACTGTGTGTATGTGTATATATACATATACATACAGAAATTGGGAGGAGGGTAGAGGCAAGGGCTGTGAGGATATGCCATCATCCAGAAGCAGGGCCTGGTGACAAGGGTGGGTGAGGAGCCAGTGGGATGCAGGGACCCAGGCCCTGACTCCCCATCTCACAAGGATTCCGAGTCTTCTCCCACAACCACCATGAGGAGTAGAGGCCAACAGCTGCTTCCAGGTCAGGAGGCTGACTCATGTACCAAGGAGCCCTGATGCTGCATCCCCTGAGAATAAGCTGACAAGTTTTACCTCAGCCACCTGACTGTCAGCCTGATCAACTCTGCCTCCACCTCTGCCTCCAAGGAGCCAGCCATGGGCTCCTGCATGGGTGGGACGCAGCTTGGGGACCCCAACCCACCCTCCCCACCCGCCGGAGCCAGAGACTCAGGGTCCCAGCTCGTGAGTGGCTGGATTTACCTGGGGTCACTTTTTCTTTCTCCCTTGTTTTCTGAGAATATATGTAAAGTGAACTTATGAGGGAGAGGGGTGGGGGGAGGAAAATGCAGCACACTAAAACAGAACGAATGAGTGAAAACAAGTGAAGAGGGAGAGAGGTCAGTAACATAATCCCATTTTCTCTGGAGATGCTGGGCAGTGGCCAGAGAGCCCAGTCAGCCCCCCCAGATCGTGAGGGTCCAACATGGAGCTACACCCTCCTGGGTGCCGTATCAGTAAGCTGAAGCATAAGAAACTTTTGTGTCCTTGTAAAATGCTCTTCTTGACCAGAACCACATGCATGCGGTCAGCCAACCCCAAGCCAAGCCAGCACTGGCTTCCCAACCTATTTCCTTGCTCATTGCATCCCAAACAACAGTGACCCCACAGACCCAGTCAATCAGGTAGTTTCCATTTTTCTCTTCCTTGTTCTCTATCCTATACAAGCTTCCTGCCTTCCTCTTGAGGATGCAGCTCTTCCAAAAGAAACTGTCCACTTTATGAAGGGTTAAGCAAAGTGTGTTTTAATCACTTCAATTATCTTCTTAATCATCATTTATTTGCTTTTTTAAAAAATTTCTGCAAGTATTTTTTAAAAGGTGTTTATTTTGTTGGGGCTTCCCAGGTGGTGCTAGTGGTAAAGAAACCGCTTGCCAGTACGGAAGACACAGGAGACCTGAGTTCCATGCCTGGGTCAGGAAGATACCCTGCAAGAGGAAATAGCAACCCACTCCAGTATTTTGCATGGAAAATCCCATTAGCAGAAGAGCCTAACAGGCTACAGTCATGGGGTTACAGAGTTGGACGCAACTGAGCATACACACACCACCACATATAATTGCTTTACAATGTTGTGTTAGTTACTGCTGTACAACGAAGAGAATCAGCTATATAATCATCATTTTAAAATCAATCGTCACTTCCTTTCTCCCCCACCCCTTTCTTTCCTTCTTACAGACAGGTCATGGTGGAGAGTTCTGATAAAACATGATCCACTGGAGAAGGGAATGGCAAACCACTTCAGTATTCTTGCCTTGAGAACCACATGAACAGCATGAAAAGGCAAAAAGATATGACACCAGAAGATGAGCCCCCCAAGTCTGTAGGTGTCCAATATACTACTGGGGAAGAGCAGAAAAACAGCTCCAGAATAAATGAAGAGGCTGAGCCAAAGAGGAAACAACACACATTTGTGTGTGTGTTTGGAGGTGAAAGTAAAGTCGGATGCTGTAAATAACAATATTGCACAGGAACCTGTAATGTTAGCTCAGTGAATCAAAGTAAATTGGATGCGGCCAAGCAGGAGATGGCAAGAGTGAATATTGACATTTTAGGAATCAGTGAACTAAAATGGATGAGAATGGACAAATTTAATTCAGTTCAGGCACTCAGTCATGTCCAAATCTGTGGCCCCGTGAACTGCAGCACACCAGGCTTCGCTATCTATCTCCAACCCTGGAGCTTGCTCAAACTCATGTCCGTTAAGTCAGTGACGCCATCCAACCATATCATCCTCTGTCATCCCCTTCTCCTCATGCCTTCAATATTTCCCAGCATCAGGGTCTTTTCCACTGAGTCAGTTCTTTGCACCAGGTGTCCAAAGTATTGGGGCTTCAGCACAAGTCCTTCCAGTGAATATTCAGGACTGATTTCCTTTAGGATGGACTGGTTTGATCTCTTTGCTGTCCAAGGGACTCTCACAAGTCTTCTCCAACACCATAGTCAAAAAGTATCAATTCTTCAGTGCTCAGCTTTCTTTATAGTCCAACTCTCACATCCATACATGACTACTGGAAAAACCATAGCTTTGACTATATGGACCTCTGTCGGGAAAGTAATGTCTTTGCTTTTAGATGATCATTATATCTACCACTGTGAGCAACCATCCTTTAGAAGAAACGGAGTAGCCCTCACAGGCAATGAAAGAGTCTGAGATGCAGTACTTGTGTATAATCGCAAAAATGACAGAATGATCTCAGTTCATTTCGAAGGCAAACTATTCAAATATTACAGTAATCCAAGTTTAATCCCAAACCACTAGTGCCAAAGGAGCTGAAGTCAAACAGCTCTATGAAGACCTACAAGACCTTCTAGATATAACACCAAAAAAGTTGTCCTTTTCATCATAGGGGATTGGAATGCAAAAGTAGACAATCAAGAGATACCTTGAGTAACAGGGCAAGTTTGGGCTTGGAGTACAAAATGAAGCAGGGCAAAGGCTAACAGAGTTTTGCCAAGAGAACTCACTGGTCATAGCAAACACCCTCTTCCAACAACACAAGAGTTGACACTATACATGGACACCACCAGATGGTCAATACCAAAATCAGATTGATTATATTCTTTGCAGCCAAATGTGGAGAAGCTCTATAAAGTCAGCAAAAACAAGATCTGGAGCTGACAGTGGCTCAGATCATGCACTCCATATTGCAAAGTTCAGGATTAAATTGAAGAAAGTAGGGAAGACCAGTAGACCATTCAGGTATGACCTCAAGAAAATCCCTTATGATTATACAGTGGAAGTGACAAATAGATTCAAGGGAGTAAATCTGGTAGACAGAGTGCCTGAAGAACTGTGGACTGAGGTTCTTGAAACGGTATAGGAGACAGTGACCAAAACGATCCCAAGTGAAAGAAATGCAGGAAGGCAAAATGGGTGTCTGAGGGAGCCTTCCAAATAGCGGGGGGGGGGGTTGGGGGGGGGGGAGCGCGGGGAAGAGAAGTGAACGGCAAGGGAGAAAGGGAAAGCTACACCCAACTAAATGCAGAGTTCCAAGGAATAGCAAGGAGAGATAAGATAGATAAGAAGGAGAGATAAGATAAAAGATAAGAAAGCCCTCCTCAGTGAACAATGCAAAGAAATAGAGGAAAACAATAGAACAATAGAACGGGAAAGACCAGAGATTTCTTCAAGAAAATTAGAGATACCAAGGGAACATTTCATGCAATGATGGGCTCTATAAAGGACAGAAATGATAATGGCCTAACAGAAGCAGATGAGGTGGCAAGAATACACACAAGAGCTAGACAAAAATGGCCTAGTGACCCAGATAACCCCGATGGTGTGATCACTCTCTTAGAGAAAGACATGTTGGAGTGTGAAGTCAAGTGGCCTTAGAAAACATTACTATGAACAAAGCTAATGGAGGTGATGGAATTCCAGCTGAGCTATTTCAAATCCCAATAGATAATGCTGTTAAAATGCTGCACTCAATATGTCAGCAAATTTGGAAAACTCAGCAGTGGCCACAGGACTGGAAATGGTTTTCATTCCAATCCCAAAGAAGGACAGTGCCAAAGAATGTTCTAACCTGCGTACAATTTCACTCATTTCACATGCTAGCAAGGTGATGCTCAAAATCCTTCAGGCTAGACTTCAGCAGTAGGTGAACCAAGAAATGCTGGATGTACAAGCTGGATTTAGAAAAGGCAGAGAAACCTGAGATCACATTGCCAACATCCATTGAATCATATAAAAAGCAAGGGAATCCCAGAAAAACATCTACTTCTGCTTCATTGACTATGTAAAAGCCTCCGACTGTGTGGATCACACACACAAAAAAAAAAAACACTGTGGAAAATTCTTAAAGAGATGGGGATACCAGGCCACCTGACCTGCCTCCTTAGAAACCTGTATGCAGGTCAAGAAACAACAATTGGAACCAGACATGGAACAATGAACTTCTTTAAATTTGGGTAAGGATTTTCACCCTGCTTATTTAACTTATATGCAGAGTACATCATGCAAAATACCATGCTGGATGAATCACAAGCTGGAATCAAGATTGCAGGAAGAAATATCAGCAACCTCAGATATGCAGATGATACCCCTCTGATGGTAGAAAGCATGGACTAAAAGAACAAAAGAGCCTCTTGATTAGGGTGAAAGAGAAAAATGAAAAGCTGGCTTAAAACTCAACATTCAAAATACTATGATCATGGCATCTGGTCTGCTCATGCACTTCGTGGCAAATAGAAGGGGGCAAAGTGGAAACAGTGGCAGATGTTCTTTTCTTGGGCATCAGAATCACTGTGGATGCTGACTGCAGCAACAAAATTAAAAGACTCTTGCTTCCTGAAAGAAAAGCAATGACAAACCGAGAGACTGCTTTAAAAAACAGAGAGATCACTTTGGCAACAAAGGTCCATATAGTCAAAGCTATGGTTTTCCAATAGTCATGTAAGGATGTGAGAGTTGGACCATAAAGAAGGCTGAGCACAGAAAAATTGGTGCTTTCAAATTGTGGTGCCGGATAAGACTCTTGGAAGTCCCTTGGACAGCGAGATCAAGTCACTCAATCCTAAAGGGAATGAACCCTGAATATTCATTGGAAGGACTGATGCTGAAGCCACCTAATGGAAAGAGTGGACTCATTGGAAAAGACCTTGATGCTGGGAAAGATAGAAGGCAGGAGGAGGTGATGACAGGATAAGTTGGTTGGATGGCATCACCGACTCAATGAACATGAGTTTGAGAAATCTCTGGGAGATAGTGAAGGAAAGGAAAGCCTGAGGTTCTGCAGTTTATGAAGTCGCAAAGAGTTGAAGTGAACAAAGGACTTGACAACAACATAAGGCATAGGTTCGGAGGAAACCAGTCAACCCGATTGACCTTTGTCCTGTCACTCCTGAACCCCAGTAACGTAGTGAAAGTCCCCCTGTGGTGTCAACAGTGGAAAGGTACAGTCTTATTTACCTTGTCTCTCATTCCAATATACTGTGCTCTGGAAGAGGATGCAGAGCGAGAATGCTGAAAGTTCACGTAGTTGTTTCTCTCTGGTTCAACTGAGAGAAGAAGGGATGGGGCCAGGGTAAACTCTGTGTTTATTCCTGAAGACCAGCTAGCTGTGCTTTGTGTGAACTTGACAACTACAGGACCACAGAAAGCTTCCCCATGCCCTGCATCTCCTCCTCAGAATATATCAATTATACAATTTCTGAGAATGCCCGGGCTTCCTTACATAAGCTCCAGTTTCCCCCCAGGGATTATATGGGTGAGAGAGTTTTCATTCATTCTCCCTTTCTTCTTACTATAAACACCCAAAACCACACTCAGAGGTTGCATGGTCATGCCAAGACTTGGCCTAAGTCTGAATCCTCTGCCATCTGCAACCTTGGTGCAGTGCACTCTGATGAGCTCAGGGGAATTAGATCTCAAGAAAAGAACTCATGGGGCCAATCCTTTCCCTAGAGAAGATCCCTCTGGGACCAGAAAATGAACCAGGGACTGATGGCCTGAGCCCTCCTCTGGAAAATATTTTCACTGTCTGCCAACAGAGGGCATGGCTGAGAGGGACTATTTACTAAGCAGGGGACTTTGCAAAACTTGACTTTCTGCCTTTCATAGCTGTTGGAAGTTTAATCCCCTTCATATTCTGATGATTTAACTTCTCAGAAGGATACATAGTATATTCCACTCATGATCTTCTGACCATAGAAACCACCATCTATCTACAATTATTTTCAACTTCTGTTCATTTCACTGTTGTCCTCACCTCCCTCCTCCCTCTTCTAGGAGTTTGTTCCCCAGGGCCCCATGCCACAATTAGACAACCTCACATGGGTCTGAGCATTGGCTTTGAGTTCTCTCTGAGGTAAACTTTGGACTCAGACTCAGCACAGAGGGCGAGGCCTAGAGTGAAAAGAGGTTCACAAGCCAGATGACTACTTTGGTCAAAAGAAAATTTTTCCTTGCAGCTGGCTTAGCAGGAGAGCTATTGGTGAGCTCCACATCATTTATCCCACACATGCAGATGCAACATGCTTGCTTAAAAGTCCAATAGACTTATATAGTGAATCTTCAAGGTAATATATGACAATTGTACTGAAGCTAGAGCTGCCACTGACCATCTTTGATACAACGGGGAGCAAATATATCTGACCACATCCAGGCATACCTTGGAGATTTTGTAGGCTCAGCTTCAGATTACCACAATAAAGGAAATACCAATAAAATGAGTCACATGAATTTGTTGGTTTCCCAGTGCTTATAAAGGTTTTGTTTACACTACACTGTAGTCTATTTAATGTACAATAGCACTATGTCTTACATAATGTACATACATTAAATAAAAATAGAAATACTTTTTTGCTAAGAAATACTAAAAAAAAAAGTTTGTTTTTTCTTCCTTGCCATCTCCCAAACTCTTCAAGCCCAGGCTAAGGATTGTTCCCAATCACTGGCTGCATTTTACTTCAGTTTGTTTTGCACATGACTTACCTTTCCAAGAAGGAAGCACTGCCCCAAAGTCTACTATGGACTTGTATGTAGCCTTAGATTGGGATCTTGAGAGATGAAGAGGTATTGGAAAAAAGAACTGAGGACAGGAACTGGTTAAAACTTTTTGCTAACAAAACATTCTAACCCAGTTAGTACATTTGAGTAATTGACATTTCAAGTCAAATTTATAATAATTGCTCATTGCTTTTTCATTTTCCAAGCAGCAGAAACACTCTGCCTAGTCCAGAGTGTTCCTTAAATATCAAACTTCTGACACATAATTGTGCTTACATGTGCTTCATAGCAGAATCAGACAGGCTCCTGGACTGTCAAACTGAAAAGAAGGCCCTTACTTGACATGCCAGGAAGTTTTGCCTGAGGAAACTCAAGGACTCAAAAAGGTTCCCAGTGTTGGCCAAGCTCACATGGCAAGTCTGGAATAGAACCTCAAAGGATCTGGGTTTGCAGAAGCCAAAGTTGGGTGGGTGCAGCCTCTTGGGCTGTCTTTCTCCCAATGTGAAACATCAGAGAAGCCTCAGTGCTAGTCATGGAACTTCTCTGGTGGCTCAGATGGTAAAGAATCTGGATGCAATGTAGGAGACCTGGGTTTGATCCCCAGGTTTCATGAAACTCTTACCAAAATTGTAATAGTGACCATATCTATCACCTCTAAAAGTCTTTTTATTCCACTTTTTGTAGCTTTCCTCTCTACACAATCCCATCCCTATCCCTAGGCAACCACTGATCTGCTTTCCCTAATTATAAATTAATTTTAATTCTGTTGAAAATAAAATGAATAGAATCACACACTATATTCTAGGTTTGTATCTTTTTTTTTAATTCAGTATGATTATTCTGAGTTTTTTAGATGCTATTGTTCAAAGCAAAAACATTTCTTTTTCTTATTGTGTAGTATTTCTTTCTTCTTCATGGATCAATTCCTTGTCGTGGAGAAGGGCCTTGCTTAACACAATGAAGCTATGAGCCATGTTGTGCAGGGCAACCAAAGATAGATGGGTCATATTGAAGAGTTCTGACCAAATGTGGTCCACCGGAGAAGGAAATGGCAACACACACCAGTATTTTTGCCTGAAGAACCCCATGGGCAATATGAAAAGGCAAAAAGTTATGACACTGTAAGATGAGCTCCGCAGGTCGGAATGTTTCCAATATGCTACTGAGCAAGAACAGAGGGCAATTACTAATAGCTCATGAAAGACTGAAGTGGCTGGGCCGAAGCAGAAACAACACTCAGTTGTGGATGTGTCTGGTGGTGAAAGTAAAGTCTGATGTTGTAAAGAGAATATTCCATAAGAACCTAAAATGTTAGGTCCATGAGCCTGTGTGCATGCTAAGCCACTTCAGTTGTGTCCAACTTTGTGACGCTATGGACTCTAGCCTGCCAGGCTCCTCTGTCCATGGGATTCTCCAGGAAAGAATACTGGAGTGGGTTGCCATGTCCTCTTCCAGGGGAATCTTCCCAACCCAGGGATCAAACCCACATCTCTTATATCTCCTGCATTGGCAGGCGAGTTCTTTACTACTAGCACCACCTGGGAAGCCCCATCAGGTCCATGAATCAAAATAATTTGGATGTGGTCGAACAGAAGATGGCAAGAGTGAACACTGACATCTTAGGGATCAGTGAACTAAAATTGACAAGAATGGGCTAACTTAATTCAAATGACCACTGTATCTACTACTGTGGTCAAGAATCCCCTAGAAGAAATGGAGTAACCCTCATAATCAACAAAAGAGTCCAAAATGAAGTACTTGGGGTGCACGTGTCTCTTTCAGATCTGGTTTCCTTGGTGTGTATGCCCAGAAGTGGGATTGCTGGGTCATATGGCAGTTCTATTTCCAGTCCAGATCTGAAAGAGACACGTGCACCCCAATGTTCATCACAGCACTGTTTATAATAGCCAGGACATGGAAGCAACCTAGATGTCCATCAGCAGACAAATGGATAAGGAAGCTGTGGTACATATACACCATGGAATATTACTCAGCCATTAAAAAGAATTCATTTGAATCAGTTCTAATGAGATGGATGAAACTGGAGCCCATCATACAGAGTGAAGTAAGCCAGAAAGATAAAGACCAATACAGTATACTAATGCATATATATGGAATTTAGAAAGATGGTAACGATAACCCTATATGCAAAACAGAAAAAGAGACACAGATGTACAGAACAGACTTTTAGACTCTGTGGGAGAAGGCGAGGGTGGGATGTTTTAAGAGAACAGCATCGAAACATGTATATTATCAAGGGTGAAACAGATCACCAGCCCAGGTTGGATGCATGAGACAAGTGCTCGTGGCTGGTGCACTGGGAAGACCCAGAGGGATTGGGTGGAGAGGGAGGTGGGAGGGGGGATCAGGATGGGGAATACATGTAAATCCATGGCTGATTCATGTCAGTGTATGGCAAAAACCACTACAATATTGTAAAGTAATTAGCCTCCAACTAATAAAAATAAATGGAAAAAAAATAATTAAAAAAATTTTTAAAAAATGCAGTACTTGGGTGCAACCTCAAAAGCAAAAGAATGATCTCTGTTCATTTCCAAGGCAAACCATTCAACACCACAGTAATCCAAGTCTATGCCCCAACCATGCCAAAGAAGCTGATGATGACCAATTCTATGAATACCTACAATGCCTTCTAGAACTAACTCCAAAAAAAAGATGTCCTTTTCATCATAGGGGATTGGAATGCAAAGTAGGAAGTCAAGAGATATCCAGAATAACAGGCAAGTTTGGGCCTGGAGTATAAAATGAAGCAGGGCAAAGGCTAACAAGTTTTGCCAAGCAAACACAACAGTCATAGCAAACATCTTTTTCCAATATTCCAAGAGATGACTCTACACAACGACATCACCAGATGGTCAATACCAAAATCAGACTGATTATATTTTTGCAGCCAAAGATGGAGAAGCTCTATACAACCAGCAAAAACAAGAGCTCCTTATTGCAAAATTGAAGCATAAGCTGAAGAAAGTAGGGAAAACAACTAGGCCATTCAGGTATGACAGAAATCTAATTCCTTATGATTACACAGTGGAGGTGATGAATAGATTCAAGGAATTAGTTCTTGTAGACAGAGTGCCTGAAGAACTATGGATGGAGGTTTGCAACACTGTACAGGAAGCAGTGACCAAGACCACGCTTTAAAAAAAAAAAAAAAAAAACGAAGGAGAAGAAATGCAAGCAGGCAAAGTGGTTGTCTGAGGAGGATTTAAAAATAGTTGAGGAAAGAGAAGCAAAAGTCAAGGGAGGAGAGGAAAGATATACTCACCTGCAAGCAGAGTTCCTGAGAATAACAAGGAGAGATAAGATGGCCTTCTTAAATGAACGATGCAAAGAAATAGAAGAAAACAATAGAATAGGAAACACTGGACTCCAAGAAAACTGGAGATAGCAAGAAAATAGTTCATTCAAGGATGGGCACGATAAGGGACAGAAATGGTAAGAACCTAACAGAAATTTAACTGATTAAGAGGATGTGCCAAGAATACACAGAAGAGCTATACAAGAAAGATCTTAATTACCCAGATAACCACAGTGGTGTTGTCGCTCACCTAGAGCCAGAAATCCTAGAGTGTAAAGTGGGCCTTTAGGAATTACTATTACAAACAAAACTAGTGGAGGTGACAGAATTCCAGCTGAGCTATTTTAAATCTTAAAAGATGATGCTGTTAAAATGTTGAACTCAATATGTCAGCAGATTTAGAAAACTCAGCAATGGCCAGAGGACTGGAAAAAGCCAGTTTTCATTCCAGTCCCAAAGAAAGGCAATGCCAAGAATGTTCAAACTAACATACAATTGCACCCATTTCACATGCTAGCAAGATCATGCTCAAAATTCTTCCAGACAGACTTCAGCAGTACATGATCAAGAATTTCCACATGTATAAGCTGGGTTTTGAAGAGGCAGAGGAACCAAAGATCAAACTGTCAACATTCACTGAATCATGGAGATAGCAAGGGGGTTCCAGAAAATAAAAATCTGTTTTCTCTTCATTGACTATTCTAAAGCCTTTGGCTATATACCTTCCTTGTCTCCTGAGAAACCTGTATGTGGCTCAAGAATCAAGAGTTAAAACTGAAGCTAATAGGTCCTTTCAAAATTTAAAACAAAAACAGTATTTTCCATGACAAACTATAACAAAACTGCCTAACATAAAAGAGAGAGAATTCTAAAAGCAGCAAGAAAAAAAAGTTTTATATATAGATAACTCCTTCAGAAAGGCTAAAATCAAAGCCTACAAATAACAAATGTTGGAGAGGATATGGAGAAGAAGGGCACCCTTGTACACCATTGATGAAAATGTAAATTCTGAAGACACTATGGACTTATAGAGGTTCCTCAAAAAACTAAAAATAGAACCACCATGGATCCATATGATCCAATAACTCCACTCCTGTTTTCTGTATCAAGTTTCCACTTTGAAAAAATGAATACACCAATTTTAAAAGATACATGACCCTCAATGTTCATAACAACACTATTTAAAAGACTGAGACAATGGATTATTTGGATTAAGAAATGTGATATGTTTATATAAAATGAAATATCATTCAGCCATAAAAATAGAATGAAATTCTGCCATTTGCAGCAATCTAGATGGACCTAGAAATTATGCTTACTGAAATAAGTCAGAGTAAGGCAAAACCTGTATGTATCACATATGTGGAATCTAAAAAATTAAAAAATTATAAAAGTGAATATATATATATGCAAAACAGAAACATACTCACAGACATAGAAAACAAATTGTGGTCATCAAAGGGGTGAATGGAGGTGGGAAGGACAAATCAGGAGTACAGGATTACATATAGAAACCTCATTATAAAATTTATAAGCAGAAGGATACACTGTATAGCATAAGGAGTCATAGCCATTATCTTCTACTCCATTATAATGGAGTAGAGCCTTTCTGAAACGTGTGATAGAGTTGTTTTGATTTGCATTCATCTAATTATTGGTGACACTGAGCATCTTTTCAAGTACCTCTTAGCCATCCGTATGCATTCTTTGGAAAATGTCTACTTACGTCTTCTGCTCATTGTCTAATCAGATTGGTGTTTTGTTTTGTTTTTAACATTGAGTTGTCGGAGCTGTTTGTATATTTTTATATTAACCTCTTTTTAGTCACATTATTTGCAAACATTTTCTCCCAGTCTGTAGGATGTCTTTTTTTTTGGGGGGGGGGTGTCATTGGTTTACTTTGCTGTTCAAAAGTTTTTAATTTTAACTAGATCTGGAATGTTCATTTTTGCTTTGTTTCTTGGTTGGCTGTGTTTTATCTTTTAGCACTTTGAATATATCACCATACTCTCTGGGCTTGAAAGATTTCTGCTGAGAAATAGCCTTATATAGCTTAAGGAGTTATCTATATATAAAACTTTTCTTCTTGCTGCTTTTAGAATTCTCTCTCTTTTATTTTAGGCAGTTTTGTTATAATTTGTCATGGAAAATACTGTTTTTGTTTTAAATTTTGAAAGGACCTATTAGCTTCATGAACTTGGATGTCCAAATCTTTCCCTAGATTTAGGAAGGTTGTAGCCATTAGCTTTTTAAAATCAGTGTTCTGCCCCTTTCCCCTTCTTTTCTCCTTCTGGGACAGCAATAATTAGCAGATTGTCCCTTTTTGCGGTATACCATAATTCCCATAACATTTCTTTAATCTTTTCAGTATTTTTTTTTCTTTTTGCTCTTATGTTGGGTAACTCCAATGATATGACACATCTGCTAGTTCACTAATTCTTTTCCCTCTTTGATTGAATCTGCTTTTGAAGCTCTCTATTGAATTCTTTTTATTATTTTCAGACTCATCAAGAAAAAATGAAAGAAGAATAAAATCAATAAAATTAGAAATGAAAACGAAGAAATCACAACAGACAACATAGAAATACAAAGAATCATAAGAGACTACTATGAACAATTATATGCCAATAAAATGGACAACTTGGAAGAAATAGACAAATTCTTAGAAAATGATAACCTTCCAAAACTGAACCATGGAGAAATAGAAAATATTAACAGATGATCACAAGCACAGAAATTGAAACTGTAATAAAAAAATCTTCCAACAAAGAAAAGCCCAGGACAAGATGGCTTCACAGGTGAATTCTACCAAAAATTTAGAGACGAGCTAACACCTATCTTACTCAAACTCTTCCAGAAAATTGCAGAGGAAGGTAAACTCCAAAGCTCATTCTATGAGGCCATTATCACCCTATTACCAAAATCGAATAAAGATGCCACAAAAAAAGAAAACTACAGACCAATATGGGGGTTTACCTTACGGCTCAGCTGATAAAGAACCCGCCTGCAATGTGGTAGACCTAGGTTTTATCCCTAAGTTGGGAAGATCTCCTGGAGAAGGGAGAGGCTACCCACTTCAATATTCTAGCTTGGAGAATTCCATGGACTATATATTCCATAGGGTTGCAAAGAGTCAGACATGACTGAGCGACTTTCACTTTCACAGGGCAATATCACTGATGAATATGGATGCAAAAATCCTCAACAAAATTCCAGCAAACAGAATTCAGAATATATTAAAAAGATCACACATCATGACCAAGTGGGCTTTATCCCAGGAATGCAAGGATTCTTCAATATTTGAAAGTCAATCAAAGTGATACAACACATTAACAAATTGAAAGATAAAAACCATATGATTATCTCAATAGATGCAGAGAAAGCCTTTGACAAAATTCAACACCCATTTGTGAAAAAAAGCTTGAGAAAGCAGGCATAGCAAGAACATACCTCAACATACTAAAAGCCGTATATGACAAACTCACAGCAAACATTATCCTCAGTGGTGAAAAATTGAAAGCATTTCCTCTAAAATCAGGAATAAGAAAAATGTGCACACTCTCACCACTACTATTCAACATAGTTTTGGAAGCCCTAGCCACAGCAATCAGAGAAGAAAAAGAAATTTAAAAATCCAGATTGGAAAAGAAGAAGGAAAACTCTCACTGTTTGCAAATGACATGGCGCTCTACGCAGAAAACCCTAAAGACACCACCAGAAAATTACTAGAGCTAATCAGTGAATATAGTAAAGTTGCAGGATATAAAATTAATACACAGAAATCCCTTTCATTCCTATACACTAACAATGAGAAAACAGAAAGAGAAATTAAGGGGAAATTGCAACAAAAAGAATTAAATACTTAGGAATAAATTTATGTAAAGAAAGAAAAGACCTCTATGCAGAGAACTATAAAACACTGATGAAAGAAATCAAAGATGACAGAAATAGATGGAGAGATATACCATGATAGTGGATTGGAAGAATCAATATAGTGAAAATGATTTGTATACTACTCAAAGCAGTTTATAGATTCAATGCAATCCCTATGAAACTACCAACAGCATTTTTCACAGAACTAGAACAAATGATCTCACAATTTGTATAGAAACATAGAAAAACTTCAAATAGACAAAGCAATCTTAAGAATGAAGAAGGGAACTGGAGGAATCAACCTGCCTGACTTGAGACTATACTGCAAAGATACAGTCATTAAGACAGTATGGTACTGACACAAAGATAGAAATATAGATCAGTGGAACAAAAAAGAAAGCCTGGATATAGATCCACACTCCTTTGGACACCTTATCTTTGACAAAGGAGGCAAGAATATACAATGGAGATAAGACAATTTCTTTAACAAGTGATGCTGGTCAATTATGTGTAAAAGAATGAAACTAGAACACTTACTAACACCATACACAAAAATAAACTCAAAATGGATTAAAGATCTAAATTTAAGACCAGAAACTATGAAACTCTTAGAGGAAAACATAGAACATTCTCCAACATAAATCACAGCAAGATCCTCTATGACCCACCTCCCAGAGTAATTTAAATAAAAGCAAAAATGAACAAATAGGACCTTATTAAACTGCAAAGCTTTTGCACAATGAAGGAAACCTTAAGCAAGGTGAAATTGCAGCCTTCAGAATGGGAGAAAATAATTGCAAATGAAACAACTGACAAAGAATTAATCTCCAAAGTATACAAACAGCTCACACAGCTCAATACCAGAGAAATAAATGACTTAATCAAAAAGTAGATCAAAGAACTAAACAGATATTTCTCCAAAGAAGACATACAGATGGCTAACAAACACATAAAAATATGTTCAACATCACTCATTATTAGATAAATGCAAACCAAAACAAGAATGAGGTTCCATCTCATGCTGGTCAGAATGGCCACCATCAAAAAGTCTATAAACAATAAATGCTGGAGAGGGTGTGGAGAAAAGGGAACCCTCTTACACTGTTGGTGGGTATGCAAACTAATACAGCCCCTATGGAGAACAGGGTGGGGATTCCTTAAAAAACTGGAAATAGAATTGCCATACGACCCAGCAATCCCAGTACTGGGCATGCACACTAAGGAAACCAGAATTGAAAGAGACACACATGTACCCCAATGTTCATTGCAGCACCTACAATATCTAGGACATGGAAGCAACCTAGATTTCCATCAGCAGAGGAATGGATAAAAAAGTTGTTGTACTACACCCAAAGGAATATTATTCAGCTATAAAAAATAATACATTTGAGTCAGTTCTAATGAGATGGATGAAACTGGAGCCTATTATACAGAGTGAAGTAAGTCAAAAAGAGAAACACCAATACAGTAATATTAAGGCATATATAAGGAATTTAGAAAGATGGTAACAATGACCCTATATTCAAAACAGTAAAAGAAACTAGGATATAAAGAACAGACTTTTGGACTATGTAGAAGACGAGGGTGGGATAATTTGAGAGAACAGCATTGAAACATGTATATTACCATACATGAAATAGATGACCAGTCCAGGTTTGATGCATGAGACAGGGCACTCAGGGCCAGAGCACTGGGAAGACCCTGAGGGATGGGATGAGGAGGGAGGTGGGAGGGGGGTTCAGGATGTGGGGACACATGTAGCCCTATGGCTGATTCATGTCAATGTATGGCAAAAACCACCACATTGTAATTAGCCCCCAATTTAAATAATTAAATTAATTTAAAAAATTAAAAAAGCAAACAAAAATATATACCTGGAAGAAGAAGGCAAGTATGGGCTTGGAGTACAAAATGAAGCAGCACAAATGCTAGCAGTTTTGTCAAGAGAATGTCATAATAAAGGGTAGCAAATGTCATAGCAAAAGGGTCATAGCAAACACCCCCTTCCAACAATAAAAGAGATGACTCTACACATGGACATTACCACATAGTCAATACTGAAATCAGATTGAGTATATGCTTTGCAGCTGAAGATGCAGAAGCTCTATAAAGTGAACAAAAACAAGACCTGAACCTGACTGTAGCTCAGATCATAAGCTCCTTATTGCAAATTTCAGGCTTAAATTTAAGAAAGTAGGGAAAACCACTAGACCATTCAGGTATGACCAAAATTAAATCCCTTATGATTACAGAGTGTAAGTAACAAACAGATTCAAAAAAGTAGATCTAGTAGACAGAGTACCTGAAGAACTATGGACGGAGGTTCATAACATTGTACAAGTGGTGGTGATCAAAAGTATCCTCAAGAAAAAGAAATACAAGAAGTCAAAGTGTTTGTCTGAGGAGGCCTTACAAATAGCTGAAAAAAGAAAAGAAACTACAGGCAAATAAGGAAGAGAAAGATATATCCAACTTAATGCAGAGTTCCAACGCATAGCATGGAGAGATAAGAAAGCCTTCTTAATGAACAATGCAATGAAACAGAGGAAAACAATAGAATTGGTAAGACTAGAGACCACTTCAAGAAAACTGGAGATACCAAGGGAACATTTCATGCAAAGATGCACACAATAAAAGACAAAAATGGCAAGGACCTAAGCAGAAGAGATTAAGAAAAGGTGGCAAGAATATACAAAGAACTATACAAAAATGTCTTAGTGACATGGATAACCATGATGTCACAAACCTAGAGCCATACACCCTGGTGTGTGAAGTCAAGTGGGCCTTAGGAAGCATTACTATGAACACAGCTAGTGG
This sequence comes from Dama dama, assembly GCF_033118175.1. Classification (NCBI taxonomy): domain Eukaryota; kingdom Metazoa; phylum Chordata; class Mammalia; order Artiodactyla; family Cervidae; genus Dama; species Dama dama. The sequence goes on from NC_083714.1 coordinate 107,555,882, forward strand.
AGGTGATGATATTCCAGATGATCTATTACAAATCCTAAAAGATGATGCTGTTAAAGTGCTGAATTCAATATGCCAGCAAATTTGGAAAACTCAGCAGTTGCCATTGGACTGGAAAAGGTCAGTTTTCATTCCAATTCCAAAGAATATTCAAACTTCATTTGACAACAAAATTGCAATCATTTCACATGCTAGCAAGATAACACTCAAAATGCTTCAATCTAGGCTTCAAAGTACATGAACTGAGAACTTCCAGATGTTTAGAAAAGGCAGAGGAACCAGAGATCAAATTGCTAACATCCACTGGATCATTGAAAAAGCAAGAGAATTCCAGAAAAAACATCTGCTTCATTGACTTTGCTAAAGCCTTTGACTGTGTGGATCACAACAAACTGTGGAAAATTCTTAGAGATAGGAATACCAGACCACCTTACCTGTCTCCTGAGAAACCTGTATGCAGGTCAAGAAAAAAGAGATAGTACTGGAAATGAAACAACAGACTGATTCAAAATTGGGGAGGGAGTACATAAAGGCTGTATAGTCTCACCCTGCTTATTTAATTTCTATTCAGAGTACATCATGTGAAATGATGGGTTGGATGAACCACAAGCTGGAATCAAGATTGCCAGGAGAAATACCAATAATGTCAGATACATAGATTATGTCGCTCTAATGGTAGAAAGCAAAGAGGAACTAAAGAGCCTCTTGATGAAGGTGAAAGAGGAAAGTGAAAAAACTGGCTTAAAAATTAACATTCAACACATGTACACCTGTGGCTGATTCATGTCAATGTATGGCAAAAACCAGCACAATATTGTAAAGTAATTAGCCTCCAATTAAAATAAATAAATTGATTTTTAAATTAACATTCAAAAAACAAAGATCATGGCATCCTGTTTCACCACTTCATGGCAAATAGATGGGGAGAAAATGGAAACAGCGAGATACTTTATTTTCTTGGGCTCCACAATCATTGTGGATGGTGACTGCAACAATGAAATTAAAATACACTTGCTCCATGGAAGAAAAGCTATGACAAACCTAAACACCATATTTAAAAGCAGAGGCATCACTTTGCCTACAAAGGTCTGTATAGTCAAAGCTACAGTTTTTCCAGTAGTCATGTATGGATGTGAGAGTTGGACCATAAAGAAGGCTGAGCACCAAAGAATTGATGCGTTCAAACTGTGGTTCTAGAGAAGACTCTTGATAGTCCCTTGGGCAGCAAGGAGATCAAACCAGTCATTCCTAAAAGAAATTGACCCTGAATATTCTTTGGAGGGACTGGTGCTGACGCTGAAGCTCTAATAGTTTGGCCACCTGATGCAAAGAGCCAGTTAACTGGAAAAGACTCTGATGCTGGGAAAGACTGAAGGCAGGAGAATTCTCCAGGCCAGAATACTGAGCGGGTAGCTGTTCCATTCTCCAGGGAATCTTCCCAACCCAGGAATTGAACCCATATCTCCCACATTGCAGGTGGATTCTTTACCAGCTGAGCCACCAGGGAAGCCCAAGAGTATTGGAGTGGGTAGCTTCTCCCTTCTCCAGGGGATCTTTCCAATCCAGGAATCAAACCAAGGTCTCCTGCTTTGCAGATGGATTCTTTACCAGCTGAGCTACCAGTGAAGCCCATTTAGGCCTAGGTCTATAATGCATTTTGAATTTATTTTATTCATGATATAAGAAAATATTCTAATTTCATTAATTTACATGTAGCTGTCCAACTTTCCCAGCACCATTAATGAAGACACATTCTTTTCTAAATTGCATATTTTTCCTACTTTCTCATGAATTAATTGACTATAATTGTGTGAGTTTACTTCAGGGCTTTCCATTACATTCTATCAATATGTAAGTTTTTGTGGCAATATCATACTGTTTTGATTACTGTGGCTTTGTAATATAGTCTTAAATCAGATTGCATGATTAGCTTTGTTCTTTTAAAAAAATATTTTTTTTGGTTATTCAGGTTCTTTTGTGATTCCATATAAGTTTTAGAACTATTTGTCCTTGTTGGTGAAAGTGCCTTGGATGTTTTGATAGGGATTGCATTAAATCTGTAGATTTCTTTGGGTAGTATGGCCATTTTAACAATATAAATTATTCCAATTTATAAACATAGTATACTTTTCAATTTCATTGCATCATCTTCAATTTACTTCATCAATGCTTTATAGTTTTCAGAGTACAGATCTTTCACTTCCTTTGAAAAGTTTACTTCTATGTATTTTGCTATTTTTTTACAATTTTAAATGCGATTGTTTTCCTGTTTTCTATTTCTGATAGTCCATTATTAGTGTAAAGGAATGCAACAAATTTCTATACATTAATCTTGTATTCTGAAACATTACTGAATTCATTTATTAGTTCTAACAGGTTTTTGGTGGAGACTTTAGTCTTTCCTATATAAATTATGCAATCTGAAAATAGTGACATTTTTATTTCTTCCTTTCAAACTTGGATGCCTTTTATTGTTTTTTTCTTGTCTGATTGCTGTAGCTAAGACTTCCAATGTTATTCAGATACTACTTCCAATACTAAATAAAAATTCTGACAATGTCCCTGTCTTGTTCCTGGTTTTTGAGGAAGAGCTTTCTGCTTTTCATGGCTAAGTATGATTTTAGCTGTGGGCTTTTCAGAAATGGCCTTTATTATGTATAGTTATGTTCTCTCTATATCAACTTTAATGATAAGTTTTTTCATGAGTGAATGTTGATTTTTCTCAAATTTTCTTTTGCCTATTGAGATGATTTTCATCCTTTCATTTGATTATGTGGTATATAACATCGATTGATTTGCAGATACTGAACCATATTTAAATCCCTGGAACAAATCTCACTTGATTATGTTGTATTATTCTTTTCACATATTGTCAAATTTCCTTTTCTATTATTTTGTTGAGAGTTGCAACTATATTCATGAGAGATATTGGCCTATAATTTTCTCTTTCTGTATTGTCTTTATTAAGTTTTAGTATCAGGGTAATGCTGGCTTCGAGAATGGATTTGGAAATCTTATATTCTCTTCATTTTTGTGGAATAGTTTGAGAACTATAGGTATTAGCTCTTTTTTGATGTTTGGTAGAATTGCCCTTTGAAGCCATCTGGTACTGGACTTTCATTTCACTGGAAGTTTTTCCAGATTGCATATTTCTTCTTAATTTAATCTTGGAAGATTTTGTGTTTATAGAATTTACCCATTACTAGGTTCACCAATTTGTTGGCATATATCAGTTTGCAGTGTACTCACAACTTTTTGTCTCTCTCTGATATAGTTTGTTATTTCTCCTCTTTTCTTATTTGATGTGTTTGAATCCTCTCACTTTTTCTCTTGATGAGACTGACTAAAGACTTGTTAAGACATTGTCCATTGGTTTTACAGTTGCATCTTATTTAGCCTGCACATATTTGTATTTTTCCCATTTTCTTTCCAATAATTAATTTCCAGTTTCATCATTGTGATCAGAAAAATAAAATGTTGAATATAACTTCCATCTTCTTAAATTTGTTGAGACTGATTTTGTAATCTAGCAAGTGATCTATCCTGGAGAATGTTCCATGTGCACTTGAAAAGAGTGTGTATCCTGCTGTTTGGGGATGAAATATTCTACAGATATATATATATATTAAATTTAATTGATTTAATGTGTCATTTAAAGCTACTATTTCTTAGTTTGTTTTCTGTCTAGATGATTTGTCTATTGATGTTACTGAGGTATCAAAGTCCCCTATTGTTATGTTATTTTTACTTTCTCCCTTTATGTCTATTAATATATATATATATGTCATATATTAGGTGTATATATGTCCATGAGCCATATTTCCTTTTGTTGTTCCCTTTATCACTATATAATGACCTTTTCTTATCTTCTGTTATAGACTTTGTTTTAAAGTACAGTAAGTCCCCTATACACAAGTGAGTTCCCTTCCAAGAGCAGGTTTATAAGTACAATTTGTTCATAAGTCCAACAATGTTAGTTTAAGTACTCAACTAACACAATCTGCTACTTAGTACTGTATTGTAATAGGTTATAATACTTTTCACACAAGTAATGCATAAAAAACAGCTTTTAATCTTATAGTACAGTACCTTATAAAGTACAGTAGTGCAGTACAATAGCTGGCCTACAGAGGCTAGCATTGGGTGAACAAGTTAGAGTGAGGAAGAGTCTGGAAGAGTGAGGGGAGTTGGGAGATGGTAGAGTTGAAGGGTCATCAGCAATAAGAGACAGAGGGCAAACTGCAGTCTCACTCATGCCTGACATTGATGTCACAGGTTCCAGTTCCTTTCTGGATTCAATTCTATCTACCCTCTTGAAAAAAATGATCTAGAGATGTTTGGATGGTACTGTACTAGGTACATCACTGCTGCTTTTATGCTTGCTTCTGAACATCTTTGGCTTGAAATAAAGATACTGCATTACTGTACTCTGTACAGTACTGTACAGTACACAAAAACACAACTACTTATAGAAGATGCACACACATGACAATGTATGCCAACACATGAACTAACTAATGTGATTGGATATGCAAACACATGTTTGCATCTTTGAAAGTTTGCAGCTTGAAGGGCCTTATTAGAGGACTTACTGTATATATTTTCTGATACGAGTTTTGCTACCCTAAGATTCCTTGTCATTTCCACTTGTATTAAATTTCTTGTTTCATCTCCTCACTCTCAGTCTGTGTGTGTCTTCAGCTCTTAAGTGTATTTCTTACAAGTAGCACATCAATGGGTCCTTCTTAATCATTTCAACCAGCCTATGCCTTTTGCTTGGAGTATTTATTCCATTCACATTAAAGTGATTATGGATATGTATTACTGATTTCCATTTAATTGTTTTCTGGTTGTTTTGTAGTTTTTCTCTGCAATTTTATTCTTCTTCTACTTTAATCCCTGCATTCAGATGATTTTATTTGTAGTATGCTTGTGTTCCTTTCTCCCTAGTTTTCATGTATCTATTGTAGGTTTTTGATTTGTGGTTATGGTTACAATGGGGTTCATATATTGATCTATATCTACTTGTAAATTGATAGTCCTTTGAGTTAAAACACATCTAAAACATCTATATTTTACTCCCCTCTCCTACATTTTGTGTTTTTATTGTCATATTTTACATCTTCACGTTAATCCTTTAGTTGTTTATTGTACTTAGAGTTGGTTTTACAGTTTAAAAATCTTCATGAGAGCATATTTAAATGGTTGATCCAGAACATTTACTCTATACTTCCTTTTTGTTGTGGGATATTTTCTTTCCTCTAGATTCTTACTCATTTTGTACCCTTTTCCACTTAGAAAATACCCTTTAACATTTCTTTTAAGGTTTGGTTTAGTATTGATGAACTTTTTAGATTTTGTTTATCTGAGAAGTTCTTTATTTCTCCTTCAATATGAATAATGGCCTTGCTGGGTAGAGTATCCTGCATTGTGGGCTTTTTTCTTTCAAGAACTTTAAATATATCATGCTACTGTCTTCTTGCTGGTAAAGTTTCAGGAGGAAAACAAAATCAATTAACATCCTTATGGAAGATTCCCTTGTATGTGACTCTTGTGTTTCTTGATGCCTTTAGAATTCTCTCTTTAACTTTTGCCATTTTAACTATATGTCTTTGTGTATGGGACTCTCTGTGCTTCCTATATATGTACATCTGTTTATTTCTTCAGTTTTGGGGTGTTTTCAGCCATTCCTCAAATTCACTTTGATTCCTTTCTCTCTCCTCCTTCTGGGACCTTAGTAATTGTGAATATTGGTATGCTTAATGTTGAAATGAAGAAAAGCTAAAAGCAAAAGAGAAAAGGAAAGATATTCCCATTTGAATGCAGAGTTCCAAAGAATAGCCAGGAGAGATAAGAAAGCCTTCCTCAGTGATCACTGCAAAGAAATAGAGGAAAACAACAGAATGGAAAAGACTAGCGATCTCTTCAAGAAAATTAGAGATACCAAGGGAACATTTCATGCAAAGATGGGCTCGATAAAGCACAGAAATGGTATGGACCTAACAGAAGCAGAAGATATTAAGAAGAGGTGGCAAGAATACACAGAAGAACTGTACAAAAAAGATCTTCACGACCCAGATAATCACAGTGGTGTGATCACTCACCTAGAGCCAGACATCCTGGAATGTGAACTCAAGTGGGCCTTAGAAAGGATCACTGTGAACAAAGCTACTGGAGGTGATGGAATTCCAGTTGAGCTATTTCAAATCCTGAAAGATGATGCTGTGAAAGTGCTGTACTCAATATGCCAGCAATTTTGGAAAACTCAGCAGTGGCCACAGGACTGGAAAAGGTCCATTTTCATTCCAATCCCTAAGAAAAGCAATCCCAAAGAGTGCTCAAACTACTGCACAATTGCACTCATCTCACACTCTAGTAAAGGAATGCTCAAAATTCTCCAAGTCAGGTTTCAGCAATATGTGAACCGAGAACTTCCAGATGTTCAAGCTGGTTTTAGAAAAGGCAGAGGAACCAGAGATCAAATTGCCAATATTCGCTGGATCATCAAAAAAGCAAGAGAGTTCCAGAAAAACATCTATTTCTGCTTTATTGACTATGCCAAAGCCTTCGACTGTGTGGATCACAATAAACTGTGGAAAACTCTGAAGGAGATGGGGATACAAGACCACTTGACCGGCCTCTTGAGAAACCTTTATGCAGGTCAAGAAGCAACAGTTAGAACTGGACATGGGACAACAGACTGGTTCCCAAATAGGAAAAGGAGTATGTCAAGGCTGTATATTGTCACCCTGCTTTATTTAACTTATATGCAGAGTACATCATGAGAAACGCTGAGCTGGAAGAAGCTCAAGCTGGAATCAAGATTGCAGGGAGAAATATCAATAACCTCAGAGATGCAGATGACACCACCCTTATGGCAGAAAGTGAACAGGAACTTAAAAACCTCTTGAGGAAAGTGAAAGAGGAGAGTGAAAAAGTTGGCTTAAAGCTTAACATTCAGAAAACTAAGATCACGGCATCTGGTCCCATCACCTCATGGGAAATAGATGGGGAGACAGTGGAAACAGTGTCAGACTTTATTTTTTGGGGGGCTCCAAAATCACTGCAGATGGTGACTGCAGCCATGAAATTAAAAGACACTTACTCCTTGGAAAGAAAGTTATGACCAACCTAGATAGCATATTAAAAAGCAGAGACATTACTTTGCCAACAAAGGTCCATCTGGTCAAGGCTATGGTTTTTCCAGTGGTCATGTATGGATGTGAGAGTTGGACTGTGAAGAAAGCTGAGCGCCAAAGAATTGATGCTTTTGAACTGTGGTGTTGGAGAAGACTCTTGAGGCAAGGAGATCCAACCAGTCCATCCTGAAGGAGATAAGTCCTGGGTGTTCATTGGAAGGACTGATGCTGAAGCTGAAACTCCAATACTTTGGCCACCTCATGCGAAGAGTTGAGTCATTGGAAAAGACCCTGATGCTGGGAGGGATTGGGGACAGGAGGAGAAGGGGACAACAGAGGATGAGATGGCTGGATGTCATCATCAACTCCATGGGCATGAGTCTGAGTAAACTCCAGGAGTTTATGATGGACAAGGAGGCCTGGCGTGCTGCGATTCATGGGGTCACAAAGAGTCGGACACGAGTGAGCAACTGAACTGAACTGAACTGAAGTGAGAGGAATGTTCATGTGTCTCCTCTCTTTTCCTGTTCTTGTCGATTTGCCTACTCAGAAGGTCTTCCAATACATCTTGGAAGGTCTCTGGGCTTGTTGTAGGCCATGTGGTTTGAGGTCAGATCTTCCCTTTCTCCTGCAAGTACTTGTTCTCAAAAACTATAGTATACCCTAAAGTGCACAGTCTCAGGTTAATTGCGGGATTTTGATCCACTGCAGATGCTACTTCCAGGGTGATTCTCCCTTCTTTATTTACTCAATCTTCTGCTTTGATTTTTTTTTTTTTTGACCCACTTATGGCTTGCAAGTCTTTCTCCAGTGTATGATCTCAATCCTGACACAAGCGGCCCAGAGTGGCCACTTATTTGGGCTTATTTGCTCAGTTGTACTGTGAAAAGGGAGGGATACTAGAAACACCCCCAGCATGTGTGGGAATCGCTTTCTGTAACTGGACCACATGAGGGTTTGCCACAGCCCAAGATGGGCTGTGCATCTACCAGGGAAGTTGGTCCTGTTTTGGGGGACCCTCAGCAGAGATAAGCTGTTTGGGCTCCTAGCTAGGCCATGCAGGGGTTGCCACAGTCTTAGGTGTGTCATGTACTTCCCCAGGGGAGCTGGTCTTGCGTTGTGACATGTTTATCAGATCCAAGCCACTGAGGACACCAAGAAGCCATGGGACACCCAAGGGAGCTAATGGCTTGGCAGTAGATGCGATCTCTGGGCCTTGCATTGTGACATGTTTATCAGATCCAAGCCACTGAGGACACCAAGAAGCCATGGGACACCCAAGGGAGCTAATGGCTTGGCAGTAGATACGATCTCTGGGTCTAAGGCTGTAGAGGTCCCTTGCCTTGCATCTCTGGCAGTTGTGCACCTGCCTCTCTGGCTCTGGGAACACAGACCACAGCTGCATCACCCCCTTTTGTATTCACTAGGGCATGGTCCTTTGTTCTGTGAGCCTGTCAGAAGTTAGAGTGCAGCATTAGAAGCTTCCTGTGTGAGTAATCTTTTGTTTCTCTGGCGATCCCAGGATTTTCACTGTTCTGCCTCTGCTGTGTCACATTAGCCCCCTCAGAGTATCTTCATGGCATTCAGCCCCAATCCTTTGCCTAAGTACTGATCCCCACAGCCTGAGCCTCTGCACCCAACCCTCACTAGCTGCGGGCGGATGCAAGTGTATAAATTGCTTCTGAGCTGGAAATTGCCATTGGGCTCAATCTCTGGCTAAATCACACCACTCAGCCAAAAAACAATTCCTGCAAATTACAGTTCTAAATATGATAGCCCCCAAAATAATAGCTAAATAATGTGGGACAGGAGTAAAATCATTATGACCTCATAGTAACGAAATAATCCTTTGCCAGTTTCAATAAAATTGCTAATTATAAAAATATTGTTACTTTATATTATTTCAAAATTATAAAACTATTTATTAAATGATACCACAAAAAAGTGAATCAAACAGCTGCAAATTAGAAAATGGACTATAAGATACATATTATAAAGGACTGTTATTGAGAACACATAGTACATTTTATCACAATCATAAGGAAAAAGCAGACAATTCAATAAGAAGATTGACAAAAAGACTTGGACAGAGAATTCACAAAAGAAGGGACTCCATGTATTCCCCATGTCAATGTATGGCAAAAACCACTACAATATTGTTAAGTAATTAGCCTCCAACTAATAAAAATAAGTGGAAAAAAATTAAAAAATAAAGACAAAAAAAAAGAAGGGACTCCAGCAGTATATAAACATATGATAAAGTGCTCAACATCACTAATCAAAGAAACACAAAGTTAAAGCACAAGAGTTTATATCATTTACAGACAACCATGTTAACTGAACTTAAAGTGTTGCAATACCATGTTTTGTCAAAGATGTGGTACAAAAGCAATTCTCAAAAACGTCTGGTGGGAATGAAAATCTTACAACTGCTTTGGAAAACAGTTTGGCATTATCTTTCATATGTAAAGATACTTATGATGAAACTTACATCAATTTTATTCATAATATCTTACAAATTTAAGTAACCCAAATGTCTATAAATATTACAATGGATAAATTTGTTGCATTATTTTCATATAATGGATTATCTTACAGGAATGAACCTGAAGCATATGCAATGCAACCTCTTGATTTACTCTTTAGAAGTTTAATGTTAATTGAAAGATCATAAAAAATACATACATTGTGATTCTGTTTGTATAACTCTCAAAAACAGACAAACATTTTTATTATTTAAGGATGCATAAGTAGGTTGGTAAAACCATTAAAACTGCAAGAAAATGATAGCTATAAAATTCAGGATAGACAATACTTCTTTAATAGGTGAGAGACAGATGTCATTGGGAATGAACAGATATAGGGAAGGCTTCTAGTGGTATTCTCAGTGTTCTATTTCTTGACCAGAGTGGTTGTTACTTTCTGTTTTATTCATTTTTCGGTATATGTGTTACATTTCACAATAAAAGTTGCTTCTGAAAAAGAAGGACTATGTCAAAGAGAGAAAAAGGAGTAAGTAGAAATGATGACTTGATTGTTGTTGTTCAGTCACTCAGTCATATCTGACTCTGCAACCTCATGGATTGCAGAATGCAGGGCTCCTCTGTCCTCTACCATCTCCTGGAGTTTGCTCAAATTCATGTACATTGAGTTGGTCGTGCTATCTAATCATTTCATCCTCTGCAGCCCTCTTGTCCTTTTGCCTTTCCCAGCATCAGTCTTCCCCAATGAGTCAGTTCTTTGCATCAAGTGGCCAAAGTATTGGAGCTTCAGTGTCAGTCCTTCCAATGAATATTCAGGGTTGATTTCCTTTAGGATTGACTGGTTTGATCTCATTGCAGGCCAAAGGATTCCCAAGAGTCTTCTCCAGCACAATTTCCCTGCAGGCAAGGGACTCTCAAGAGTCTTCTCCAGCACAGCAATTCAAAAGCAGATCTTTTTTTTTTTAAAGGATAGTTCTTAAGTTTTTAACCACATATTATTTTCTTATCTGTGATATCTCCTGTGACTAAGGTATTATGATGAGATCTTTTATCATTTGGTTGACCTTTATATTTTACCATTTCTTCTTTAAATTGGTAAATTTTGTGCATTCTTAAAGACTATTTGTGTATATTTCAGATTGCTACCAAGAGGTAGCTTCTCCTTCTCATCTTACATCCAAAGGGAGGCTGTAAATCAATGCAGCCTACCTGCCTGGAGCCTAAGCTGAACCAACATTATGGTGGAAGAAATGGAAAGCTTTGTGTTATTAGTGTCACAACCAAACTCCTATATAAAGTGAGCAGTTATAGCTTCTTGGTATATATCTTTCATTGTCTTTATTCATGCTATTTCTTTTTCCTGAATTACTCTTCTCCTATTCTCTACAAATTCACCAGACCCCAATTTCAACAGCATCTTCTAAGGCGTTTCCTATCTTGATAGCTAGAATCAATAATTTACTCAAGTTCACAGATTCATTGATAGAGCCATTATTTATAACTTTATTACTATTTTGAAATAGTAACTAGTTTGAAAAATACTATGTGGATCATTTTAAAGGTCATCCCATATAAGAACTGTTCTGTGTTTTTTTAGATTATATGTTTGACATCCATATTAAGTATATTTTCTTATTTTATGTATTTCCATTGCTTTGGAATTCTGGGACCCTATAGACCATGTGAGAGACTGACCATCCCAGGGCTAGTCCTTTCTTAGCAATTACAAAGGGTTTAGCCTTTTACATACAAAGCAAACAATACTGTCTATAGCTTCAACCACCTCCTTATCTAAGTTTCACATATCAAACCAATATTTCCTCTGCCTTAAATCATCCCAGGGCTAGGTACAAGATGACTAGAGATCACTTCTCTAGCCCAAAGCCTACAGGAATTGTTGAAACTACCTAATCGTAAACTGTTTCCTCCACAGTACCTTGCCTTTCCAACAGAAATTCCAACACGGTCTCTGGTCTGTACTTTCTCCCTGTTCTTGTCTTCTGCCACCTGCCCAAAACCTACCTCTTTCCTAGTGACTCTGTGTGGCATGCAGTGACCACTTCCCTGGGACATGTGAGTGAAATAAACTTCTTCCTCTCAAGCCTCATTCTCATTTCCTCCTGTGCCACGCTGTGCCACATGTACAACATGCACGTTTTCTGAACAAGAATGTATCATAAGTCCTTATACAACTCCACAAAAACAGGGAATTTGCTCTTTTTAAAAAGGGATTTCATGATCATAAAATCATCAAGCAGTTTTCAGGTCTAGATTTTTGATCAACCATATGCTTTGCCTTTCAGTCTCTCTCTAGAATATTTTGAAATAAAACATTTGTAAGTATGGAAACCAACAATCTCTTAATATTATAAAAGAACTTGGAAGGGTTTGCCAATTGATAAGAGATTTCAAGAATCATTTCAAAGAGAGAAATCTGATTTCAGTGGATTGATAATAAAACAGGCAGAGATTATCATTGCCTAAAATAAGCTATAAGAAAGAAATCTGATTTAAGTGGGTTTATAATAAAACAGGCAGAGATTATCATTGCCTAAAATATGCTATAAGAAAAGGTTCTAGTCCATATGACCAACGAAACTTGGGAGAAGCTAAGGTTTAGCAAGTATGGTAGATGTTGTTACACTTTATACTTTAATTCCCAGAAAGCTCACAGTGCTTTGTGGACTGCAATTGCTATATCTGATCCATATACTTTTTATTTTGTATTACTATATATTATATACAATTATATATTTTACATAATTGTATATAACATTATATATGTAATATTATGTTTTACTGTTACATATACATGTGTGTGTGCATGCTTAGTTGCTTCAGTTGTGTCAGACCCTTTGTGATCCTATGGACTGTAGCCTGCCAGGCTCCTCTGTCCATGGAATTCTCCAGGCAAGAATACTGGAGTGGATTGCCATGCCCTCCTACAGGGGATCATCCCAATCCAGGGATCAAACCCACACCTCTTACATCTCCTGCAGTGGCTGGTGGGTTCTTCATCACTAGAACCACCTGAGAAGCCTGTATATAGCTATAAAACTATGTTATCAGCCATGATTATGTAAATATATACTGTTGGCATTTTCAGTGACTTATTATTGAACACTTTTTGCCCTTTCTGTATGCTCTCATTCTTTACTCTCATCAGATTATCTCCTGCCTCCCTCTCTCCAACTCCTATCAATATCAAACTCACTTTTCAAGCTCTTAAGTTCTACCTCCTTTTCAAGGTTTCTCTCAGTACCCCAGTTTTCACAGATTATCCCTTTCTCTTAACATTCCTTTACCAGGGCTTCCCTGATAGCTCAGTTGATAAAGAATCCACCTGCAATGCCGGAACCCCAGTTCGATTCCTGGGTCAGGAAGATCTGCTGGGGAAGGGATAGGCTACCTACTCCAGTATTCTTGGACTTCCCTTGTGGCTCAGCTGGTAAAGAATCTGCCTGCAATGTGGGAGATCTGCATTCAATCCCTGGGTTGGGAAGATTCCCCTGGAGAAGGGAAAGGCTACCTGCTCCAGTATTCTGGCCTGAGAATTCCATGGACTGTATAGCCCATGGGGTCACAAAGAGTCAGATGTGATCGAGTGACTTTCATTTCACTTCTTCAAGCACTATCAAAATTTAAGCCATCATGGGTACAGATTGGAGGGGAAAGACCTGAGGAAAACTTGGTAGTAGCCTACAATGCTGCCCTGAACTAAAGCTAATATTAATACTGTGGGAAATATGAACATGACCCATGTAAGACTGGCCACCTGACGCAAAGAGCTGACTCATTAGAAAAGACCCTGATGCTACAAAAGATTGAGGGCAGGAGGAGAAGGGGATGACAGAGGATGAGATGGCTGGATGGCATCACCAACTCACTGGACATGAGTTTAAGCGAGCTCCAGAAGATGGTGAAGAACAGGGAATCCTGGTATGCTGCAGTCCATGGAGTTGCAAAGAGTCAGACATGACTGAGCAACTGTACAGCAACATGTAAGATTAAGTTTAGTGAATTCTTCACTCTACTCACAGACTATTCTGTTCATCTATCATCAGAAATTAGGAAGGCAGGCCTACTCAGAGGAAGGCTACTTAGGTGCAGCCAAAATCAGAGGGATAGGAGAGATAGCTGAGAGCAACCAAGAAAGTGGATAATGCAAATGTGTAGACAAAGTTAAGAAATAACTAGCCTCTGAGCACTTCTATAAAGAATCCATGAGTTACAGAGGCAATTGACATGCAACTGTGGAGAAACAATGTATCTCAGATGAAAAGAACCTCTTAAAGACAGTTTTGAAGATGTTCAGAGACTAAAAGGGCTTTACTAACTTTGAAAATCAAGGATTATTTCATATAAGCTGGCATAACTAGGTTTTTAATAGAAAAGCTATCAAAATAAATCATTCACTCAATAACTGTTGCAAAGTATATGTTCTTTATTTCAACAGATATTTAATAAACATCTAGGATACCCTCTTCTAGTTGCTATAGTTTTGACAGTGAATGAAGCAAACAAACACTGTTCTGTAAAAACAATCTTAGATGCTATTTCATTGTTTCTGTCCCTGCTTATTATTCCTACTCTTAGAAGCTGAGAGGCATTGTCCTACTTTGTGACGAGGAAAAGGAGCTTATGCTGGATTAAGAGAAAGCAAAACCCACACAAACTACAGCTAAGAAGGATGGAGAACACCATGTAACCAATCATTCACTCTTTATAGGCCCCACTGTACCTGCTGCCTGGGCTTAGTTAAGATACTATCCATAATATCAATATCCAAAGGCAACCTATGGGAGAATATTGTCTATTACTTTTAGTGTTATGCATGCAAAATACATGTGTATTTTTTGTTTGTAAAAATCTAGCTTATATGTACTCTTTTGAATAATGCTTCTGTCATTTCAAATTATGAGAATTTAGAAACGCATTAAAATTTCAACATTTAGATGTTAAATAAGAGTTAACACAATGAATATTTAGCTAGAAAATATAGAAGAATATTTATCCAATTTCAGATAAGATAAGACTTCCTAAGCAGAGATGCAAAAATCAATATTTGGAAAATCTAATTTGGCTTCTTATGAATTAAAATGTCTTTACAACAAAAAATTCCATAAAATTTTATTATATATAAATATATAATCTTTTTTTGCCTTTTCATTATGTTCATGGGGTTCTCAAGGCAAGAATGCTGTAGTGGTTTGCCATTCCCTTCTCCAGTGGACCACATTTTATCAGAACTCTCCATCATGACCTGTCCATCTTGGGTGGCCCTACATAGCATGGCTCATAGTATCACTGAGTTAAACAACATTGTGACCCATGGGATAATTTTGTTTAGTTTTCTGTGGTTGTGGTTTTCATTCTGTCTACCCTCTGATGGATAAGGATAGGAGGCTTAAGGAAGCTTCCTGGAGGAGGGAGGGTAAAACTGGGTCTTGCTCTTGTGGGCAGGGCCATACTCATTAAATCTTTAATCCAATTTTCTGCTGATGGGTGGGACTGTGTACCCTCTCTGTAGTTTGGCCTGAGTACAAACTATGATAGAGTTAACGGCACTAATGGTGACCTCCTACAAAAGGACTTATGCCAGCATGCCACAGCTCTCAGGACTGTTGTAGTCATTGGCCCCGAGCCCACGGCAGGCCACTGTCAATCCACACCTCCACTGGACACTCCTGGACACTCACAGGCAAGTCTGGCTCAGTCACTTGCAAAGTCACTGCTCCTTTCTCCTGGTGTGCACAAGGTTTTGTTGTGCCCTTCAAAAGTCTGTTTCCCTAATGGTTCTCAGTTCTTTTGCTGGATCCCCAGGTTGGGAAATCTATTGTGGGCCCTATAACTTTTGAAACAGTGAAAGAACTTCTTTGGCATAATGGTTCTCCAGTTCGTGGGTCATCGGTTTGTTGGCTCTATAGTGGGGTTAATGATAGCCTCCTCAAAGAGGATTATGTCACACGCTGTGCCTCCCAAGTCTGCTGCAACCAGAGTCCTGGTCCCCGGGGCAGGTCACTGCTAACCCATGCCCCCACAGGAGACACTCAAATGCAGGTCTGGCTCAGTCTCTTGTGGGGGTCATTGCTCCTTTCCCTCAGTCCTGGTGCACACAAGGTTTTGTTTGTGCCCTCCGAGCGTCTCTACTGGGTCTGAGATTTAATTTTAAATGCAATTGTGCCCCTCCTACTGTCTTGTTGGGGCGTCTCCTTTGCCCTTGGATCTGGGTATCTTTTTTTGGTGGGATTCAACATTCTCTTGTTGATGGTTATTCAGCAGCTAGTTGCCATTTTGGTGTTCTTACGGGAGAATATGAACACATGTCCTTCTACTCCACCATCTTACATTGCTAGTAGTAACATCAAATGGTAAAGCCACTTTGGAGAATAGTTTGACACTTTCTTATAAACTGAACATAGAGCCCAGAAAAGGGGGCAGTGGGAGGAGCTTTACATTTCATGCAAAGATGGGCACAATAAAGGACAGAAACAGCATGAACCTAAAAGAAGTAGAAGATATAAAGAAGAGGTTGCAAGAAATACACAGAACTATACAAAAAGATCTTAATAACCCAGATAACCATGATGGTGTGATCACTCACCTACAGCCAGACATCTTGGAGTGTAAAGTCAAGTGAGCCATAGGAAGCATCACTGCTAACAAAGCTAGTGGAGGTGATGGAATTCCAGCTGAACTATTTCAAATGCTGAAAGATAATGCTGTTAACATTCTGCACTCAATATGCCAGCAAATATGGAAAACTAAGCAGTGACCACAGGACTGGAAAAAAATCAGCTTCCATTCCAATCCTAAAGAAGGGGAATGTCAAAGAATGTTCAAGCTACTGCACAATTACACTCATCTCACACTCTAGCAAAATAATGCTCAAAATTCTCCAAGCCAGGCTTCAACAGTATGTGAATTGAGAACTTCCAGATGTTCAAGCTGAATTTAGAAAAGGCAGAGAAATCAGGGGTCAAATTGGCAACATCCACTGGATCACAGAAAAAGAAAGAATTAATAAAAAATCTACTTCTGCTTCATTGACTTCATTGATGCTTCCTGAGGCTTTGACTGTGTGGATCACAACAAACTGTGGAAAATTCTTCAAGAGATGGGAATACCAGACCACATTACATTACCTGCCTCCTTAGAAAACTGTATGCAGATTAAGAAGCAACAGTTAGAACCAGCTATTGGACAATGGACTGGTTCCAAATTGGGAAAGGAGTATGACAAGGCTGTATATTGTCACCCTGATTATTTAACTTATATCCAGAGTACATCATGCAAAATTCTGGGCTGCATGAAGCATAAGCTGAAATCAAGATTGCTGACAGAAATATCAATAGCCTCAGACATGCAGATGACACAATTCTTATGGCAGAAAGTGAAGAGGAACTAAAGAGCCTCTTGGTGGAGGTGAAAGAGGAGAGTGAAAAAGCTGGCTTAAAAACTCAATATTAAAAAAAAAAAACTAAAATCATGGCATCCAGTCCATCACTTCATGGCAAATAGATAGAGAAACAATGGAAACAGTGACAGACTTTTATTTCCTTGGGCTCCAAAATCACTGCAGATGGTGACTGCAGCCATGAAATTAAAAGACACTTGCTCCTTGGAAGGAAAGCTATGACCAACCTAGACAGCCTATTAAAAAGCAGAAATATGACTTTGCTGACAAAGTTCTATATAGTAAAAGCTATGATTTTTCCAGTAGTCATGTATGGATGTGAGAATTGGACCATAAAGAAGGCTGAGTGCCAAAGAGTTGATGCTTTTGAACTGTGGTGTTGGAGAAGACTCTTGAGAGTCCTTCGGACAGCAAGGCGATCAAATCAGTCAATCCTAAAGGAAATCAATCTTGAATATTCCTTGAAAGGACCAATGCTGAAACTGAAGCTCTAATACTTTGGCCACCTGATGCGAAGAGCCAACTTATTAGAAAAGACCCTGATGCTGGGAAAGATTGAAGGCAGGAGGAGAAGAGGACGGCAGAGGACATGATGGTTGAATGACATCTCTGATTCAATGGACATGAGTTTGAGCAAGCTCCAGGAGATGGTGAAAGAGAGGAAAGCCTGGTGTGCTGCAGTCTATGGGGTCACAAAAAGTTGGACACGACTGAGTGACTGAACAACAACAAAATATAACATTTTAACAATTTTCATTTTTATATGTATATATGCATACATATGGGCTTCCCAGGTGGCACTAGTAGTAAAGAACCCACCTGCCAATTCAGGAGAGGTAAGAGATGCAGGTTTGATACCTGGATCAGACAGATGCCTTGGAGGAAGTCATGGCAACCCACTCCAGTATTCTTGCCTGGAGAATCCCCATAGACAGAGGCGCCTGCTGTGCTACAGTCCATAGGGTCATAAAGAGTGGGACACGACTGAAGGTGACTTAGCATGCATGCACACCATTACATACATGTAATCTTTATAACAAGCTAATAAGCGTTTGACAGTCACTAAGGAGAAAATGTATATAAATACAGAAATAAACATTTCCCTGGTAGCTCAAACGGTAAAGAATCTGCCTGCAGTGCAGGATACCAGGTTTGATCCCTGTGTCAGGAATTTCCCTGGAGAAGGAAATGACAACCCACTCCAGTTTTCTTGCCTGGAGACTTTCATGGACAGAGGACCCTGGCAGGTTGCAGTCCATGGGGTTACAAAGAATTGGACATGATCAAGTGACTAACACTTTCTTTTGGGGCTTCCTTGATGGCTCAGACAGTACAGAAACTGCCCACAATGTGGGAGACCAGGGTTCAATCCCTGGTTCAGGAAGATCCCCTGGAGAAGGAAATGGCTACCCACTCCAGTATTCTTCCCTGAGAATCCCATGGACAGAAGAGCCTGGCAGGCTACAAGTCCATAGGCTTTCAAAAAGTTAGACAGGGCTTAGTGACTAACACTTTTCATAAAAAGTGTTCATAAAACACTTATGAAAAGTGTAATTTTCATAAAAAGAAATAAGCAAAGAATATGAAGATGTACCTTATCAGAAAATTTTGAAATATCTCTTTCTCTCTATTGATATTTCAAAATTATACATATATACAAATTATATATGTATAGTATATATATGCATATACACACATACATCAAATAAAAGTTTGCCTTCTCTGTAATGAAAGAGGAATAATAAGATAATGGTATACCACTGTTCATCTTTTTAAAATTACTAAAAGTCGAAGGTAGATGATTATATTCAACACTGCTGACAGTTGAGAAAAGAATTCTCCCACTTGCAGTAGAAATGTGAATATGTACACTCTTTAACACTGTGATCCAAAAGCCTTTGATTCAGTCATTTCCCTTATAGGAAAGCATTTTCAAGGAAAACCTGGAGGCAGGGGCCCTGAACGAACAATAGGCTAGACTGAATGGAAGACTGGAGGCAGGGGCGGGGCCACAGGAAGGGCGGGGCTGGAGCAGGCAATGAAGAATGCAGAGCCTCCACTGTGACGTTTGGGACTGTGCTAAAATCTCCAAGGGAAACTAGGGCCTAAGCGGAGGTGGCAGGCCACAGCAATGCTGTGGCAGGGAAGTCTCAGCAGCAGTCTCTCTAGGGGCTCTAAGAGCCTTTATCCATGGGGCCCTTGAACAGTCGGATTCTGCGATGCAGGGAATCCAGCACAGAGGAACTGCAGCAGCCAGAACCCCAGGCAGGCCCCAGTTATGTGTCCGGCAGCCGCAAACGCAAACGGAGCACCGGTCCCGGCTTGGGCCCAGAGTCTGAGAGGAGCCACACGTTTCTAGACCAGGAGGAGGATCTACAGCAAGTCGTCTGTACAAGCCAGGGTAAAAAAGTTAAGATCTCATCTGAGTATGCTTACCAAACTTTATTTTTAAATGGGGAAACCAGTGACATTAAAATCCGTGCTCTGGGGAAAGTATGGTGTTTACACAAAATGTTTTTATGTCAGTCGAACTACTTTGCTACAATGTTTAGAGATTCTTGGAAAGAATGTCACAAAGATATTATTGACCTGGAGATTAATGACCGGAATATAAATGTAGACTCCTTGCATTTTGTATTAGGCTCATTGTATAGGAATGAATATGTCTTAATTGAGCCCCTTCAAGTTCCAGGAATTTTGGCAGCTGCAAGCCTGCTTCAAGTAGAGGACTTAATTCAGCAGTGTGATAAGACCATGAAGGAAACAATTAATGTGAAAACTGTATGTAGCTTCTATGTGGCAGCAGAGACCTATGGGTTACATTCTGTAAAGACAGGGTGCTTTGAATGGCTTCTCCACAATCTGATGACTCATCCAAGTGTTGAACTTTACAAAGGACTCAGTACAGATCTTATGAATCTGGTCATTTCCTCTTCTAATTTGTTAGTGATGCAAAAGGAAATTGATATATATACTACACTTAAACAGTGGATGTTCCTCCGCCTTAACCCAGGTTGGAAAGGCACAATGAAACAGCTTTTAGTTAAGGCAAACAACTGGTTTTCCAGGCACAGGGAACATAGTGGTAGCATTTCCTTTCTTGAAACTGAACAAGGCATAGCATTTCAACCAGTATTTAAAAATTTAAGGTTTCAGCATGTCATCTGTGACCTGGCCTCCACAAGAGTTATTGAACAAGATGCTCTAATACCTTCAGAATGGTTATCGTGTGTTTATAAACGACAATGGTTTACCTTGCTTAGAGCACAACAAAACAGGGAAATTGGTCCTAGAGACATCAATGAAACCGAACTTGAAGAATATAGCATGAGATGTGGCAAAAAGATCATCAGAGATGGAAAATACTCCTGGAAGTGGTCCGGTTACAACTTTGGTGTTCATTTGTATGTCATCTTCACCAACCATTATATAATTTTCAAACAAAATGCTTTCAGTCAGCCACATGATGGCTCCATCTGTTTACAACCTCAAAGAAATATTGCATTCAGATTAACTTTGGTATATTTTGATTCTAGTGGAAAACTGAGCTTCAGGAAAACAACTGGTTATAAAATCCTTACCTTTGAAAAGAATGAGGAAAAAATGGTAATGAAACTGGATAGCATAGCTTTGAGATTCCCTTTATATATATTCTGCAATTTCCTGTTTATATCATTAGAAAATCCAGGAAATTGATGATATTGTCAATTAGGCTAGTTTAGCATTTTGAAAACTTCTGGTGTCTCATTTCATTTAATGGCCCTACTGTTAAACACAATAAAGATGAACAATAGCAAAAGAAAATGACATTTTGAATGTAGAAACTATCATAAATTACTGTCTTCATTTTATTTCTATGTATCTGTGAAGAAAAAGTTCAATTTCAAGGAAATATCTGTGAAACCGAATAGTCAGTGCTGAAACCAAAAAGACATCTTTTGCTTTTCATTTACTATCAACAGCCATGCTCCAAATGGAAATAACAGATTATATTTCCAAGGAACCAAAAAGAAATTAACTTGTTGGATAAATTTTACCCTAACCAATATTGAGACAGAATAAAGAATTCTCTTCCTTGCTGAAATGATTGTGCAAATGTAGCTTTATTTGAAGCACTATATTATAGAAGAAAATAAATCATGAAGTAAAACCTGAGGTTAGAGATTCTTTTTTGATTTCTGTAATATAGAGTTACAAATTATCAGACAATGTCAGGTTTTACAATGTGACATACTATATATGTATCATATGTTAATATAATAATACATGCTATATGTCATTATATATAATATTCACATAGTATATAAATATGTAGTACTATTCCATATAATTTTATATATTATATTAAATACATACAAATAACATTATATATGTATATATACATATATGCACATATATATTTATAAGTTTGTAAAGTTCAAAGAGAAATAATTTTTGAAATGGCTAACTAGGCACTATAGACTAAAATGGATTTCCACAAACATCATTCATTCCTATGAATATGTAGATATCAGTAATCTCAAAGTATCTTCTTCATTCTTTCTGTTTGTTTTTATATTCTTTATATTCATACTTCTCATTATTGTCAGAATTCATTCTTTGCAGGATATTTGGGCTTCCCAGATAACTCAGTTGGTAAAGAAACTGCTTGCAATGTGGGACACCTGGGTTTCAACCCTGGGTCGGGAAGATGCCCTGGAGAAAGGCAAGGTTACCCATTTCAGGCCAGGATATTTAATGTAACATTTATTTCAAAATAGAAGCCAATAGCATAAAAAATTATTTCATTATAAATGTCTTCTAAACAATTCCTGAACTAGGAAGAGAAGGCCCAGTCTGTCCAGCTGACTAGTGCAACATTCAAATATTTATTTAATACTTGAATGTCAAATGTTAATATTTGAATATAGAATATTTAATATTTTAATATTTATGCAAATGTTTTATATTGCTTTTAATATAACTGCCTTTTTCTATGAACACACATATTGATTATATCTCTTCTTGAGTACCAAGCATGCAATTGACAGTAATTTTCTTTAATGTGCTTCCTACAGTTCTTTTTTAACTTTTATTTACAAGGCCCTCATATTCTCACAAGGCATATGAACCTTCAAGTTAATTATATCATGATTATTAATGACATATATTTGAAATTTATTTAGACTGAGAAAGTGAATTGACAGTAATATGATTAATCAGTATTTGCATAATAATTTTGTATTATTTCAGGTTACCATTTTCTTGGGTATTGTTCTCATGCCACTGAGAGCAAAGTGAAGTTCTTCATATCCCTAAAAGTTCCTTCTAGAAAACATTTTATCTAATTTGTCTTCTTTTCACATTTCTTTTTTTCAATTTTTAATATTTTTAAAATTGAAGTATAAGAGCTTTACAATGTTGTGTTAGTTTCTGCTGTACACCAATGTGAATCAGCTATGTGTGCAAATATGTACCCTCCCTCCTTTAGCCTCACTCCCACCCACTCCATCCTGTGCCTCTTGGTCATCACAGAGCACTGAGCTGAGCTCCCTGTGCTACACAGCAGCTTCCCAATAGCTGTCTATTTTACACATGGTAGTGTATATACGTAAACCTTAATCTCCCAAATTGTCTCACCTTCCCCTTTCCTGCCTTTGTCCACATGTTCATTCTCTAGGTCTGCATATCTATTCCTGCCCTGCAAATAGTTTCATCTGTAACATTTTTCTAGATTCTCGAAAAATTACATTTTCTAGATATAGAAAATGGATAAAAAAATAACATTTTCTAGTTATAAGCATTAAAATATTATATTTGATTTTCTCTTTCTGACTTAATTTACTCTTTGTGACAGACTCTAGGTTCTTCTACATCACTGTGAATGACCCAATTTTGTTCCTTTTATGGCTGAGTAACATTCCATTGTATATATGCATCACATCTTCTTTATCCAGTCATCTGTCAATGGACATCTAAGTTGCTTCCATGTCCTGACTATTGTAAATAGTGCTGCAATTAACACTGGGGTACATGTATATTTTTGAATTACGGCTTTCTCAGACTAATGGAATTTCTGGGTCATATGGTAGTTTTACTGCTAGTTTTGTAAGAAACCTCCATACCATTCTCCATAGTGTTTGTATCAATTTACACCAACAATGAAAGAGGCTTCCCTTTTCTCCATATCCTCTATAGCATTCATTGTTTGTAGATATTTTGATGATGGCCATCCTGACTTGTGTGAAATGAAACCTCATTGGAGTTTTAACTTACATTTCTCTAATAATGATAAATGTTGAGCATCTTTTCATGTTTTAGCAATCTGTATGTCTTCTTTGGAGAAGTGTCTGTTGATGTCTTCTGATCAGTTTTTGATTAGATTTTTAGTGTTTTTTATATTGAGCTGCATGAGCTGCTTGTATATTTTTGATATTAATCCTTTGTCAGTTTCTTCATTTGCAATTATTTCTCTCCCATTCTGAGGACTGTTTTTTCACCTTGTTTACAGTTTATTTGCTCTGAAAAGGCTTTTATGTTTTATTAGCTTCAAATTTATTTTTTTATTTTCATTACTTTAGAAGGAGGGTCACAAAGGATCTTGCTGCCATTTATGTCAAAGAGTGTACTACTTATGTATTCTTCTAAAAGTTTTATAATATTTGGCCTTACATTTCAGTCTTTAATCCATTTTGACTTATTTTTGTGTATGGTGTTAGGAAGTGTTCTAATGTAATTCTTTGACATGTAGCTGTACACATAGGAACCTGGAATGTTAGGTACATGAATCAAGGCAAATTGGAAGTGGTCAACGAGATGGCAAGAGTGGATGTCAACATTTTAGGAATTAGCGAACAAAAATGGACAGGAATGGGTGAATTTAACTCAGATGACCATTATATCTACTACTGTGGGCAAGAATCCCTTAGAACAAATGGAGTAGCTATCATAGTCAACAAAAGAGTCTGAAATGCAGTACTTGGATACAATCTCAAAAACGACAGAATGATCTCTGTTCGTTTCCAAGGTAAACCATTCAATAGCACACTAATCGAAGTCTATGCCCTGACAAGTAATGCTGAAGAAGTTGAAGTTGAACGGTTCTATGAAGACCTACAAGACCTTTTAGAACTAACACCCCCCAAAAATGTCTTTCTCAACATAGGGGACTGGCATGCAAAAGTAGGAAGTCAAGAAACACTTGGAATAACAGGCAAATTTGGCCTTGGAGTACAGAATGAAGCAGAGCAAAGGCTAATAGAATTTTGCCAAGAGAACGCACTGGTCGTAGCAAACATCCTCTTCCAACAACACAAGGGAACGCTGTACACATGGACATCACCAGATGGCCAACACCAAAAGCAGATTGATTATATTCTTTGCAGCGAAAGATGGAGAAGCTCTACACAGTCAGCAAAGAAAAGACTGGGAGCTGACTGTGACTCAGATCATGAACTCCTTATTGCCAAATTCAGACTTAAATTGAAGAAACTAGGGAAAACCACTAGACCATTCAGGTATGACCTAAATCAAATCCCTTACAATTATACAGTGGAAGTGAGAAATAGATTTAAGGGACTAGATCTGATAGGGTGCCTGATGAACTATGGACAGAGGTTCATGACACTGTACAGGAGACAGGGATCAAGACTATCCTCAAGAAAAAGAAATGCAAAAAAGCAAAATGGCTGTCTGAGGGGGCCTTACAAATAGCTGTGAAAAGAAGAGAAGAAAAAAGCAAAGGAGAAAAGGGAAGATATACACATTTGAATACTGAGTTCCAAAGAATAGTGAGGAGAGATAAGAAAGCCTTCCTCAGTGATCACTGCAAAGAAATAGAGGAAAACAATGGAATGGGAAAGACTAGAGATCTCTTCAAGAAAATTAGAGATACCAAGGGAAAACTTCATGTAAAGATGGGCTCAATAAACGATAGAAATGGTATGGACCTAACAGAAGCAGAAGATATTAGAAAGAGGTGGCAAGAATACACAGAACTATACAAAAAAGAAAAAATCTTCATGACCCAGATAATCATGATGGTGTGTGATGGTGTGATCACTCACCTAGAGGCAGACATCCTGGAATGTGAAGTCAAGTGGGCCTTAGGAAGCATCATTATGAACAATGCTAGTGGAGGTGAGCTATTTCAAATAGTTGAGCTATTTCAAATCCTGAAAGATGATGCTGTGAAAGTGCTGCACTCAATATGCCAGCAAATTTGGAAAACTCAGCAGTGGCCACAGGACTGGAAAAGGTCAGTTTTCATTCCAATCCCAAAGAAAGGCAATCGCAAAGAATGCTCAAACTACTGCACAATTGCACTCATCTCACACTCTAGTAAAGGAATGCTCAAAATTCTCCAAGCCAGGCTTCAACAGTACATGAACCGTGAACATCCAGATGTTCAAGATGGATTTAGAAAAGGCAGAGGAACCAGAGATCAAATTGCCAACATCCACTGGATCATCGAAAAAGCAAGAGAGTTCCAGAAAAACATCT